>NC_045607.1:34510937-34835000 GCF_009762305.2 Zalophus californianus | reverse complement strand
GATTACATCATGGTATCTCAGTCTTCCTAGACTATATTCATTAAATTAAAGGGGAAAAGTATGCCAGGAGCCATAAAAAATAATAGCAATCCAGTGTCTTTAAAGTGTTATATTATCTACAGTCCATAAGCATACAGTCCGTAATATCTTCCATAATCATTTTTCTGGCTTTATTGAAATTTTTGCACATATTTTTTAATGAAACTAAGAAAAGCTCAGTGTATCTTTCATAGAGAACAATTCAAATGTCATATCCTTAAGCTCCTCTTGACTTATTCAAAGTGTATAAACATCTGCTTAATACCATTCAAGTTATTCAATTATCTGGTTTCCTTTTATTGTGAATTTAGGCTAAGTAGAAGTGGAAAACATAATTTACTATGGAATCATTTGGCTAGTGCTCAATATTATGAAGTTAGTTTTTAATATTCACCTTAAATAATTTCAATAATTCACAATAGCCCTAGTAGTCATTTTTTAATATATTAAATGTGCTACACTGAGCAAGACACAATAATAAAAATTATTCTTATAGTTATACAGTTATAACAATGTTATAAAAGCTTTTCCTTAAGGTTAACATCAAAAAGGTTTTGGTTATAGGAAGACAGGTAGAAAAATAGAAAGGACAAAGTTTTACAAAAATATGTACTCTTATTGCTCTCCTCTTGTAGAAATAAAAAGTAAACCAAGTGACTCAAACTACCAATATATCTATCACAGGCCCAAGACACAAGGAATAATATATGTTTTCATGAGGAATACGTTTTCGTATTGTTATCACTGTTTAATTTATGTAAGATTCTCAGTAGAAAGCTATAATTCCTCAACTATCCTTCAGTCCCAAATTGGGTTTTATTAAAATATTTAGTGTTATACCAAAATACACACACACACACCCCTATGTATGTTAACACACATATGTTACAGATGTAACTCATATGGATATATTATGTTTATACTTATGTAGCAATTTTTTTTGTCCTAACATACTATGGGGAAATCCTTATAGCCTAAATTTGATCAACACCCAATCATATATTTTTCAAGATCATAGTCACTTTTTGTAACTATATGGCAGTTTTCTTCATCAGTATTTTTATTAAGTAATAGCCTAATGGATTTGACAATTGTATTTCTTTTCCCTTTTCCCCTAAGTTAGAGAATTCCAGCCTTGAAAACTTGAAGTATGGGAGGTACTACTCTAAAGCCACTCTTTTCATTACTTGCACCTATATTCTTTTATATAACTGTCATAGAAGGATAGAAATTGGTGTTTAGTATAACAGAAATATTTGAAGGTTTGTTTGATAGTATAGCTTTTGAAAAACATTGTAAAAAGAGTAGTTTGGGAAAAACAAATGAAAACAGTGAATTTCCCTTTGGGGGAGTTACAATATATTCTATTTATAAGTATAACAAAATCATTTTGAAAAATCCATTGTTCTCAATCTGGAGTTCTGATTAATTTTTCAAAATAATATTGCAGGTAACTATCACAATTTCTAATTGTCAAGTTTAAATTAATACCTAGTAATTTAGAATTAGTTTACTATGCAAATATAAATTGTAAACTAGTACATTTATAAACGTGTATATATGTATCAATCCATCTAAAATAAAATAGGTAAATAATTATGTATATAAGCAAATCCAAATGTGTATAATTAAGCAATATTTAATCTTGAATAAAAGCAAGATGCATGGTGAGTTTCATCATCTTCAGCCCTTTTATAGGCGATGGACTGCCATCTATTGACTTACAGTAGCCCTCACATGTGAATGTGGCATCACTCAGCAGTGACCAAGTAATGAAGCCTAGGTTAGAATTGCCACTGTATATTCCTTTAAACCAGTCTTCTTAAAACTCTGGAAATTTCTGCATTTAATCCTTGATTAGTTTCTTTTTTTAACCCAAAAAGTATCCATTTCTTACCCAAAATCAACTGTGCTTTTGGGGGAATAAGTTGATTAGTATATCCAGTTTGGAAATGTTTACATTTGAGAACTTTTCAGTTGCTTTTATCTACTTTTTATCAATAAGACTAGAAGGACATTTGCACAGCCTAAAGTTTAGCAACTATGATTTAAGGTCTATTTAGGAATTGCTTTCTTTCTTTAAAAAAAAAAATCTGTAGGTTAAATAGAGGATTATTTCTCAGATACACAAGAAACATGGTGAAGTTGATGGGTATAAGTAGACTTGCAAAATGTTCCAAATCAAAACTTTCTTAAAACACATTCTAAAGTAAGAAGAAAATTAAAGAAGGGAAATGTTCACTGTTTTCAGCAGTTAAATGAGATAAAAATAAAGCCTCCTTAACAACTTGTATCTGAATAGAACATAAAATAGAACAGCTTTTTAACTAAACTTGACTGGACTTCACTACATTAAAAATAACTAAGACCATCATTTTAAAGGGTACATGCCAATAAAACTCTGATAAAAAGATACTACATATATATCTACATAGATATATATATATATATTATGTATGCATGTTATAACAACTAATTTAGCTATGTCATTTTTCTTGGTATATTTTAATGACTCTAAACTTATGTCATATAATTTGATGACTTTAGATGACCACTTTGGAGCCCTGCATAGGAAAAAAATATATATATTATTTTTATTTAGAATTAAATAATTTCCCCAAATAGTTTATGTATTTACTCCTTCAGAAGTGTTTGTAAAGTTTTTTAAATCTTCAATACTATAGCACTGTTCTTGTATTTTAATTTCTGTTATATTTTCAGATTTTGGTAAAGTCTGACTTTGAATATTCTTTTTCATCTTTCAGATAACTCATTCTAGATAAAATTCTCCCTCTCAAGAAGGAAAGTCCCTTCCCCCATCCCCTGTCATTTCTAGTCTCATTTATATTAAAAATCCTAGGCCAAAATGGCCACCAACAGAGTTTTACAACCAACAGAATTTTTAACTAGTAGAGGCTATAATTTGACATGCTTTGGACATTTTGTTAATCTTGTTCTTTAATCTACTTACTTTAAAAAAGTAACTAGGAGTTTGCTATTTGGGGGCTGTGTATATGTTAAGAATCAAAAAGGACAATACATCTTTTATGTTTAATTTTGCGCCCAGATTTCTTTGTGTACATTGTTAAAATATGTCACAACCTACTACCTTTTTAACTAAAAGTTTAAATAGGAAGCAAATGTAATCTTTTTGGAAGAATTACCTTCTAAATGATTCTCTCTATATATAGAATTCACACTTCAAAAAGTAAAATACTTGCTGTCAGGGAAATGGGGAGGAGTAGGATTTCTTTGCCTTCCTGTGTAGCCTAGGAAAAAGCTGGTGACAAGAATTTAGTAGTAATCAATAATCTTACCTGAACTACTTGAATGCCAGAGTATATCTTATGGACCATAATTAACAATTTTGTTTCGTTTTGCTCCTCAGTTTTCTCTCCTTACTGGAAACATCAATTTAGAAATGTGTTTTCTGGGTTTTCACAGTATGGAAATGAGGGTTTTACACTAAACGAGGGTGTTACTCTACGCCATGCCACACAGGAGGTAACCCTAAATGTGAACAGACTTAAAATTAACTCTAGAGCTATGCTTTGTAGTCCAAAAGGGAGGAATAACAAAGGGAATTTGATTGTAAGGATAAAGGTATCCAAAAGTCTTTATCCTGGAATTGTGTTGTAAGATAGGATGAGTAACAATTTTCTAACTGCCTAACACGGAAGCATTTTTAAAAATAACTTAAAATGAAAAAAGTTTCCAGAAGTTAGCCCAAGCCAGAATCTTTTCTTTGGTGGGGGGGGGGGGGAGAGAATACCTCTTTCTCTCTTAATTAAATATATATTGGGAATCCTCAGTCTTTTTCTGAGAGCTCTTTGGCTACATAAGCAGAACTGCAAAACCCACAAGAACCCCATCCACAGTAGATATCAAGTGATATGTCCTTTTCCATGTGTGTGTTTAAGAAAATAGAACTGGTTACATACTGTATTTTAAAGTGTTAACTCCAGAATAGAGTGAGAACTAGGCCTCACTCTATTTTGGAAAATTTAAATCAACTTTTTTTTTGATACCATATCTTGAGGCCTGGCATACAGATGATCATAAACTAACACTTTAAAATTCATCTTGTAAGCTCTTATTTTGGTAGTTCAGTTCACTTTGCAGACTTCTCAAGAACCAGGAATACTCTTGTTTGAACTGTTGGGGTTTTTCCCCCCCTCAAGATCTGGTATTGCTATTTCAGTGTTGTGGTTGGTTAAATGTTGCTATTGAGATATTACATCTCTGTCAAATTTTCAGAGATTTAGTTTTCATTAAAAATGCCCTTAATACTGAAATACTACTGAAGTGAGTGTAATCATGCTCTGATGATTCAGAAGGCACACAACTATTTTGTAGTACCTCAAGGCTGTCTTCCCATTGTAGTACTACAAAATAAATCAGAATGCTTTATGTTTCAAGTTACTTGGTGTCTGAACAAAAAGAATTTCTGAATAAGCACTGATGACTATTTTCTAATACTCCATATGTAATAGAGATAGAAAAGACATTTGGATAGTGACTAAAATTTTAAAATATTTTTCAGTTGGAAAATTTATGTGAATACTTTTATATTTATTTAAATACTCACCTTGTTCTTAAAGTATTTATAGTGTCAACATTTTGCTAGCAGTTTTTTTACTTCAATCTTACCATGTTTAGAATTTTGTATAAAATGTAATTACTACATTTACAGAGTAGGTCAACTGAGGTGGGTTTTTTTTTCTTTTTTTTTTGAATCTTTATTTCACTGGCATGTTGGACCACATTTTTCTAGAACTTATCATTGGAAGCAATTGGAAAATGCAATTTCAGAGCAAATGAAACCTGGAATTATCAATCTCAATAAATGAGATTCATTTAAAAATAAATACAATTTGCCAAATCATCAAAAAGCAATTTTCTAAAGCTTCTGTGAAAGGAAGAGGAAAAAAAGTGAACATTGTGAATTATAAATGCACATGTTATTTTTCCTCTCACAGTGTTTCCTCAGAAATTTAGACATTGTATGTACACAAACTTATTAATGAATGGGAGTAAAATAAAATTTAGATTTGTATATAATTTATTGACACACATAGGAGAGCCTTCATGTGTTCTTCTTTTCTAAGAAATACTGAGGTGTCATCCCCTTCAGAGAGAATTTCCAAATTATTTGACTTTCAGCATTTTAATGCAGAAATTAATTTGTTTTAAATGAGAAATCAATATGGCATATTTTGAGTAGATTCTTTTCTTGTGTTAAGGTATTTAAATAATACCAAGTACATTATGACATTAATTCTCTTATAAATTTAAGTGTTTCAGATAAGCAATGAAAAGTATGCAGCATTCACACGATTTATAAAAGATTCATTATAAATGTTTTGACCTGGATGCAGCTGTGTTTGCCATCTTCTAAATATCTGAAGATATGTCCTACTCACCCATCATCATGTCATTTTTTAGATAGCACATGTTGTTCAGTAATAAACTAATTGAACCTGAAGCTCTCCTACAAACAGCTAACTTTTTTTATTTGACAAAAAAAGTCCCTGTGCCTTTTTGTCTGCCCCTTAGTAGCTGCGGGCAAACACCATTACATGTAGGACTTACATATTTACTATATGGGCTTCAGATTTTACTTCTGTTTTAAAAATTTAAGGGAGTACTTGTTATGGACTTTTTCTTTTCTGTTGGCAAAGGTTTCTCCTGAGGATGATAAAAGGATGCAAATTACATTTGAGCTTTTTACTGCCCTTTCCTGTTCCCTAAGTATGTTCATCTTTGCTTACAAAGGAATTATAGTTAGTCATTATAGGGGCAATTTCTTCTTAATACTTACATTCTGTGGTAATTAAATTCTATTTCTAAGTATTTATAATTTTAATATATAACATTTTTAAAGTCTTTTCTTCTCCTTAAGAAACACATACATTATTCATATAATCACAAATAAAACTACATTGTTTTTTTACTTACAACTCTACACTTTGAATTAGGGCTCCTGTTATAACAAAAATGGATATAAACAGGTAGCCTGAGAATGTTCAAAATCCAGTTTAACACTGTCCACAGTGCTATATAATAAATTATATAATAAATTGTAGTTTAAAAATCTGAAATGTTGAATGATGCCTATTATTTGTCATGTTAACCATGTATAAAGAGAATAGAAGTATTACATAGAATAATTTTAGCATATTTAAGTGATTATTTTTCATATGTATTTTGAACAGGTGATTCATGCCATTCCTTAAATATACTCCAACTGATTGAGCTTGTCATAATCTTCTCTGGACATTTCAGTGCAAGAATAAAAGTAGATAAAGTATACAGGACCAATGATATTTGTATTAAACATTCCTTTTAGTAGTCATGCATGTAAATGACATGGTAGATTACAGTAATTCCTAACAGTTCTTAAGTATTTAGGAATCACTTAGTTACTCACTGTCATGATCAACCATAACCTTTAAGGGTTTTGGTCAATCATTTGAATAATCTTCAGGGAAAGACTCCTGAAAGAACCCCTTGATTTGTTGACATGAACAAACTCTCTGAACTAGTGTTACATTTTCTGTTACGATATAAACTCTATTAGTTATCTTAAATTGAATTAAGTTTAAGATTTTAAAAGCAAAATCTCTTAAATGACTAAAAGTTAATGAATTATTGATAAAATCAATCAAATTTTAGACTTGAAATTCATTTGCCATTTGATCCCACATACAACAAAGTCATGAGAGTTATGTTTTTGTACATTTGAAATTATTTTCTTTTTTTTTTAAGATTTTATTTATTTGAGAGAGAGAGAGCATGAGCGGGGAGAGGGTCAGAGGGAGAAGCAGACTCCCCGCCAAGCAGGGAGCCTGATGTGGGACTCGATCCTGGGACTCCGGGATCATGACCCAAGCCAAAAGCAGTTGCTTAACCACTGAGCCACCCAGGAGCCCTGAAATTATTTTCTTTCAGCTATTTTGAACTCAGTAATAGTCACCCAAAACTAATATCCTTGGGTTTTTTTGAAATATCAAAAATATCATATGGGGCGCCTGGGTGGCTCAGTTTGTTAAGCGACTGCCTTCGGCTCAGGTCATGATCCTGGAGTCCCGGGATCGAGTCCCGCATCGGGCTCCCTGCTCAGCAGTGAGTCTGCTTCTCCCTCGGACCCTCCCCCCTCTCATGGTCTCTCTCTCTATCTCATTCTCTCTCTCAAATAAATAAATAAAATCTTTAAAAAAAATATTATATGAAGAAAAATGCTACATATTTAGAGACCATTTGACCAAAAAAATTTTTTTTACTATCTTTGGAATTAAAATAGACCTTTGTCTTAATTGGTATACCAATACTCTGGTAGATCATATTTCAAAACAAGAGTTTTTCCATGGGAATGTTCAGAAATCCATATCAGCTTTGTAAAATGATTCATGTGTATGAATCAGTTGGTAATAAAGGTACCACATTATTTTCATTCCTTTTTTCAAAAGTCATAAGAAGCCAAATCTATTAGGTAAATTACAAAGTCATCTTTATAACTTAATAATGTATCCATGTCTATAAATACCAATTTTACATAAATATTGTTCTTTACATGTATTTGTGGATTACTCCCACATTTCTTTTCAGTTAGGGGAACTGAATTTTGGATTGTTCATTAGCTTTGTTTATACAATAAAATCTCAATTTGTCTCTCTTGGATCTCTCCTGTTTCCTTTATTTATAGTTATATCATATTCCCTCCTCATTTTACTGAAGTCCTTAAAAAAAATGCTATAAAATTGATTTGGAGTGGAAGACTTATTTCTGAGGAAATTACTAGGGAATGTTTTTTTTTTTTTTTTATCAAAATAGAAAAAAGAATGCCAGCTTTGGGATCAGACATTGTCTCATATTCTGGCTCTTTAATTTACTTAGATGGCCAAACCTAGTTAAAATATTTGGCTTCTAAGATCCTTGGTTTCTTCATCTGAAAAATGGGGATAGTGATTTCTTGTTTTAAGTATGCAGTGAGATAATAAATAAATAAATATAAAGTACTTGGCACAATATCTACCACATAGCTTGTATTCAACACTGTGTGAGCTCCAGTAAAGCAAGCCCATTCATGCCTCACACCTGTAGAGATGGCCTCTGGACTAATAGCCCAAACTCAAATTATCAGATTATTGTAATGTCTTTTGAAAAGACTGTTACTTGCTTAAGATGAGGAGATTCATAATGACCTCTTTGTTTTCTGTCTCCTAAAAATGTTTCCTTCTTATAGTTACTGAAATTAAAATATTCACAAGCAATGTCTTTTGTTAACAGAAGTATTTAGCTCACTTTTCATTTTCTTATTACTTATCTGTGTCTTTTCTAGAAATGTAGGTAACTGTTAAATACAGCAAACTTAAATTATTTTCTAAATTTGATTTGCCTAAAAATCATTATAAAGACATTTAAGAAGTAGATCACAAAAATATTTAGGCTACTTCTTCTAATGAAAATGACTATATAACATATGTACTATATAAAGATACAATGATACCATTTTGAAAAATATATATAATGTAATTAATATAAACATTCAGTTCTTAAATGGTAACTTCAGTGTCATCTGAATATAGTTATCATAAGCAATGAAATTACATAAATCTTGAGAATAATATGAAATTGAACGGTTCTCTCTCTCACACACACACACATATCAATTGTAATACTTTCTGCTAGGGTTAGAGGGTTTATGTTAATCAAATGAGGAAGGAAACAAAATAGCATATCAGTTTTTTTGTACTTCAGATGAAACTGCTTCATGCCTTTACATGACTGAGGCCAGAAACCAGCCTGATTTCACAGCAAGATGCTGAGGTGTAAGAGCTTGATCACTCTTACAGACTTCCAGTTGTATTCTCTTATAGGTCCAGCCAAAAAGGCAACACAAAATTAAGCATTTTCTCAGTGCCTGTGATTTGTATTCTTTCAAAGAGCATTCCTATTCCATGTTTGTTCTTTATTTTAAGACAAGCAGGAGCTAAGATAAGGCATATTTTAAAAGCGAAAAAGCCTTACTCTTCCCTCTTTAGACAGGCCCTTACAGCTGTGGAATTCCCTGCCTTTGTGACTGTTGGTTAAGACCATTTCAGGCGAATAAGCATGATTGCATGGGGAGGGGGAGTGCTTTCTGTTTTAAGTCATGTGGAGTTATGGTAAAAATGAAAATCGTGTTGTTTTTTTGAACCCTCTGTGTTTTAGCTAATAAATATAATGTGGCCACAGCTCTGTTATTCTACAATTTTTCAATGATGGTTTCTATACAGTTGTATGCAAAATATTCAAGCAAATTTGAATATGTTAAGTACTTCACACAGTTGGAAGATGTATATTAATGTAGTTTCTATGTTTTATAGTCCACCCTAATAAACATTCAGATAAAATATCCATGGATTCACACATGGATGTATTCTTTTCTGTCCCTCCCCCCCACATCCTGTCTTCACTCCCTCCTTATCCCTCCACCCTGCTTCAAAGCTTGTGGTCCTTTTCCATCCATGTACTAAAAGGTTCTTTGTAAACCGGGCCATTTGTCCATCATTGTTTGGGGTCCAAACAGTGGTAAGATACCCTGTCACCGATCCCGCGTGCTATGAATGGCAGCTCCTCTCCGGACAATTGGCGGAGGGGCCGAGAAATATTCCTGAGAGGATTATTTAACCTTTCAATTTAGAAGGCACAAAGCCTGGCTGATTAATGAACTTTCTGATGGGCGCTGATAAGCGGATCTATTTCTTTATTTCCCCTAAAAGTGATTCCTTCTCCTGTCCATATTACTATAATCTTAAACATAAAATGTGGCAAATAGATTAAAAAACAGCACTAAAGAGTTTATCTGGCTGGCAAACTGAAGGAGCTAAATTAAAATTGGTAATGACAGCAGTGGCTCAGCCTCATATGTGGTTTTTAAATGCACTGTGTATTTTGAAGAGACTTATTCTCCAGCACGCCTGGTAATGACTGCACTTGGTGCACCGTCTGGGGCTGGCTTCTGTTATCCCCACCCCAACCCCCCCCCCAAAAAAAATGAGTTGTGTTATCTGGATGGCTGCAGACACATACGCATCCCCCTTTCTCACTGCATGGGCAGACAAGGTCGATAGCATTACAAGGTATTTGTGGCAGTGCTTGTTTCAGTTTTCAGAGCTGCCAGTTTCCAGGCGGATTTGAATTACAAAAGAAGAAGCTGGCATGAAAATTGAAAGGTTTTATCGGCTGGTCTGAAGCCTCATAGCACATTGCTTATTTATGCAGTCCATTTGCACCAGGAAATATAAAAAGGAAATACATTTTTAAAATAAGGCCATAAAGACCCAGATATGTTTAAGATGGCAAATAAAATATAGATACCTATAATATCTTTCCAGGAAACGATTTTCACTTAATGTTGCACATTACTTCAGAAGAGCATTTATGTTGCTGTCATAAATTTGTGCGTTTGTGTCACTATGTAGGTAGTCTCTGGGGATTAAGAAGGAAGCCTTTGCTAACTTACTTTAAAATTAAAATAGACAGAGGGATAGCTCTGCAGTTTGAGAGCTACATTGGAAATATTTAAATAGGGTGGTAAATTAAACTTAAACTAACATTTTTGCATTCCATGTAAAATTAGCTATGGCCCAGTGAATAAATGCCACTACCTTTGGAGAAAATTGGGATGCTTTTTAAGCCATGAAGATTTGGAGCATTCAGGGAGTGAATTACTATGATTCTTACTGTCTTGCATATGTTCATTGTTCTGTGCTTACTGAGGTTTTCTTTTTTTGTTGTTGGGTTTTTTTGGGGGGTGGGCAGGGATGTAGGGTGGGATCTCATTTACAAAAAGAAAAGTCATAAATTAATAAGTTTAATAGCTTCTTTAAATAAAACCTGTGCTTCATTTATTTTAGTCTTCAAATATATCATCTTTGAGATTTTTGCCTAATGCTTGATGTTGTGAATATATCATCTTCTCACTGTTGGGAGTTACACCAACAGTTTACCTCTCTTCATATTACTTTAATGTAATCTCAACTTAATAAAAAAGATACACTCCCATGCAATCCCTATAATACTCTTGGTTACATAAAATGAAGATATACAAACACACAGTTCCGATTAATGGTCTTAACACTGGTCATTTGCAACCTTCAACCCATTGGTTTGTAAAACTTACGAGTATCCAAAAGAGGAGTAGGGAGGAAGTTAGATGTGTATAGGAAATATCAAATCAATAAGGCAACACTCTTTATTCTGCTATAGTTCAAGTGAACACTTTTTAGAATCCATTTTCCAATAAAGCAAATTACTCCTCAGCTAAACCATGAGAGATGCAATTTTTTGCAATTTTCATTTTCACCAGTGTCTAGTACCTTTCTCATGTTTTCATGACCTGGACTAATTATTTCATGTAGTTTTTTTTTTTTTTTAACCAGGGAAAATATCAAAAGCGTACACGTCTGCTGCATGCTAATGATGTGCTGTACATTTTTTCATGAATTTTCATAAGGATTTTTTTCTACGTAGCATGTGTGGCTTAATGATGTAATCACCCGATAGACTAGAAAATGCTCCAAAGGAGACGTTCCGGTCTGTTGTGTACATAATACATGTTTCAAAAATCTGCCTAATTAAGGAATTACCCAATGGATTGGGAATCTGTTGGGTACATGACATAGTTTTTTTAACACATAAAAGATATAGGTATATCATTATATATGGTGCTTTCAATGACATTTTTAGAATGTAGGGGGAAATTAGTAGCACTGTCCTCTGGAATATGATTGAATTCTTTTTTTTTTCCACTGAAAAAAAATGAAAGCTTAAAAAACTTAATGAAGGAATCTTTGTTTTAAAATAATTTCAGAGCCTTTAGTTTGGAGAGAAAATTCCTCCCAGTATTCCTCAAAAGAAATAATACCGTGACCATTTGCCAGAATGCTGTGCAAATGGAAGACTGTCCAAAACCATGGTTTGAACAGACCTGGCATCCAGGTCCACAGGTGTGAGTACCCGCCACAGAAAAACCCTGGCAAGGGAGGACAGGACTATGGCCGTTGGATCTTTGGTCATATCTTGGTATCTTGGAATCACCATTTTTGCCTTGTCATAGACTCAGCTTTAGGTCAGTTCACTGCAGAACTGTTTGCCTAACTTTTAAACTTCTTCCTTTCTTTCCTTTAGGCCCCAGATTTGATTTTTCTTACATATAGACCTGTTACATTTTGTTGGCATTTATATTGTAAACAATACTAAAGGAAAGGGAGGGCATTCATTCCTTTTTCCCTGTGTACTCTTTATAAAACTAAATAAAATCCTTAAAGGCCCTATCTGATCTCTAGAGGAGGCAGTAAAAATAATATCTTTGAAGAGGAAAAAATATGTATTTTACTTATTTTAATATGTATTTTAAATTGAAACTTTTTTCTGTTCCAATGTCAAATTCATGCCATTTTTCATTTAAACCAATGGACTTTGACCATGATGACAAGCTTTTGGTTTGGGTTAACATTTTCTTGAGAATCCTATTTGATACTTGGGTTGGAATTTTTAAATATGTGAATGTTGGGGGGAGGTTTGTGCTATTAGTGAGCTTATTGAAAGAATAAATTGATTTGGAAATATTTTGAAAGAATAAGGTCATTCTCAAGCATGAAAAGCATACCGATTTAAGAGGTGTATGAACAAATGTGACTTGTTCAGAAAGACTGGCACTAAGCTCAGTACTAAATGTTACATTTGGTCATGAATACATTTACCTCAAGTACTTAATATATTTGCCTTTTAATATATGTTCATATAACAAATTAGATTAATAAAAACATATAGTCTAGTCTTCAAGCATATGTGTGATTATAAAAATAAGTCCCATTTTGCATTCACAAGAGTAGAAAATTCCCTTTAATTAGTGAAATTGATTGCTTATCCTATATAGTAATGAGCTTCAACTAGATGCAGACCCTCATTGGATCAAAGTCAGTTTAGATAAGGGCAGCTCAAGGTCACAGAGGGAGATGCCCAGCAGGTTCATTTGCATAAAAAATTACTGTTAGAAATAGGACACTGAGGCAGCTCTGGCGTTTTGATCTCTTGGCCTTTGTCATGGAGATTCCTAGTTGTGAAGGGAGTAAGGCCAGTGTCCCAGATAATGATTAACTGTTTTAATGGCATTCATTCATTCATTCCGCACTAACTACTCATGCAGAAAAAAGGGTTATGTAAAATGACATTAGAAGAAAATCATTTGTAATCGTTGCATCGGGCCGCACTTTGAGGAGACATTAGGAGTAAATCCGTGGCGTGGTAGGCTTATGCTTTATCTTCTGATATTTACTGAGTTTACTGGTGCATGAAAAGCTTTCAGCAAGAATAGCAGATGGGATGGACCTTTCATAGGTAATGCTATCTACCAGGTTATTACTTCTATATATTGATAGTAAAGTAATCTCCAAGATATCACCCTACAAATATAGATTATTTAAATGTCTGTAACCAAAAAAAAAAAAAATCTGTTTTCATAAATAGTTCACTTGGTAACCCATTGGGTCAAAGTCTCTAAATGAATTTTTAACTTAAAAAAAAAAAGTTCTAAAAGACTACATTGATTCCCTTATATTTAACTTTTTGTCCACAGCACAGACTGTATGACAGAACCCTGAACTTAGAGCTAATCAGTTGACATATTCTGCTTTAAATTGGACCTTTACTGTTAATTAAAAATAAAGGCATGCTCCAAGGCAGAAGTATTGAGTCACAAGTTTATATTTCTTACACTTTAAATAGCTGTGAGATTTTTGTTAGATCATAGTATGAAAACTTGTCCACTGGAAATCATTATTGAGTTTTCAGTACTGTATTCTAATACAGAAATGTTCTCTAATTAGGTAAGATCTAGGCTGATTTCATTCCTATTAAGTCCTAGTACATGGTGGTTTATTAAAATGAAAGTATGTAGATAGCGTTTGTCATGTCATTTACTAATTAATTATTGTGAAACAGTTTAGAATTTCATAGCACAATATAAATACTGTTGCTATTTTTATTAGTAATAATGGAAGTTTTTAACTGGTGACATTATTCAGATGAATGAACATCCAAATGTTTGCAGTTCATCGAGGGGCATAAATGAACAGTGGGGCTAAATTTGAGGCTCTTTGAATGAAATTACTTTCAAAATAAAATAAGGGTCCCCATGAAGCATGCTTTCAAAATCTTGATTAAGAAGGATCTCTTTATCCCTGGTACTGTAAAACTGAATTCCTATTCTCTTTGTATAACTAATTTCTTCCTGATTTTGCCAGAGTATATACCACACTCTCAGTGTGAAGTAGGGGAGACACTTAGGAAACTATATTAATTTATGCAGACTTTTTGATATATCAAAGCATAATTCTATAGGTTGTCCTTTAATGATATAAAAAAATTGATATTGTTTCCCAGAGTATCCAAATTATTAACACTTACTAAAATGTATTAGATGCTTACTGTAGGCCATGTGCTTTATATGTGCATTACCTCATTATTAATTTATTAATATTTTGTGAACTCTTACTCTATGCCTGGCCCTGTGTGGGGTCTGGGGTATAGCAGTGAACAAAAACCAGACAGAAATCCCTGCCCTCACAGAGCTTGGCTGGGCGTGCAAGTGGAGGGACAGACAAAACAAACAAGCAAAATATATAGTATGTGAGATGTGATAAGTGACATGGAGTTTTGTTTTGTTTTTAAGCAGCGAAGCAGGGTAGGGAACACCAGTTGGATGGAGCTGTCAGTCTTGAAAAAAGTGATCAGGAATGCCTTACTAATATGACCTTTGAGCCAAGACTTGAAGGAGGTGAGGGAGTGCACCATGTTTTTCTGGGCAAAGAGTGACACAGGCAGATGGAACAACATTAGGACTACCTGTAATTTCCTCAAACTTAGGCAATAAAATAATTCAGGGAAATTCCATAAAACTTTTGCTCTGCATCCTAATCCATAGCAGAGATTTTCAGTATTCAAATTTACTTTAAACACATTTATTGCCCACATAACCCATTTCTACTCTATTAAATTTTGGAGTCTTTTTTTTTTTTAAGATTTTATTTATTTATTTGACAGAGACACAGCGAGAGAGGGAACACAAGTAGAGGGAGTGGGAGAGGGAGAAGCAGGCTTCCCGCCAAGCAGGAGCCCGATGCGGGGCTCGATCCCAGGACCCTGGGATCATAACCTGAGCTGAAGGCAGACGCTTAATGACTGAGCCACCCAGGCGCCCCAAATTTTGGAGTCTTTAACATCTACTCATTCACCACCTATTTATTGAGCACTTTATATGTTCTAGCTTAGGCATTGGCAGACTTCTGTAGAGAGCCAGATAGCAAATAGTTTAGTTTGGCAGGCCATATGGTCTCTGTCGTAACTCTGCTCTTGTAGCATGAAAAGTTGCCATAGATAAATGGATTGTAGGTAGTTCTATTTTAAACTTTTTGAGGAAACTCCATACTGTTTTCCACAATGGCTGCAGCAGTTTGCATTCCCACCAGCAGTGCAAGAGGGTTCCCTTTTCACTGCATCCTCGCCATCACTTGTTTCTTGTGTTTTTGATTCTAGCCACTCTGACAGGTGTGAGGTGATATCTCATTGTGGTTTTGATTTGCATTTCCCTGATGATGAGTGATGTTCAGCATCTTTTCCTGTGTCTGTTGGCCATCTGGATGTCTTCTTTGGAGAAATGTCTGATAAGCACTGGGTGATACATGGAATTGTTGAATCACTATATTGTACACCTGAAACTAATATAACACTGTTGACTATACTAGAATTAAAATAATATAAGAAAAGTAGCCTTAGATAATCTGTAAACAGGTGTGCCTCCCAGTGTTCCAATAAAACTTTATTTTCAGACACTGAATTTTGAATTTCATAGAATTTTCATGTGTTGCAAAATACCCTTTTTTTTAAAAGATTTTATTTATTTATTTGAGAGAGAGAGAGAATGAGAGATAGGAAGCATGAGACGGAAGAGGGTCAGAGGGAGAAGCAGACTCCCCGCCGAGCAGGGAGCCCGATGTGGGACTCGATCCCGGGACTCCAGGACCATGACCTGAGCTGAAGGCAGTCGCTTAACCAACTGAGCCACCCAGGCGCCCAATACCCTTTTTTTTTTTAAACCATTTAAATGTAAAAGCCATTCTTGCCTGTGGGCTATACAAAAACAGGCAGCAGGCTGGATTTGGCCTATCGGCCAACACTTACTCTAGATTCTCGGCATAAGGATACATAGTGTACTAAACAAAGATATCTTACCTCATATACCTTACATTCTAGCAATGGGGAGACAGATAATAAATGTGACAGATAATCAGTTTAGTACATGAGAAGGTGAAGTAGGGAAAGGAGGATCAGGAGCACTGTGGCCTTTATTCTGAGAGTATGTGATGGGAACGAACCACTGGAGAGTTGTATAGTAGTGTGGCTTTCCTGTGTTCTGTATTCTTAAGGAGAAGTCAGCAGTGCCAGGGGGATACCATTGGCTCTCCTGTGAGGAGATCTCTATTTGCATCCATACCAATCAAGGCAAAGTTCCAGTGTCTGGATGGCCCTCTTAATTTGGTCCTTATTGGCCCCCCTTGTCATTACTGCCTGATTTCATCTTGTCCTTTTGCATAGGATTTGAGCCAATGGAGTTTCCTATTCCAGTGGAATAAACATAGTGAGCATATTTTCCTTCTCATCAGTGAATCTAGAAATCTTGTCTCAGGGGTAAATTGCCATATATTTGCACACAGACACACAAAACAGAAAAATTTATAAACATAAGTTTTTCAGAGAAGATTCATTATTTGGGGGGTGGATAATTCTGTTTATTATCAGTGATAGTCTCTGCTAACAGTTGCCAACTAGTTACTGAGCACCTACCGTTAGCCTTAGACTAAATTTTCATGCCACTCAAAATCTAGTCCCTTCCACTCTGATTGTTAAAGCCCTAAGTGATCCAGTCCCTCTCCATCTCTGGAACCTCCTCTTCTCCCACTCTTCCTTCACCTGCCACACTTGAAATTTACAGATATTTTTCAGATACTCAAGTTTGGCAAACTTATGCCTACCTCAGGGGTTTGCATTCCCTGTCCCCCATGCCTGAGGCCTAGAATGCTGTTCCCCACTCATTGCATACTTGGGGGGTGGGGGGATTTGTCACAAAAAATGATCCTCCCAGTGAGATTTTCTCTAAAATTCAATCTTTTTTTTTTAAAGATTTTATTTATTTATTTGAGAGAGAGAGAGAATGAAAGATAGAAAGCATGAGAGGGAAGAGGGTCAGAGGGAGAAGACGACTCCCTGCTGAGCAGGAAGCCCGATGCAGGACTCGATCCCGGGACTCCAGGATCATGACCTGAGCCGAAGGCAGTCGCTTAACCAACTGAGCCACCCAGGCACCCTAAAATTCAATCTTAAGTCACCACCGGTGACTCTCAGTCCTACAACTGTATTTTAATTGCGTACCATTTATTACTATCTGATATTGTCTGTGTGTGTATGTGTTTTCTTGGTTTATCTGTCTTCCACTACAGGAGATGTGAGCAGTGATTATTTTGGTCTCACTTCTTGATTACCTAATCTGTTCTAAGATATCTGGCATGTATTAGGCACTCAGTAATTATTTTTTTAATAAATCAGTGAAAGAATGCATGTATATGCTCATGCCATGTGCCCCGCGCTCTGGTAAACATCACTGATGGAGGCATCTTTGAACTTGTTCTGTTCTGCTTGTTCCCTTCCTTTGCCCCATACCCAACCTAGTCTCTTGAAAGTCATCAGTATACTGTTCTTCAGTTCTTTCTACTTATAATAAACCCATTATAATCTGGTTTGCATCTCTACCCCTCAAATAAACTGTTCACAACAGTTTCCAATTGCCAGCAACTTCCCGATTGCTAATCCAGTGGATTTTGTAGTCTTCATCTTATTTAACCCACCAGTAGGTTTGGACAGCTTCTTCCTTGAAACATTGTGTTCTGCCTTCACATCGATGACTTATCTCTGGGTCTGATTTCTTTCTCTTAAACCACATACATCTATGCTCATAGTTGCAATTTTGTGTCACATCAGGTAACACAAAGATGGAAAAATAATTTCTGCTTAATAATTTCATGTCTTCCTGGCACTCTATACCTGAACAAATTTGTGAACCACTGCAGTGAGTGAGTGGTACATTGCTTATGTGCATCCCTATCAAAACTGTGCTTGACACCTTTCAGCTTGTCTTCATTTGTGAACCACATGTTTTTATTGGAGAATATAAGACATTTTGTTATGTTCTTGTTTGTATCCCAGTTGATAAGAGCTGAGGTAGTAAATTCCATTTTGTGTAACCTTTGTAGTCATTTCAGTAGAAAAGAGCTTCTAGGTTACTGTTATCCTCAAGTTTTCCATTTTAGGAAACAGAATCTGAAAGTAAAGTTGTTTGAAAACAGTTTTTATAACCTATAGATTATTTTCCAGTGTCAAGAAAATAAAACCTCCACAGACCACCCGTTTGCCACCTTAAACAACAATAACAAAATTAGTTAGAGACCAGCACTCTTTGTTATTGCATCCCATTAAAGAACATAAGTGCGCCTGACTGGCTCATTCCGGGGAGCCTGCGGTTCTTGATCTCGGGGTCGTGAGTTCGAGCCTGGTGTTGGGTGTACAGTTTACTTTAAAAAAAAAAAAAGAAAAGAAAAGGAAGAAAGAAAGAAACTTTACCAAGTTTATACCCCATCCTTACCTTTCTTCCAATCTCCAAAAAGAATGGAATAGGAGGGCAATTAGGGTTTTTTCTCTGTTTAAAGCCCTGCCACCTCAGGGGTTTTGCTCTGTCTTCTCCCTTCTCTCCTGTTTCCAACTCCTCCATCTCTACTAGCTTTCTCACTTGTTCAGCTCTATATCTCATTCTAATAGCAAACTCCACCAAACCCCTTTCCTAGGTCTTGCTCAATCTTCTGCCCCTTGTTATTCATGCTTCTCAAAGTAATGTATGCCTACTGTTTCCTTCTCCCAACTTCCATTCAATTTTTAAAAATATTTCCTATTGGGGATGCCTGGGTGGTTCAGTCGGTTAAATGTCTGCCTTTGGCTCAGGTCATGATCCCAGGGTCCTGGGATCAAGTCCCACATCGGGATCCTTGCTCAGTAGAGAGTCTGCTTCTCCCTCTGCCTGCCACTCCCCCTGCTTGTGTTCTCTCTCTCTCTCTCTAATAAATAAAAAAAAAAACTCTTAAAAAATATTTCCTATTGTTAAATATAATGTACATATTGAAAAGTGCATAAAACATATACAACTTAGTAAATGCATTACATAACACACACTCAAGTTCTAGAACACCACTGTGTTCAAGAAATAGAAAGTTCCGGCTACCCCAAAAGCCTTTGTGAGTTGTTTTCTCCCCGCTGGGAGTAACCACCATCCTGGCTTCTGTGGGCATTCATTTCTTGTTCCTCTTTTTGGTTTCATCACCTTTTTATTCACCAATTCACTCTTCAGCCTATTGCCTACTATTCTTTTTTTACCTTTCCACTAATTCCAAGATTCTCACACTAAGGTTATCCATGAACAGTTGCCAAATCTAACAGATGTTTCTCAGTTCTAATCTCACTAAGCCTCTCCTGTGTTTGACACTGTAGATCATTTCATCCTTTTTGAAGCCACTCTCTAAGGTCTTTGGTCTGTATTCTCCTGTGGTTCTGCATCCTTCAACCTTTCCTTCTCTTTCCCTTTCTCAGTCTCCTCTGTCTGCCCCTTAAGTGTTGTTGCTCCAAGGGTTCCATCCTGCGTCACTGCTGCTCACACTGGGTGTGGCTATGATGTTCACTCGGGTCATCTTAGCCTCCACTATTATACAGATTTCTTTCAGACCTAATCTTTGGCTTACACTTGTTCCCTAAGCTTTAATCTCACATGGACATCTCCAAAATATACAACATCGAAGTTAGTCTTCACCATCTTTCCCTCTAATTTGGCTCTTCTTTTTTTTCCTACCTTTTCTGAAGCAGGTGTTGGCACTGCTACCAAATTGTTGGCACTCATTCGTTCGCCCAACTTTGAAACCGGAAAAGCATCTCAATTTCTCCTTTCTTTCATTCCCTGTATCTTTCAGTGTTCAACAGATACCAGTTTTATCACCTCATGTATTTGCCAGATCTGTTCCCTTTTTCCTATCTTGTACTTTACTCTTGTGACTTTAGGCCCTCCTCACCTCACTGGCTTTCCTCACAGCCACCTTTCTCACTGTATCTAACCTTCTCCTGCTCGTGTTCACCACCCCACACACACACAACTACAAGCCAAAATGGTTTTCCAAAATAAAAGTCTAACTGTTCTGCTCCTTCATTTAAAACTACACTTTAGGGGCGCCTGGGTGGCTCAGTCGCTAAGCGTCTGCCTTCGGCTCAGGTCATGATCCCACGGTCCTGGGAATCGAGCCCCGCATCCGGCTCCCTGCTCCGCGGGAAGCCTGCTTCTCCCTCTCCCATTCCCCCTGCTTGTGTTCCCTCTCTTGCTGTCTCTCTCTCTCTCTCTCTCTCTCTGTCAAATACATAAATAAATAAAATCTTTAAAAAAAAACAAAAAACTACACTTAAAATGTAAAAGCCCAGATAAACCCAAAGCTCCTTAAGATGATTTATAAGGCCCTCCCTTCTTGCGCCCTGCCTTCTCCAGCCTCATCTGTCAGTACACCTGGCTGTGTGTGCTGTACCTTGTCAGCAGGTATGCTCTTTCTTAGTTTCATGCCATTGTTCATGCACCCCCCTCTACCTAGGACTTTCCATTTGACTTACACCTAATCCTTTGAGAGTAAATTTAAGTTGTATACTTCCAAGGAAGCTTTCCCTGACTTCTTCCATCCCATCCAATGGTGGGTCCCCCTTGCCACTCCATTCATACCTTGTACATGTTTCTGTCACTGTGCTTATTACATCGTTCTGTCATTATTTATTTCTATGTCTGTCATGTTCTACTAGCCTATTGTGCTTCTCTGAGAGACCTAATACCTAGCACAGTACTGGGCACAGTGCCAAATGGAATGAGGCACGAAGGAGAGGAAAGAACACATCCATGTGAAGTATAAGACAATTGTCATGTTACGCACTTTAACACAGAGAACCATCTGGATATGAGGTCCTCATACTAAACTCTAGGAGGCAGTATCTCTAAGGAGTCTCTTACCAAAAAAGAGCTCTTTGGGAAAGAATTAGGTTTCAATTTTCTTCAAACATTTAATAAACCCTCACAAATACTCATGTTGCAGACCAAACCTGGACCACCCAAAAAGCCGAAGACCCCTTCTGGACAATCAGCCTTAGTGTATTGCTACAACTGTGGGCAAGAAGGCCATTATGGACACGTAAGTTTGAGTAGCATTGGGGCATAGCATTCTGTTCTGGGAGTGGTTGCTGAAAGATGAACTCGAAAAGAATGTAATTCTGAATGCTTAGTTTTTTAATAAACTAATATCCTAAAATAAGACCTTATATATTTTCACGCAATTGACTTCTCCCTTCTCTGCCAGAGTAAGGGATCTGTCAGAGCACATTCTTCTAATTGTCTTAAATATGCAGGAATATATTAGGCTAAAACAAACACAAAGCTCATAAAATCAATCAAATAAAAGTAGTCAACAGAATGGTTACAGTTCTCCTGAGTTCTTATGTTTGCTATGATTTTGACACAGCCAAATCATGATTTTAGATTTTCTGTGTAGTTCTCCAGTATCTCCAGTTTTCCCTGGTATTGTGTTCCCTTAAATCTTCATCATTCACGTGTAAACCCCGACGCTAGTAGAAAGACAGAGGGGCTGCATCATTGACTAGCCTGCTCGCCCCACAAACGTCCAAATTCCCTATGCAGACTGCGTGTTCCCAACCCCAACCGAAAGGGCCAAACTGTGTGTGTTTCAGGTGCCGGGGTGTCAGAGCAGAAGAAACTGGTTGTTATGGGATGGGAGGGAGTCTCCTAGCCAGTTGTCTCACTAAGTATGAAACAGCAGCAGCTCGTTCCAGAGACAGGCTGCAGTAAGAATCGACTCAGAGCTCTCCTGCATTCTGGGAATCCTGCACCAGAGGAACAAAGGTGGTGGCACAAAAAGTAGAAAATCTGTATGGAGAAATACATTCCCAGTTTCCACGTGGGCTTCTCGCAGCCTAGAAACCAAAATAAACTAAAATATCCGATCTGATGACACGAGGTGGAAAGCGTTCAGTGGGTAGAGAGTCCTCAAAATGGGTAGGGCTGTGAGCGGTAGGATGGGAGGGGACTGCCCTTTGTGACTTGAATTCTAACCAGGCCGACCGTGGGGCTGGAGCTCGACAGCCTAGGGAGAGACAGAGTGGCTGGGAGAAGAAAAGGCTGGGGCACAGTTCTCCAGCAGATGAAGTTTTTCTTCCACGTTGGGGCCGCAGGACTAGGGAGTGAAGGGATAGAATGTGAAAGTAGGATGAAGTTCTGACCCTCAGTTCTAGTTTTTGCTCTGCTATTGACTTAACCGTGTGACTTGAACAACTGGCATTTTCTCTCTGGTTTTCAGTTTCTTTATCTACAAAGCAAAGAAGTTGTACAGGGAGGTTTCTCAGTGCTGACATGGGGATGCTGTTTCCAGTGTGAACAAATCCATGGTAGGGTGATAGGGTTGGAGAGGCCCTGCGGTATACTCCTTCATTTCCGTAGAACCCACACTGAAACCTTGTTAGAGAGTACTTTTTCTTACAAAATTATCATCTCTAGATCTTTTCCGGCTTTGTGCATTCCTCCTTGTTGCCAAAATTCAGATGTTGCCAACACTGTTTAGGAAACCTATCCACGTCAATATTCCACTGCCACACAGATCACATAGATGTACAATTTATGCTTGCTGACCTCTTTAAAGCAAAGGGGTGTGATTTTAGCATTTATGTTTGTTCAATTAAAGAAAAACAATTACAGTTGGACACATACTGCTTACTAGTCACTCCTGTTAATGTAGATAGGAAATACATTAAAAACATTTGGAATTTATCCCTGAAATCTAGATTTAGATAGTTTTTAATTTACAATAAAGCAAATTTGGCAGCCTCATCGCTGCCATAGATGAAGAACTCTAGATTATGCACACTAATGAAGAAGATCAGTGGTGTGGCTAATCCAGAATAGTAGATAAATTATATAGCCAACTATCAATTGTCTGTGCTAATGGAGGGGACCAGCGATGTGGATAATCAAAATATAATTTACATTTAGCTTTGGAAAATATTTACGGGACTGTATAGCTCCATATAGTCACACAGTCTAGACCATACAGGATCCAAATAGGAGACTGTGCAGATGATTAAAGGTGTCTGAGGACCCCTCCCCTTCAGTTTCAGAAATACAGCTCTACTGATGTTACCGAACAGCCTCTTCATGTGGAAGATATTCTGAGGTGAATGTGGCACCACCCTTCCCTAACTCCACTCACTGTGTAGTTGGGGAGGCAGGGACCGTCATAAGCAGCTCCGCATCAGGCAGACTACCATAGGAAACAGCAGGTCACTGTGCAGAGAGCCTACTCCAGGAGCCTGTGAAAGTATGAGTGGGCGCTGGGAATGCATCAAGATCTTTAGTACCTTTTTGTAATTGTAACTTGCTCTTAATATTTTATGGTTAAACTCTCAATCCATTTAGGCTGTTATAAACAAACTACTATAGACTGGGTGGTTTATAAACAATAGAAATTTATGTCTTAGAGTTCTGGAGGCTGGGAAGTCCAAGATATGGCACCAGCAGAATTGTCGGGTAAGGCCCTCCTTCCTCTTAGATGACACTTTCTTGCTGTGTCCTCACAAGGCAGAAGGGGCTAGGGAGCTCTGTAGGGATCTCTTTTATGAGAACATTAATCCCATTCATCAGAGCTCCACCTTCATGACCTAAATCACTGCCCAAAGGCTCCACCTCCTAATACCATCACTTTGGAGGTTAATTTTGGTTGGGGGTGAGGGGATGGGCACAAACATTCAGACTATAACAATCTTAGACCCAAATCTTTCATGGGTGTCCTTTCTTCTGGAAACTTGGAACCACCATGGATAGTGATTTATAAAAGTAATTCTTTATGTTACCATGCAGGTTTGCCTTATAACTTGCAGGATCCGAAAAAGCCCCAAAAGATCCAGAAAGTCAATACAGTATAGCTAAAGATAGTTGGAAGAAGGAGATAATAAAGATAAGATCCAAAAACTAAAATAGAAAACTTAATAGCATCAACAAAACCAAAAGCTGGTTCTTTGAAAACATTTTTTTTTTTAAGATTTTATTTATTTGTTTGAGAGAGAGGGAGAGAGAACAAGCAGGGGTAGAAGAGGAGAGAGAGAGAAGCAGACTCCCTGCTGAGCAGGGAACCGGACATGGGACTCGATCCCAGGACCCTGGGATCATGACCTGAGCTGAAGGCAGACGCTTAACTGACTGAGCCACCCAGGTGCCTCAGTATTTTCTTTTCAAAAGTAAAAAGACTTCTGGAAAAACTACTCAAAGAAAAGGTACAAATAGTGAATAAAAAGTATAAATAGCTTAAAATTTTTTAATTAGAATACTATACAAACTTTATAAAGTTCAAAATTAAGTCTGAAAATACAGATAAAATATTCTCCAGAAAAATATTAATTAACCAAAATGACTGAAGAACAAACTTACATGAACCAGTACCACTAAAAAAATAAAATTAGTTATCAGGATTCTGAAATATATCAGACCCAGAGAGTTTTACAGTCAAGTTTTACCAAACCTTTATTCAGAAACAGATAATCCAAGAGAACCATCACCCAATTTATTCTGTAAAGCTATTATAACCTAAAGCCCCTTCAAAACATTTATAGAATGATGCTGTTTTTATGAAGTCTGAACACTTCAAACTTAGACTATTGTTTAGTAGTAGTAAGAGGAAAGCATAAGAATGGCAGGCACCAACTTTAAGACAGTGGCAATTTCTGGAAAGGGAAGGAGACGAATGAGGCATGGGAAAGAGGATTTCAGTTGTATTATTAATGCTTCACGCCTTGGGACAAAAACTGAAGTAAGTTAAGGTAAAATGTTATGATTTGATAAAGCCTAATAGTAGGTACAGATTTCCATTACTTTATACTTCAGTGTATATTTAGAATGGTTCATAATTTTTTAAACTCTGCAAATTATGTTCCTAAGTGTGTGGCTCCCAGCTTGGTCAGATATCTTAGAATTACAAGTCAAATATATTATGCCAGAGTTAGGATAAGTTAACTAAATTTTATGTGGCTGTTTCACATACTTTCTTCCTAAGGGGTATTCTAATTTTCTTCAATACCTAACTAAGAAGAAGTAAACATTTATAAAATACATTTTAAGCAAGGTGGCAGAGGACAGAAATGGAGAAGTTCCAAAGGGAAGCTTCTTTCAAAAAAAAGAACATTTGGTTCCAGACATAATGAATATATGTCAACAGATCGTGATAAATAAAGCCTATTATATTAGATGTGGCTCAGGCCAAGGATGTGGACTTGGAAAATAGCAGCAGTGGGAAAGTCAGAGTCATGTGAGTGGGAAGCAGAACCAGGGTAATGAGCGAGAGGAGTGATCTCATCTTAAGTGGGGGGAGCAAAGAGAAGAGAAGATTCCTTTAGGGTATTTCAGAATTACCTAGGAGCAACTTCAAGCTAGACATAACCCACCACCACCATCCTGCTCCTCACCATAAGAATCACTGCCCTTGTTAGCCATGGGTGTTGGGTTAGAATAAGCCGGCACACCATTTGTGTGAAGGGAAAAGAGCAAAAGGCTAAGAATTTACACCCACATTTAGGGTGTAAATGTGAAAGGAGAAGCACTTGATGGAAGGCAGTTTGGAAGAGACAGACAAGCAGAGGTCTAAAGCAACATAAGGTCAAATAAAATAAACCCACTAAGAGAGGAACAAGGCAAGTACAGTGGAGATTCAGCCCATTGCTGTTAACTTGGGCTGGGGGCAGGGTTTGGCAGGGGAGATTGCAAAAAGGTAAGAAGGAAAGAAAACCCAAGCCTGAAAGAAGCAGGTAAGCACAGTTGGGTGTGGTTGGGTGTGATTGGGTGTTATCTTCCCAGCGTCTGAGCAAGACCGCATCCTGAGCCACAGCATGGGGTGTCCTTGGTGTGGGGCTTGTCTCTAACTACAGTGGTCCAAAATCTTGCAGAAAGGTGGTCTGAGCAGTGCCCTTGTAACATCACAATTTCAAATTTGGTAATTTGAAACAATAATTTCAAACAACTTGCAGGAATGTACAGAAAGACGAATGTTTAACCAGACCTTTCCAACATCTCCGTTCATCTACTACTATGATGACAAATACGAAATTCGGGAGAGAGAACAGAGAATAAAACGAAAAGTGAAAGGTATGTTATTGACTTCTTGTGAGATCCACCTTTGCAATAGTTCCTAAATACCTTCTTTTGCACTGTCATTCCCTGCTTTGAGGGTCATTGGTTAGCACAGAAAATGGTTTTAAATAATTGTCAGGAAAAAAAAATAGAACTTTCTTGATCTCCAGAAATCAATCACCCACCTCAGAAACTGTTATGTTCTATTTACAACAAACATTTTTCTCATATAATGACCAGTTTAGAAAATGTCCAGAAAATACTTCTGTCCATGTAGGTATGCAGAGTTTGTAAAGGGTCCCTTTGAGATTTTTCTGTTTGGCAAGTAATTATTTTTTCCCATTATATATCCCTAGTATTTTTCATGGAAAGAAAGGCCTTCCCTGCTAGGCGATTCCTGGTGATTCCTGGAGCTTCCCCAAGGAAGTCTGTTCTTACCGGCCATGATTACGGCAGAGCTTTCAGTCCATGGCCACCCTCAGGGGTTTCTTTATTTACTGTTGCTAACTTAAAGTTCTCCTGTTTTCTAATTTAAGCCTACTCTTCCAACTTCTTTCTTGCCATATACTTCACGATGGTTTACCAAGTTACTTTTGTTGCTTTCAGCACAAAACAGTTCTATATTTTTCAAGTTGACCTATACATTGTCAACTCTTTTCACCTTTTTGTTATTCTTTTCCTGACTCTCTCTGAGTTCGGGTCTTCTTCGAAAGGAATTACTTCTCAACTCCAGCATAATTTACATATGACATTTCATATGAACTCTATCTCAACTATAGAGAGAGAAATTATAGTATGGGAAGATATTGCTTAGGCAACTAAATTAAAAAATTAAAAAGAAATGCACCAAAATGTCACATCTGAATTAAAAGATTATGGCTACAGTTTTATTTTTTTTAGTAATTTTCTGTATTTCCCAGGTTTTCTGTAATGAGTCTTTATAATTTTTATAATGCTAGAAAAAAACATTTGTTTTCTCTTTTAACTAGTTAGATTGACAACTCTGTGGCTACTTTGAGGTTGTCTATCATCCATTGGAATTTTTATTTTATGCTAACTCTGTAAGTAATTACCTTTGCTCTGTATCCTAGAATTCTTTTTTTTTTTTTTTGGTCCCCTAAATATATTACCTTGCATTTCATCCTGTTTTTTTATTGTCCACCTCTTCAATCTTTCAAGGCCTTGTTGGCATGTTCATTTTCATCCTTTACTGGAACCTCATCTCTGACTTACCCCATCCGAATCACGACCATCAAACACTTAGAGTAAGGGTTCCAAGTCCTGGCAAAATTGAACATTAAATCTGGCACCAAAACCTCTAAAATACACGTGTGTGTGTACTCTCCAAACCAGTGATGTCTGCTCTGGAGGAATAATCTCCTGTCCAGTTTGGCATCTACCTCTAAGTCCTGTGGCCAGACTTTATCTTGAGAGGGTAATTGAAATGTCATATGAGCCTGTCAAAAGACCATTTTGTACATCTTGTTTCCCTTATGGTCAAGGGCTGCTTCTTTATCACTGCAAGAACTTGAATTGGTCAGACATGAGTTTTCTTCACAAAGCTAAGATGATTACAGCTTTCACTAGTCTTCATCGCCATTGTTCAGCCTAATTCAGCTGGCTTGAAGAGAATAAATACCATTGGATTTCTGGATATGTTCCATTTTTAGCAATCAGATACAGAATGATAACCATGCAATTTTTAGTGAGTGATTTTTACCTTAGTGACAACTATTTAGAATGTCATATCATTAACACATTGCATTATCTGGTTTCCCTCTCTGCTGAGTTATTTACAGAACTTTGAGAGCTGTGCATGGACTATCTGGCTGCTGAATATGCAGAAATACTTTTCTATTTTCCAGAACTCCAGAAAAATGGTGATTTTCCAAGGCAGTTCAAGAGACCTCACATGGAAGCAGCAGATAAGAGGCCCCACCATAACAGGAGGAAGAGCCATGCCTCCTGTAGAAACAACAGGTGGCCTCAAGAAAAGAAGGAAACCCAAAAAGAAGCAAGCAGGAGCAATAAAGAGCGTGAGAAACACAGGAAAGCTGACAGGTGTCATGAAGTGGATGACGACTTCCCCAGGGGCCCAAAACTCCACTCTTCTCCTGGCCCTTTCAAAACCCAAAAGGCTCCCAAGTCCTTCCACCACTCATCACATTCCCACAAGCCAAGAGAAGATAAGCTGCCCAGAGAGGGCAAGCGGAGCAAGCATAAGAAAAAGGAGAGCTACTTGGAGGCCGATGGCAATGATAATTTATTTCTTATTAAGCAGAGGAAAAAAAAGTCTAAGCTGTGAGACAGCTTCTGATTCAGCTTTCTGGTGTTTGTCTAGTCTTCATGCCTAGAACATCCCGGCAAGATCTTTATTATCTTTGATTAAATAAAGTGAATTTTTTGGTTTTGTCTGTCATCTCAGCCATACCTGGAGCTGCTGAACAAAGACCATGGAGATCTCCAGTCTCTGTGTCCAACAGGTTATTAGATGTAGGGGGAAAAAAAACAGATATACTCAGACTTCCCCTCTTCCCATACGTCATTTTTACTCAGAATCCTAGGGATAAGAAGAAGCAATCTTTTCAAGAAAAAATTTTTTTAGATACTCTGAAAAAATAAAAGCTCATCGAATATAATTCATCTGCAGTGGGAGTATGAAAATTAAATCCTTGCAGGAAGAGAAATTAATGCTAATATGAAAAATTCATCAATCTTTTTCAGCATTGCTTTTTTCTTTTTTAACATCGGGAAGGGTAATAGCTATAAATCTCAATCCAGCTGTTCTTGCTGTTGAGGCTGGTGTCAGAATCTTCCAACGGTCAGAACGTGAGGCTGAAAGATGAAGGTGTCATCATTGAAGCCCAAGGAGGCAGAGAATTGGTCTATAGCAAAAGAGAAGTAAGGAACCCACCCAGTGCAGATGGCATGAGATAGATTTCCTGGGACAAGTGAAAAAGAGTCATAAAAAATTGTAACATCATCACAATGCAATAGTTCTCACCATTTTTACAGCCACACTTCAAGGAGACTGTCACTCAGATGTATAGAGCTGGATACTGCCCAACTTAAAACATTGTTTTGTTTTCACGGGTTTTTTAACTACCACAAGGCTATACAGAAATTTTTGTACCTGTGAGTTTTTTGTACTTATTGAAGCCTAATGTTAGAAAAATAAAATGCCTGAAATAGAGTAAATAAGCTTGTCAATTATGTAACAAGGCAATGAGAGTTTGGGTGGCAAAGGGCATGGTTGGGTTGGACAAGTGACTAAAGTTGTAAAATCTCCACGAACTGGGCTCACAAGGCCCTTGTTGGCCAAGAACTAGCTCTATGCCAGCAGAGAATGAGATGGAGTCAGTTAATTAGGGCAGTTTTATAATGTTAGCTTCTTACATTTGTGTTTTACTCTTTGTGAAGTACATGAACTGCTGTGTATCTGGTAGGATCAGCTCTTTTACCTTCTGGGGGGAAAGGGAGAATCTCTCCCCCTAAAACAGCTTCAGCGTCAACTGAAGTCTTTAGTCCACTGCCCTCCCTCCCTGTGGTTGTCCTGCTCTCAGCTAAGTTAAGTGTTCTTTGTGTGTTGCTTCATGGCTTCCTAACCTCAGCTGGGCTTGTTTTGACCCTAAGGTAAGTAGCCAGAGTCTTTGAAAGCCCTGCTAAAAATGACAGCCATGAGAAATGGCTTCGCAGAGTGGTAAGTCCTGAAATAATTGGTGTTATTCCTCATTAAGACGTGGGACAAGCATGGCTTATTATTGGTGTGGTATGACTAGCATTGCTTCCGATGCAAGGGCATCTCCTTTCAGGGCAAAGCAAATTCCTTAGGGTCTTTCATACATAGCAGATTGTTTGGAGAAAGGAAGAAAAGAGGCTCTTTTTTTTTTTTTTTTTTTTTTAATTTGCTTCTGCACATTATCCTATTGCCCCCCCATTTTTTTTTTTTTTTTTATTAGACAAGCATTTTGTTCTGGGTTATAATTTACCCTTCAGGTCCATGCATTTATATGCAGCTAGGAAAGCAGCTGAGCTACTTTACTTGTGGGCATTAGGGTGGTTAGGAAAGAGCAGAAACACAGAGGAGCTTTTGCTCCATTTCCTCTTTGTTGCCTGGCACCTGAGTCTTTCACAAATGTTCAGTTAAAGTCAGTCCATCAGGGACTCACACTAATTTTCCATACAAAAATGGGGAGTTTAAAATATATTAGAGATTCCACAGTTAAGCAAATAATACTTTAAATGGATAAATACAATTGAGAAAAAAAGCAGATGTCCCAAACAATAAGAATCTGTTTAGTTGCTAAGTTTGAGAAGGCTAAACAAACATCTTTTGCCTCTGGCCCCACTTTGATTACAGGCAGCCTGATTCTTACACCCAAAGATACAGTTAAAATTCTTAGTGTCGATCCTTCCTGACTTTTTTTCTATACATATATACATTGTTTTGTAACCTGTTTTTTCACTTAATGCGTTGTAAAAATCTTTTTTCTAATCCATTATGTGTCTACATCATTGTTTTTAATGTCTCCATGACATGCTGTTATATGGCTATACCATAACTTACTTAATCAGCTTCCTGTTGTTGAACATTTTGGTTGTTTCTAATTTTCATCATCTTAAAAATTCTGTGCACATCGTATCTCCTCTGATTATTGTGATAAAGTAGAATTTGTGGGTCTAAAAAAATATGCATATATTTCATGCATCTTTTAGTATATATTGCCAAATTCCATTCCCAAAAAGTCCTATTCCTCCCCAGTCATTTATACATTCCTGGTAGTGTGTGAGAGAGTTCGTCTCCCCACTCCCACAGTAATGGGATATTGTCATTCCTTTTTCTTTGGCCTCTCTGATGGGCAGTGAAACACTATTTGTTAGTGCTACAGTGAAAAGAGTAATGTGTGCTGTGTTTGTGTAAAGAGGCAGGATTAACTATATATCAATCTGTTGATAAAAGGTATGGAGAGAAGCTTCTCATAGGAAACAACCAAAAAGTCTTCTGCCAACAAAAGATTACATACAAAATAAGAGACTTTCATTCCTTCATAGCTGTCTTGATCCCCTGTTAGTACCATTTTTGGTTTTCACAATTTAGAAGGTACTACTGCATCTTGTGACTAGAGGCCAGGGGTGCTGCTAAGCATCCTACATTACACAGGACAGCTCCCCACAACAAAGAAATACCCAGCCCCAGATGTCTCATCTCAGAAGTAATTCTGCCAACGAGAAGGGGAGCTCCGGTGTCCTGCTACATCTGAAAATAAGAGCTGAATGTATCTTTCCCTTACAAGGCTTACTCTATCATCAGACTGTGCTGATATTTCAGAGTTTGGTGCATGTCCTGTTCATCCTAAAATAAGGACACCAGCTCCATGGCATGAAGGTCTACAGAACTCCTGGACCACTTTGTGGAAGGACAGGGCCCCTGGAGACTTAGCTGGCTGAGGGGAATTACTGGTCTAACTGGGAAGCAGAAGCACTAGGGCACCAGGAAGGGTATAATCTCCATCAAGATAAATAATCATGGTGTGAGAACTAAGGGAGTCAGCTGGTGGGGAAGGAAAGAGTTGGAGATTATCTAGTGGGACATTCAGTTGGTCAAGAATGTCAGGTTGTAGGACTCATCACTAGGACCCCGGCCCAGCATAGGCCCTTAGGTTTTACTCTTGGGGTTAACATTCAGAGAAGTATCCGTTGGAAGGCACAATCTGTTATGCATGCCATGCAAAGAATCACTTCACGTGAGGAAGCCATTTCACTGTTGCCCTTTCCAGGGAGAACAACTTAAGTTGCTGGTGCATTTCATGCGTATGTAATATATACTATGGACATGGTACCTACCCATCCTAACAGGTGTGAAATAAATCACTTAGTTAAAGCCAGTAAGGGAGTGGGGATGGGGAAGTAAGGCAGGGAAAAGAAGGAATCTAAGTCGAGCCCTTATCAAGTCCCACCCAGGAGCATTCAAATCCAAAGGGAGCACTAGAGACAGCGTAGGCCACACCTCAAGCTGCCCTGATCAAGGGCAAAAGAACGCGCGCGTGCATGTGTGATTTTCGCTTTGTTTTAAAATCAGTCATTGTTAAGAGCTGCCCTGAGGAGCCTTTCTCTTAATCTATAGTGACCCTAGCTCTCTATGCACCCAGGCAAAGTGGGCTTGGCAGCTAGTAGGCAGCCCCTGTCAGAGACACAGGGATAAGAACAAAACACCAATGTCATCTGCTATAACCGTAACCTCAGAACAGTCCTTCCCACAAAAAGATACCTACCAGTATTCACCAAAATAATTTTTTAAAAGATTTTATTTAGGGCGTTTCTGTTCTCACCAGTCAAGAGTGGAAAATCTCATGGTTGGTGTGGCACTGACTACTGTACTGAGAAGGGTCTTTGCCTTGGTGATGGGGAAAATTCGCCCTGGTCTAAACTTCTGGTTGTGCCTAACTCACTTAAAAGCAAGAATCAGACTGTTTCCAATAACAACCAATTCCAAGAATAAAGCTCAAGAATATTTAAAGGAATACAAGAATCTATAGTACTCAATAATTTAAAATTCATGGTGGAATACTGTGAAGAATGCAAATTAATCTAGTGACCCCAGATCCCTGGTGGCGTGGGGTGGGGATACTTGGGAGGGGTGGGAAGTAAAGATCACAAAGGGGCACAAGGAAACTCGGGGGTGGTGAGTGTGTTCATTATCTTGATTGTGGCGACAGTTTCATAAGTGTGTACATATGTCAAAGCAAGAACTAGTTTCATAATCTGCTGGGAATATTTTAGTAATTTTTCACGGAATTAGAAATATTCTGAAATAACTGGGTAAGGTCAACGATCTCTAGTCCACAGACCATCTTGTTTTGTTTCCTGCTTTGCTCCTGGAGGGCTAAGAAGAAGACTGATCACAAGGCAAGTGTCCAACCATAAAGGCCTGGGGGAAGGTGGTAGTTACACTAGCTTTAGGAACCATGGCCCACGGGCTCAAGTCTAACTTCCTGGCCTAACATTCAAAGCCTTTCCAGCCTCATCTTCGGCAGACTTCACTCCTTTTCTTTCTCCTCTGTTCCCTTCACCCTTCGGTCCCATTAGATGGATGACCTGGCCCTGGACAGGTCATACTTTACCTATTTTGTTAATTCTGCATAGAATATCCCATTCCACTTTTATGACCACCCCAGACAACATTAATCCTCCTCTCTTTGGTATTCCTATTGCCTCCCAAATTATTATTCAACAAATGTTTGCTGTCGACCTTTTCTGTTCCTGGTAGTATTCTTACTTGAGGTTGACTTGATAGAAATCCCAAGCCTCGAGCTGACAAGCAATTAAAGAGACAAACACGAAAACGAAGACTGTCATACAGGTGAGTAGAGGGATGGATATAGATTGGCGTTCTAGGAAGAGTCCAGGGGGTCTGGGCTCATCTCTTCTGCCCAGGACCTCCAAAGAGTCTTCATAGCAGAATAAACATTTTCTGGTTAACAAAAGGGTTGGAAGAGCCCTTCCAGGAAAAGGAACCATGTCGGTAAAAGCATGGAGCTCTGAAACAGCAAGGATGCACCCCCTATTTCTTGGGGCTATGGTAACAAATCACCACAAACTAGATGGCTTAAAGCCATAAAAATTTGTTCTCTCACACTTCTGGAAACCAGAAGTCCAAAATCAAGATAGCAGTAGGGTTGGTTCCTTTTTTTTTTTTTTTTTTAAGATTTTATTTATTTATTAGAGAGCACAAGCAGGTGGGCGGGAGAGGGAGAAGCAGACTCCCCGCTGAGCAGGGAGCCTGATGCGGGACTCGATCCCAGGACTCCAGGATCATGGCCTGAGCTGAAGGCAGGCACTTACTGACTGAGCCACCCAGGCACCCTGGGGTTGGTTCCTTTTTTTTTTTTTTTTTTTAAGATTTTATTTGAGAGAATGAGAGCACAAGAGGGAAAGAGGGTCAGAGGGAGAAGCAGACTCCCTGCTGAGCAGGGAGCCCGATGTGGGGACTCGATCCCAGGACTCCAGGATCATGGCCTGAGCCAAAGGCAGTTGCTTAACCAACTGAGCCACTCAGGCGCCCGGGGTTGGTTCCTTCTTAATGTTCTGGGAGATAATCCATTCCATGCCTCTCTCTTACATCCTGGTGGCAGTTGACAGCCCTTGGCATTCCTTGGCTTATAGACCTATAACTCCAGTCTCTGCCTCCACCTTCTCAGTCTCTGTGTCAGCTTTAGGGCTCACCCTAAGTCCAAGATGATATCATCCCAAGATCCTTAATTATGTCTGCAAAGATTTCATCTCCGAGTAAGTTTGCATTCACAGGTACCAGGGTAAAGACTTGGATATATCTTTGGGGAACACTATCCAACCCATTACACACACCAAGAACTGTAAGAAAAATTGTTTCTACCAAGTTGTACCTTTTTTCCCCCTGAGATTTCATTAGGGGATACAGTATTTCATCTGTTATTTTTCTAGTTTTTCATTCTGATTTATACTTTCCCTAAGACTTTTTAATTATTCATAATCTCTCATCTTCCATATGTCCTTATACCTCAATTCCTTTGTGAAATATGGGCAAATAAGCATGAACTGAAAAGCAACCTTCAGATTTGGGGGCATGTGGCTCCTTGGAATGCACGGAATGAGCAGCCAGGAAGAGGAGAGAATGTATGCCTCTTTTTAAATCCTTGGCTAGGAAAAGTTAACAGGATAGAGGATTCTGGCTGCAGTCAGGTTGCCATTGACATAAAGGTGCTGAAAGAGAAGAGGATGTTGGAGAACTGAAGAAAACTCAAATTGATGGCCCTCGAGGAGAGAAGGGATGGATCCAGAGGGCTGAGCAAAAGGAGCTGGAAGCAGGTATGCAGAGGAACAAGGTGAGGAAATGGTATCCTCATGTCTCCCTTTTGACAGAGAATAAGGGACTAGAGGAGAAGGGAGCGGGAAGGTATGAAAGGACCGGCAAAGGGAAGGGGAAATGGGGAGGTGTCTGGGGGTCACTGCAATGGTGCTGGGGACTCAGGGCAGGTCGGAGACCAGGAGTCTTGTATTCACATGAGGAATGGTTCTCTCTAGAAATGCCCTGTGGCTGCCCAAGTGAAGGGAGGAGGTGGGTACACACTCGAAGGATTTCCTGTGGAAAAATCAGACTGTCACTTCCTTCTTTCTGAGTTATCTACTTCACTTTTAATATCAAAGAGTTCAGTCCTGTATATACAGTAGTGAGTAGTCCTTTTACATTTCCACATATGCCCCCCTGCCCGTATGGCTACCAAATAATTCAGCCTCCTACCCATGACAAACCAGTGTAAACACACTGCTGGTCAGATGCTATCACAAGGAAATGTGAAATTTTGACCTCTGATAACGTGTGACCTCTCTGGGCCTCAGTTTCCTCTTTACAGAATTGGAAGCAATGTGATCAGCCTGGATGAGTTCTTAGTACTCCCTGCTCTGGTATTCTGTGGTCTGATGGTCATTAGTAGCCCTTGGCTTCACCAAATCAGAATCACTCTTGATGACCAGTGTGCAGCACTCCCTCCCTATGGACATCCCTTGGTTTAAGAGCAACACAAGTCCCCAGCCTGCCCGACTCTGCCCGCCGGATTAGCAACTCGTGGCCCTTGCAGTAAGCATCACCCTGTCTTCCATGACCCAGCCTCTGTGGACCTTCTTGCTCTGCACATTCCCCTTCTCTGTCCATCTTTCTGGCTGCTCTCCCAGGAGTCTTCTGACTGATTCCTCCTGGCCCCACAAGCCTCTCCTTCATTCCTGCCTCACCCAGCAGTCCCTTAGATGTGGCTGGTACAGAGCCTGGGGACTTTATGTAAGTGTGCCGTGATTGTTGGTGAAATGTCACACTTGTGATCATTTTTAGGAAGAGTTTGGTATCCTAATCCCTTGATAAGGAACGTAATCCCTCCAGTAGATACTGCTTCAATGGGAAACCCAGTTTCAGCATGATTCATACCCTTCACAGCACCTTTTTGAGCACATAGCTGGCCTTAAGTGCTTAGAACTGGCTGTTCTGTAGCAGCTTGTGGAGGCAGTTCTTTTGTTTTTAGCTTACCCGCGACTAATAGTTCAATCCCCAAAGTCACAAGTAAGGACAAGACGTCATGTAAGAAAACAGGAGCCACAGTTCCCACAGCAGAGGCAGATGGGAACCCATAAAGAGCCCAGAATTTACACCCCAACCCATGCCCTGGTCAAGTGTGGCCCACTGGACCTCCACTGAACTAGGACTACCCAACTCAGTAAACACTTCTTGAGCATCTCACCTGAGCCAGGTCCTGTGCAGACATTGGGGGCTCCCTCCCCTTCAGGAGCTCTTTCTCTAGTGGGTGAGACAGATGCACACCCAACTCAGTTCTACAACGAATATTTATAGGATAGCTGTTATGTGCCAGGCACTGCACTGAAGCCAAGATACAGTGATGGTCCAGACAGATATGATGCATGCCCTCGTGGGACTCATAGCCCACAGAGAAAACGGACGCTGTGCAAGTGATTGAGTGCTACAGTGAGCACGGTTCCTGGTGTGGAGGAGGGGCTCACATGACCTGTTGATAAAATCAAGAGATAAAGGCCATCTCATCTTGATCTTTTCTCACAGGACCCAGCATGGCAACTGCTACAGTTAGACCTCAGTCAATGAATTTAATTCACTAGTCCCCAACCCCATTCTGTACATGGTATTACCAAAGCAGAGATGACTAAAGCTTCAGTTCACTGGACTGGAAGGTTTCACTTCTAAACGGAAAGGTCCATGGTGGCTCTGTCAGGAAGGTGGCTTCAAGGCTGGAGAGGGTGAACATGACTCACATTGTAGGCTTTGGCATTACAGAGCTTGCTGGTGTTGCTCCATCAAGCTTCAGAAAGACAAAACAACTAAACTTTCTAAATTATCAGTGTGAGGTCTGTCATTCAAATGGAAGATAAGAGCAAAGAAAATGGAAGTCCACTAACAATGCTGGAGCAGAAACAACCCTCATCTTTCAGAAAACAGCCACATGTGTACTTCCTTAGAGAAGTTTAGTCCAGGAAGACTATAATTTTTTTTCTAATCAAAGTTCAGCGCTTTAGAGAGAAAGCCTATGGGTTTTAGTACTGTCATCTGTCATAACTTATTATACATGTTTCTGCCCTCAGAGAGCTTCCATGTTAAATGGGAGAGAGAAGCCTTGAAATGGATGGCAGTAACTCAAGTTAGAGGCCCGAATGTGGGGCTGTGTGGGAAGAGGTCACTTCCAGTGTTAGTGATGGTGGGAACCCAGGGGAACTTCACAGAGGAGGTGGCATCGGAATATGCCCGTGGAGCATAGGGAAGACCTTGAGATACAGGATAAGAGGAAATGCATTTCAGGAGAAAGCCAGGGATGGGCAACAGACTGACTGTAGGAAAATCTAGGGCACACTTAAGTAAGATGGCCTAGTCCATTGGCCTTCACGATGGATGACATGAAGTGTGGAAGGAGATTAACTGGAGCAGGATTACTGGAGGCTCTGAATTCCAGGCTGAGGAGTGTGGTCCTCTGTGTTTCATTTTCCTCCTCTATAAAGTGGAGACCATATCCTCTCTCCTGTAGGAATTAAAGCCTCAAATATATATATGAAATCTATATATTACTTGCAGAGTGTCTGACACTCATAGAAACAACTCAAAGAGCAGCTGATACCATGGCAGTGGTAGCAATAGGGAACAATCATGGATTTTGAGTAGGAGATGGATGGCACTCTTGGGGATGGGTTTTAGATTCACACAGCACTGCACCAATTAGCACTTTTATGTGAGTCCTCTTATACATTGCTTTTCTCCTAAGGATTGAGTGTCCTTTATCTGCCTTTGCACAGAGAGGTGGTAAGCAGTTGTGTCAGTCAGGGTTCTCCAAAGAAACAAAACCAATAGAATATGCATAGAGAGAGAGAGAGATGTAAGCTCACAGTTGTGGACGCTGGCAAGTCCAAAATCCATAAGGCAGATCAGCAGACCGTATTTCTATCTTATAGGGGTTTTTTTGTTTGTTTTAAATATTTTATTTATTCACTTAACATAGAGATAGCACAAGCAGGGGGAGCGGCAGGCAGAGGGAGGGGGAGAAGCAGGCTCCCCACTGAGCAGGGGATCCCAGGACCCTGGGATCATGACCTGAGCCGAAGGCAGACACTTAACCGACTGAGCCATCCAGGCGTCCCTCTATCTTATAGTTTTGACACAGAATCCTTCTTCAGGAAACTTCAATCCTTGCCCTTAAAGCTTTCAGCTATTTGGATGAGGCCCACCCACATTTAGAGGGTAATCTCCTTGACTAAAAGTCAATTTGTTGTAGATGTTTTTGTTTGTTTTTTCTTTTTTTAAGATTTTATTTATTTGACAGAGCACAAGCAGGGAAAGCAGCAGGCAGAGGGAGAGGGAGAAGCAGGCTCCCCGCCGAACAGAGAGCCTAACGCAGGGCTTGATCCCAGGACCCTGGGTCCAGGATCATGACCTGAGCCGAAGGCAGATGCTTAATGACTGAGCCACCCAGGTGCCCCAATTTGTTGTAGGTGTTAATGACATCCACAAAACACCTTCTTAGCAGCATCTAGACTGGTGCTTGATTAAACAGTGGGGCACCATGGCCTAGCCTACTTGACACATAAGATTAACCATCATAGTGGTCTTTATCAAATATGAAAACTGGGGCAGAGAATGGCAAACTGAGGCAGAAATTTTATTAAATCCTAATCCCTAAAATACGGCACCAGGCCTGCCAAGTAAGTTTGGAACCTTGGTAATTTTATTTTATTCCTGCTTCCTACATAAAATTCCCCACAGAGCAAAACCAAGCTGAACATCCCTGGGGCATATTGCACCAAACACCGATGAAGCTGGCGATGCAGACTTTGGCTTGGTACCAAGAAGCCCTTCCTGACTGAAGTTTCCAATGGGACAGGCCACCGGGGATTTAGCAGGCTTGCGGTTCCTGCAGGTGAGTGACTACAGCTTAGAAGAAATGCAGGTGCCTGCTGAGAGTGGGGCCAAGGACCAGGAGGAAGCGGCCCACAGGGTCTCTGCGTTCTGATCACCCTACATATTAGAAATGCTGCTGACAATGAGCAGTGCCTTCAGAATGGTCCCTGCTTCTTCCACCTCTCCACACCCCTCCGCCACCCCCCAGTGAGGCATCAGAGGTTGGGGCAGAACACAGAACCCTGAAATGGAAACCATCTGCGTGCCTTTCTCACCCTTCCTCCACCAGCCCCTTCTGCCCGGCCAGCCTTGCCTGGGTAACCTTTCTGGGAGGGGAGCTTGTCAGACCCGCCTCTGTCTCAGCCTCTGTTCACACTCCATCTCCTCCTCCACACCCACCCCAAGCAGAGCCTCGGGGTCCCAGGGGATCCACCATCGGCCTGGACAAGTCATGGGTCACCAGCCACCTCTCTTCTGTGCCTACACCCACTAATCATCTCTTCCTGGTGATTTGCATGGCAACCCTCCTGCACTTGGCTGCTCAGGGGAGTTTTCTGGCTTCATTGCCTCAATTAACCTCGGTCTCCTGGGCCACTCTGGATTCCCCTGCCACCCCACCGCAGACCTAGCCTCTGAAACCTGCCTGTCTGTGCTCCAAGGGGGTCCTTGTCTCTTCACGAGCCTCCCCTTCCCATCAGCAAGCCAGGTTTATGCACACAGCACCATCCTGCAAGGGATGGGGAGACTAGCTGTGGAAGGTATTGTGACGTTCTGGTGGGTCTCAGAGCCACAAATGGCCTAAAAGATAGTCTAGCACACTCTGGCCCACCCTACTTCACTCTTTTTACACTAAGCCCCGAACAAGGAATAGGTTTACCTATGCGCATATCTCAAGTTGGAGAAAGAGCCAGGCCTAAACTTTGGGGCCCTCTCCCTCCGTGCCCTCTATCTCCCTCTGCTACACTTTGTCAACAAAAAACAGCTTCTCTGCAAACTTCAAGTTAGGAGTGAGTGGAAAATGTGCTCAGTGTTCAAAAATTGAGTCTTGACAGCCTTGTTCCCTCCAGGCACCCTCTGCTCAGAGGGCAGCTGCTTACAGGAAGCTCTGGGCATAGCCATGAGCTGGGCTGTGGCCTGGGAGCCAGAGGGCCGGAGGGAGAAGAGACATCCCTCCCGGCCAGGTGCTCTATGGCAGGTGGACTGGGTACCTCAAAAGTAACACATCCCCCACGGAGTCACCACGGGGAGCCAGGGAGCAAATGAATACAAAGATACAGGAACCAAACCTGAGGACAGGGAGAAAATTGGGAAGGATGTGGGGAGCAGTAGCAGATCCAGGGAATGGGAGGAGACACCTGCAAGCCCTCAAGTTCCTGGACCCTCAGAGGCCAACACAAGTCCCAACACTTGCTATAAAATATTGTTTCAGGGTTCCCACAATGAAAAAACTCAAGATCAGAGAGTCACCATTCTACAACTTAGAGGACATTCAGAAAGTATCAAGTCTAGAACCCTCCATGGTACATATGGGAAAACTGAAGCCCCAACAGCTTCAAATCCCATAGCAAGTTAGGGGCATAGCCAGGACAGGTGCCTCCCTCCCACTGTGGGACTCCCCATGAGCCAGGAATGGGGCAGGGGGGCAGGGTTTGGAGGAAGCATGAAGCATGGTAGAGTGTTGAGCCTTTTGGAGCCCTAGAGTCTGGCAAGGCACAAACACCACAGAGGAAAGCTGGGGTGTCTAACACCAGACTCCTGAGGTGCAGTGGAGAAACTGGTGTGGCCGTGATGGGGAAAGGAGGACTATGAAAGTGAAATCTGCCGTTTGTGAGGGGAAACTGAAATGTGGTCTCCATTCCATGCAAATGACCTGTGGCCTTCAGTCCTGCACCTGCACAGCTCACAACATACACAACACAGTGATCAGATGGGGCTTGAGTTCCCACGGTCTGCGCTCCAGAGAACAGGAGCAGGGAGGCCTCCCCGGCTCTGGGAGGGATGTGCCAGGATGTGCCGAGATGTGCTGTGATGCCTAAGCTCCACCTGTAGGGTCTGCTGAGCTGACAGCAGTTGTCCTTTGCACCTGGCTGAGATGACCCTGCCAGGGACCATCCCCCTAGGGGCAGCCCTCCGGGTTGTCCGCAGTCAGCTCCAGATTCACTGCCCTGCTCCTCTCCTTCACTCCCTCCCTCGTCCTCATCCCTCACACCCAGAAACCTTTCACTCCTGTGAGAATTTGCTCATCCTGAGAGCACCTCAAGAGTGCGTACTGTGGGGCGCCTGGGTGGCTCAGTCATTAAGCATCTACCTTCGGCTCAGGTCATGATCCCGGGGTCCTGGGATCGAGCCCCGCGTCGGGGTCCCTGCTCCACGGGAAGCCTGCTTCTCCCTCTCCCCCTCCCCCTGCCTGTGTTCCCTCTCTCGCTATCTCTCTCTGTCAAATAAATAAAATCTTTAAAAAAAAATTTAAAAAAAAAAGAGTGAGTACTGTGTCGTGTTCATCTTTGTATCCCAAAAGCCAAGCCCTTTGCTTGGCCCCATTGAGACCAGTGATGGCAAACATCTGGCATGCATACCACCACCAACCCAGTCAGAGCCCAGGGCAGACATTGCTAATCAATCACAATTACCTTCCCCTTGGCATCTCAGAAGGCTTCTCTCATCGACACAGGCCCTGCCTGTGCAACCAAGATGGGCTCTCTTGACAAGACTGGTGACCATCCCTGCGATGGGGCAATACATATGTGGCTCAGATCTCAGCTAGGGGCTACTAGCCCCTCAGAGACTTGGCTCCAACCCCTGGTCTGTGCTTTCCATTACTGCTGAGAGATGTCAAAGCCGACTTTCTCATGCTGCCCTCATGCTGCCTTGGCCTCACTCCCGAAACAATACAGGCCAGGAATGCAGAACCTTTCTCAGTCCTCATGCACGCACACATGTACATATTCACCCACAAACACACGTATGCTCGCACATGTGTACACACTTGCACTACACATGCTCACACACTCACATGTACATATACACACCCACATGTGCTCACACATGTACAAATTTACACACCCACTCACCTATGCACACAGTTACACACACAAATAAATAGATTCCCATTAAATATTTTGTGAGTTTCTGGAAACTCAGTGAAGATTTGGGGGCCAAAGGGAGATGCTCCATTACACAGAGCATATCTTCTGACTGTCCTTATGTTTCCCTCTACCCACTCTCTCATCTCCTCTCCATCTCTTCCCTCCGTTCCTCCAGCACTGCCCCACCCCAGTGTCAAATTTTTGTCTTGTACAGCCTTTCTGCCACCTGCTCTGGAGCTGGAGACAGTCTACACCCATCCCTGCAGATCTCAACTCACCAAATAGTCTCCCCAAGAGCCATTCAAATGACATGTTTCTCCATCATGTTTCCAATATTGTTATACATAAATGGATGGCTGTGACAAAGGACAATTGTCTACAGCTCTCCATTTCCCATCCTAAACTAACACAGTTCAATGACAAACACCGTTTTTAGGTCCCTACTCAGTGCCTGGGCACTGTGCCAGGCAATGCAGATACAGAGACGGCACTGCCCCCAAAATTACACCCAGCCTAATGGTGAAAGCAGACACATAAAGTGAGGAGTGAAGGATGTGATTAATGCCATCCCTGGAGGCAAAGGAACAACTTCCCGGCCGTGATAGGAAGGATGACCAAATGCCAGGCGAACAAGACTGGGGAGGTCATCTCAGCAGGAGGCATAGAACGGGCAAGGGCGGAGGAGGGAGGGAGCCCGGGTGGCGCTAGCGCTGGGTGTAGGGCTGTGGGTGGAGAAGCAGCATGGAGAGAGCGAGCAGAGGCCAGCCTGAGCCAGGGCCCAGGGGCTGGGCCGTGACTCCCTCCTGCCGACGAGGGGGCCCCCGGACCACTTATGAAGGCCACAGTTTGAAGGGGAGCCGTATCACAGACATCTGCTCCCAAACCAGCTGAGCTATGTGCCCCTCTCCATTTATTCAGGATCGGAGTCTCCCACAAACACACTCAGAGGCACCCAGGTTCTGATTGCAGTCACTGTAGTTTCACCTGTACTTGAACTTCATCTGAATGGAATCATCCAGGAGGAGCTCTTTTTGCCTCTGGCTTCTTTAGCTCAACCTGTCTGTGAGATTCACCCAGGGGTAGAATCTTGTCAAGCTTTGTTTCAAACATCGAGAGTTGGGGTACTAAACTTGGAAGAGCCCAAACTTAATACAACGGTTTCCTAATCGCCCCACTGCAGAAGCAGAGCTCTCGTGAAAATTAGCTTTGATCCTCTTCCTTCAAAAGCTTACACACAACATAAGCCTCAAGGACTACAACGTATAGTGGGCCCCCCATCCACATTGAGCAGCAAGGGTCTCACTCCAGTCCCCGATTTAAGAGACTCTATTAAACCCAGGGTGGATTTTCTATGCCCAGTGGTTTTTCATTTCGTCTTTTAATTTCTACTTTAAGGACTTAATTTTAACAAAGGAGCCAAATTACCATCACGCTTTAAAATGAACTTGTTTAAGGGACTTAAAAACAGGCTTTAGAATATGGAGCTTTAATTAACTTTGGAAAATGGTAGTGAAACAGCCCCTGTGTCCCGTCTCATGCTTTGCAAAGGCAAGAAAGGGAGGCCTTGGCCAACCCCTGGAGCCACCTGAAGAGCTTTAATGTTCCCATGCCCAGGCTGCAAGGACATTAGAATCTGCTGGGCTGGGAACCAGACACCAGGATAGTTTTCTAAGCTCTCAGGTGACTCCAATCGGAGGTGCATCGGAGGCTGAGAATCTCTACTTTAGATGGATTGACAGCTGTTGACAGTGATGGCATGAGGGACGGGAAGAGAGGGAAACAAGGATGAAGCTGAGAGACAGAGAGGTCTTCATATCAGAAGTTAGCTTTGGGAGGAACCAAGGGGGCCAGCAACCAAGCCAGGTGACACCAAGGGACATTTCCAACCCCTAAGGAAGAGTTCTGTTATGAACTCAACTGTTCTCCAAAAGTCATATGGTGAAGTCTTAAACCCCCTGCACCAGTACCTCAGAAGGTGACTATTTGGGGACAGGGTCTTTTAAGAGATAATTACAGTAAAACGAGGCCATTGGGATGGGCTTAATCCAATTTGGTGTCCTTATTAAAAAAAAAAAAAAAGGAAATGGGACCAAGAGACCCCAGAGGGCACATACACAGAGGGACAACCCTGCAAAGAGGCACCCAGAGGGCAACCATCCACAAGCCAAGGAGAGAGGCCTCCGAGAAATCCTGCCAGTGCCTCGATCTTGCACTTCCAGCCTCCAGAACTCTGAGAAAATGCATTTCTGTTGTTTAAGCCCCCCAGTCTGTGGTATCGTGTTATGGCAGCCCTAGCAAACTCATACAAGTTCCATTTCAGCTCTTTGGCCATATGTAAAAAGTCTCACAAGCTTCACTCCTCTGACCCAGTATTTCCACTTCTAGGACTCTGCCCTAAAATGAACCAGAAATGCCCTTAAAGAATTATCTGCTAAGATGTCCATAGAACATTCTTTATAACTGTGGATATTGGAGATCGTCAGCCGTGGAACCCTGGAGAAGTAAATGATGGCAATCAATTCAGCTGAGCATGAAGAAGCCATTACATTATCAAGATTTCTAAAGTTGCACATTCAGCATGACCTCACACCTGTGCAAAAATGCACTGATCTTGATCCAAGGACCTCATCCCGAGATCTCCTAACGCCACCCGAGGATTCAAGGCATGTGTCTATTTTCTCTGATCTCCAAATCCCAAGTTACCCACAGGTAACCAGCCCCTCCCCAACACACACAGACCCACAAAGAGTCTTCTAGCTTCCCAGTTTATGCCTCAACCTACCCATCTGTATCCCAGACTCATACACAGATGTATAAATATGGAAATATATGATGGGCTGTAGCTGCACTTCACTGTATGTAAGTTATACATCAGTTTCTTGAAGTATCTTGAAATGTGGTGTAGGAAGGCTGGAAGTTAATATGACACATACACAGGCAACTGGGACATGGTTTGTGGAGCTGGGAGGGGCTGGGCAGGAGGCTTGGTTCTGATTTGAGTTGGAAGCATGGAACCAGGGAAGGCTTTCCCTGAGAGATGGCTCTTGAACTAAGGCTCAAAGGTGAAGGCAGAATGAATGGTGGAGAAAGAACATCTCAGACATGCTCATTCAAAGGCTCAGAGGCAGGCCAGAGGAGGATGCATCCAGGAGGAGGAAGTGGAGGGCACTGTCCCGGACTGGGATGTAGAGTGTGGTAGGACAACACAAGGGATGGGATGGGGCCACCGGGCTACAGACGGAGTTGTAATGACTTCATTAAGGATCCTAGCACAGCAAGTCAAGTGTGGCCTGTGTTGTCCCTGATCTCAGAGAAAGGTCAGGTGGCCTTGCCAGCTGTGGGGTGCCGGGGAGAGCAAGGGGGTTGGGGGTGGCTCTCGAGTTCACATGAAACAGGAGGTCCCGAGTCTCTGTACTTTGGCGTACAGATGGATGGGCCAGGCACAGTCTAGACTACTGCACTGTCGGGGGCTGCGGGGGAAGGTGAGCACTAATAGGGAGCTTAAACTTTGGGAACTAACGAAGGTAGACACAGTGTCCTGGGGTGGGGCGAGGGGATTTCCGGACAAGGTCTTGGTTTGTGGCCTTAAACCCAGGCCAGCTCAGAGGTTCTTAGCTGATCTGTTTTCCCTTTGTTTTCATAAGATCGGACTGGGAAGGACTCAGAGATTCCCCTCCTCCATTTGCTTTATTTTGTTTCATAATGACCTTTCATTGTCCCCACCCCCACCCTCACCCCAATTAACAGAGGAAAACACTGAGGTCCAGAGAAGGGAAGAGAGCTGAAGAGGAAGGGGAATGTGGGAGGGTTAAGTGATGTGAACCAAGCATGGAAGGGGTCTGTCAGGGGTCCAAAGCTTGGCGTGGGGCCAGCAGACCCCCTCGGGCTCACTTCAGAGCAGCCTGGACCGGGAGGCCCTCAGAAGGCACCTTGCCACCCTGAGAAGCCCCTGAGCCAGTCATTGCAGGAGTGTGACCAGGGTAAAACCCAGAAACGCCTGGTATATTTACAGTGATCAGCAGCAGTTCCTGCTGAATTTCTGTGGGGTATTTTGGTTGGGTTTTTGGTTGTTTTTTTTTTTTCAATTATCCAGATTAGTGTTCGGTGGATTCCCGTGTTTATTTTTTTTTAAAGATTTTATTTATTTATTCATGAGAGACAGAGGGAGAGAGAGAGAGAGAGAGAAGCAGAGGGAGAAGCAGGCTCCCAAGGAGCAGGGAGCCCGATGCGGGACTCGATCCCAGGACCCTGGGATCATGACCTGAGCCGAAGGCAGACGCTTAACCATCTGAGCCACCCAGGTGCCCAGATTCCCGTGTTTAAAGAGCTCCCACTTAATAAGAGCAGCTGTCAAAGTGGAAGTGGGCCTATGTCAGGCTTGCCCACTTGCTGGGGTGCTTAATGGGCAGAAACCACCCAGAGTCCCCCCAAACTCCACCCTCCACCTTCCCATGAATTAATTCCTCCTTACTGTGCAAACAACAGGGGCTTTGTAAATGCAGCTCTCTCTTTCATGTGTAAGTACATCTGCTTCCATGATGACCTGGGACCCCAATAACCAGCCTTCTTCTCTAGCAGAGCCACAGCCTGGTTCCTGATGCTGAAGGGACTGGACAGGCAAGTTTGAGACCACTGGGGTGGGGGCGGGGGCTTTGGAAGGAAGACAGGGAACAAAGATGTGCCATGAATCAAGACATGAATCTATTCAGCCGCTCGGCCATCGTTTGGTCAGGGTCTCCAGCCTGGAGGGACGCCCCACAGAGCAGACACCCTGGTCTTCCCCCTCTAGACCTTGACCTCTGCCACTCCCTCCCACCTCCTTATCCAGCAGAATCCTACCATGCTCAGCAGCGAGCTCAGTCATGCCATGGCCAGGTGAGTGGGCAGCATAGACCTCTCAGGATTGCTGCAAAAATTCCACAGTCCCAGCCACCACCAGGCCCATCTCATTCTTGCACCAGCCATGCGGCCTCTGCGGTCCCCCAGCACCTTGCACATTTATATGCTTGGCCTCAGAACAGTAAGCATTGAAGTTGCAGAACTAAATGCATTCTAAGATCCATTTTTTTTTTAATGAAAATAGAACTACCATTTATATAGATATGCATGTGGATATTTGGGAATGTGTATATACACAGAGGAATATGTCTTTTTGTAGATTCATAAAAAAAAATTGAAGGATACATATCAAACCATTCCTCTTGCTTACCTCTGGGAAGTGGGTCTGCTGTCATATCAAGTATTGTTTGAATGTATTATGAGCATGTATTATGCTTTTAAGCTTTTAGCTGTTGTTTCTGACAAAGAGAAATTTCCTGGGTTTGCATTTGTCTTCTTCCTGGCTGGACCTACCTCTGTCCCCCAGTCCAGGCACAGCATGAAGTGGGCAAGCATTTTAGGTGAATCCCACAGGGTGAAAGGGCCAGCCCTGGCCAGCCCTCCATGAGGCAGTGATGCTGTTCACTGTTGCATCACAGGGCCTGGAAGGGCACTCGGGGGTTCTCACTAAATGTTTGTTGAATGAATGAATGAATGAATGCCCGGTCTGAATGATCACAGCTTCTGAATTTGTGGGTCTGAATTAATGTTTTTTTTTTAATGTATTAACATTAGGAATCTAAGGAGACCCTGCATTAGAGGGTACCAACTGAACAGGACTTAGAAATGTGTTATTCTAGGCTTAATTTTTTTCATTATAAAGTAGCAGAACTGTATTTCAGAAGTTTGAAAAATAGATAAAAGAAGAAAAAGGTATAATCACGCCACCCTAATGCAACCACTATGTATTTTTCTGCAGTTCCTTCAGGGTATGTGAGTGTGTGACCATCTATCTATTTTTTCTTTTTTTAATATTTATTTATTTTAGGGAGAGAAAGAATGTGCAGGAGTAGGGGAGGGTCAGGGGAGAGGGAGAGAGAATCTCAAGCAGACTCTGTGCTGAGAGCAGAGCCCCACGCAGGGCTCATTCTCATGACTTTGAGATCATGACCTGAGACGAAATCAAGAGTCGGACACTTAACCAACAGTCACCCAGGCGCCCCGTGTGCCCATCTATCATATCTACATTTTACGTAGTGGACTGCTCACAAAATTTTGCATTCATTTTTTTTTTTTTTTTTTTTTTTTACTGGTGTACTCTAAGACTTTTTTAAATCCCATTATAAAGTCCCCAAACTATTATTTTATGAGTTGAATCAACTCCATTAAGAGGACATATATAATTTATTTAGCCAATCATCTGTTATTATATTGAGCTAATGTCCTTTTTATATTATAACACTGTATTAATTTTTTTTATTTACTAGCTTTTGCCCACTGTCTTCATAATTTTCTGGGGTACCGTTCAGAGATTCTCGAGCACCACCGGTCTGTGTCCCCAGAAGCAGAGGAGAGATGAACAATCTCAAATCTCAAATCTCTTAGCTGGGCGGTAAACTTACTTACCAGTCTGCACAAGATAAGGAGCTTGTACTAGAGAGTAAAGCAAGCACATTGCCTTCTGCATTGAGAAAGTCTTGCTATGAAAAAAAAAAACATACATTGTTTATTGTGGACAAGTTTACATCTTGGTGAATTGGCAAGGTTAGGTTTCAGAAGAGAAAAACAGTCCCTCCCATGAGCGTGGTGCTGGGCCAAGGCCTCCCCTTGCAACAATGTACAAAGGACGCCCTATCTCACCGCTGCTCCTGTGCTTCTGAGCATTTGCTTTGTGTTCTGCCAGGGTGCACGGGTGTATGCAGGTTATAGATCTCCTGTGCCCCGCCATATACAAGCATGAACGGCCAGGGCTGCCCCTAGAAGGGAGGAGAACAGGGCAACTCAATTATCAGGGACCATGATAACAATCGTACTGGGGACATATCTCATAGGACCCTTAGGATATTGTTAAATGCAGAACTTATATGAGTGAATTTCAATTATTCTCATAACTCAAAAAAGAGGAATAAGACCATCAAGCAAAGGAAGGATTCGGAGGAGTCTAAGCTGAAAAGGGACATGGTCCTGTTTGCATGTTAGAAGGAACAAACTACTCCATGGAGAATAGATTACAGCGGATGAGACCAAAATTGAGGAGTCTAGTGGGAAGTTTAAGACTAGAGCAGCATCCTCTGTCCTCCCGCATCCACACCTCCTTGTGGGAGGAACGTACTCTCCAAGCTCTGGACTTTGGACTTGGTCTTGTGACTTACTTTGGTCCATGGAACAGGGCAGAAGTGACCAGATACCACTTCTGAGCCTTGACCTTAAGAGGCCTCCCATGTTCCACTTGCCCTCTTATGCATCTGCCATCACCAGGAGAAGGATGTGTCCAGCTAGCCTGCTGATCCTGGAGGATGAGAGACCTGTGGAGCTGAGCCGCCCCAACCACTTGCAGCCCCCCAAGTGAGCCCAGCCGAGGTCAGTAGAGCGGCAAGGCCATATGAAGGGACTGCCTGCTATTGCAGGCCGCTGAGATCTTGTGATTGCTCGTTAGGCAGCACTGCTGCAGCAATGAGGAGCTGACACAAGTGGCGATGGAAAGAAGTAAGCAAGGCCAAGAAGTAGTTAGGAAAGCAGGTGGAGTTGGTGGTCACCTGGGTGTAACTGACTGTGACTGAGGGTGACTGATGGAATGTCAGAGGACTCGGGGTTGAAGGTGCCAGGCCTGGGATGGAGAGCACAGGAAGAAGAGAAGGACAGGAAGTGACCTCCTACATTAGACTTATACCTGGCTCTCTCCTTTCCTCTGACTTCCTCTTTCTCCTTGTTTCCCAAGGAGACCAGGGCCTGTGTCTGTCAGGATGAGCCCCGGTGGGGCTGAACTACTGAGCAGGATGACACGTATCCCTGCCATCCTCAGCGCCCCCATGGCCTCTGGCACTGCGAGAACATCCCCTCCATTACAGACCCATCAGGACAAGCCCTGATTTGGACAGGGTGTTGAACCAGACTTCCCGGCCATGGAGGCCACTCAAGAAAGACCCTGCTGACTTCCCAGGGCTTCCTGCAAAGGCAGAAGTCTATTCTCATTACTTTCATTTACTTAAAATACTTGCTTCGCAGCAGTGAAACTGCCCAAAATATTCACTTCTTTATTTCCAACTAGACAAATTGAACTCAATTTGCATTGGATAATTATTTTCAATTAAGTGATAACAATCCTGTTTCATGCAAAAATAATCTTGTCCAAAGGCCAAACAGTTTATCCCATCCAAGAAACGAGGAGGCAGTGACAGGAGGAAGCCTGTTGGTGTGCTCCCCATGTGGGTGGAGGGATGCCCCAGCCAAACCCCTCATGGGTCGCCTCTGACCTGAGAGCCAAGTGAGACCAGTGGCCTGTTCTGGCCTCTACCCACCTTGTCCTGCATCTCCTCTTTTCCACTTTGAACTAACAAGGAGATACCTCCTAAGAGCTGCCAGGTGCTAGAAAAGGCAGCTGGTACAGAGAAGGGCCCAGGCCAGAATCAGGAGACTCGAGTTCTGATCTGGCTGTGTGTCCCTGGGCAAGTCACGCCTGCTCTGGGCCTTCGGACCCCTCTCTGTACAGGGAGCAGTGAGGTTAGGTGTATAGGACTGTTTCAGCTCAGAGGCTGTTTTGTGACTCTGTTACAGTCATCCAGAGCTACCTAGCTCTAAAGCCAGGTTTTTATAGGGGAACTGGTCCAGCAGCCAACCCCCTCTTTCTGGGAGCTCTGTGTGCTGCTGAGGTGGAGGTTTACCCCCATCAGAAGAAGCTCGGGCTGAGTTCTGAAGCCTCATTCAGGAGCAGCTTGTGTAAGCCTGCTCATGTGTTTAGGAGCAGACAACTCCCAGCCAGGGGCTTTCTGGAGCTGGAGCACTGAATCTTTTTTTTTTTTTTTTTTTAAGATTTTATTTATTTATTTGACAGAGAGATAGAGAGAGAGAGCACAAGTAGGCAGAGAGGCAGGCAGAGGGAGAGGGAGAAGCAGGCTCTCCACTGAGCAGGGAGCCCGACGTGGGGTTTGATCCCAGGACCCTGGGATCATGACCTGAGCCGAAGGCAGCCGCTAAACCGACTGAGCCACAAAGGTGCCCCTAGAGCACTGAATCTTAAAAGACCACAGAGATGAGAAACATCCCAAGGTGTTGTCATTGAGCAAATGCTCCCCCGCCTGCAGCCAGAGTACTCACTCCCTTGCCCACAGCCCCTTTGCCACATCAGCCCTTGTAGGAAGTTCCCTGTCTCCTCAGGACAGTTGCGCCTTGGGTCCTCCTGAGGGGTGTCTACTGCTGACCTCAACCACTGCCCAGTCATTCAAATCAAGTTTAAAGGAGCCAGGCAGCACAGCCCAGCTGGACCGGTTCCCACTCCTCCCCCATATCTCCCGATACCCAGCATTTCAAACTCATCTGGTTAAACCCTCTACCCACAGATGGAGCTGCTGGGGACATCTCCCACCAATGCCTTTTCCATCTCCCTGATGCTCCATTTTCATTACAAGTCTAAAGGAGGGTGCATTTATACCAGTGTGTTGAGAAAGCTTCGTGAAGACACACTCCTTTAAATCCATACACTGGTAATCATATGTGAACTTGATTAGATTTACCAAAAAACAACAACAAAACACACAGCCCAGGAACCTCTTCCCCGAGCTAAGGTGGGTCAGCTGCGTCCACCACAGGGCTCCAGCTCTGGGCAGGCAACAGCAGCCCCCTTGGCTCCCGCTGGTCTCCTGTCCCCCAGCGTCTTCCTCAAGGGACCTCCAGGAGGCCTGGGGAACAATTTGGGAAAAAGACAAAGACACCATATCAGCATGTGTGGGGCTGACTGTTTTTACACAACACTCAGCCCCGAAGAAGAAGATCAGTGTTTGCATGAGAGAGGGGTGGATAATATTTTTGATGTAGTAGCAACTGATGTGAATGATTTATTCGGTAATATTTATTTACATGGAAAAATGTTTGAGTATATGTTGCTAAGTGAAAATTAAAATCACAATGTATATAATCCCATTCTTGGGGGAAAAAAAGAAAAAGTACCTTCCTGCCCATCTTCCTCTTGTTACTTAGTTTAAAAAAATGAGGATCGAAGTGGTCCAAACAAAATACTGATGTGAATTTTTGTTCCCAGTACTTCAAATATTTGATGCTTCAGGAGCAGGTGATACAAGAAACTTAACAACCAAACCAAAACCAAACAAAAAACCAACAACATTGTATTTTAGGATTCGAAACCCAAAGCTCTTAGTGTGTGCAATTCGCCACCCACCCAAAAAGCCTGAAACTCTGGAGGCCTCCAGGCCTCAGTTCTGCCATCAGCACTAGATCTGAAGGCTTCTGCTCGGAAAGAGCCAGCTTTTCTCCACCTTCCCCCAGCTCCTAAGACTTGTAAATTTCCTCCAGGCTAGAGAAAGAAGAGGAATGGAGGGGAAGCAGGAGGCTGGTGGGGCTTCTGAGAACGGGCCTCGTCCCTGGCCCCTCAGCCCCTCAGCCCTGGCTTGGCCTGAAGGCGGGAGCCCAATAGCCCTAAGAGCTGGGGCTTCTGAGAGCAGAGAAGCCCTGCTCCCTGGCTGGGGTGGTGGCAGAAGCAGCAGGTTGAGATTGCCTGCATGGAGTGTTTGAGCAAACCCCTCCCACCTCAGACAGCCTCAGAGGCTGAGCCGGAGAGCCAAAGGCCCCCAGTCTGTCCAATAGGGGGCCCAGCTGCCCCCTGCCTTTCCAGCCATGGCTGGGGCTCCTCAGAGCTCTGTCAGACCTGCTGCTGGATGGCCCAGGATGTGGAAGCAGGGCAGCAAGGCTCCGTGCAGGGTGTTTTGTGTACTCGCTAGTGCGTAGCTCTCCTACAACCCTAGAACTAAGTGTTCTCCTCACTTACAGATGAGGAAACCACAGCTCAGAGTCGCACTGAGTGGAATTCAGACTGTGGTCTGATTTCTGTCAGCTTCCACTGCCTTCAGCACCCCCATTCTGTTCTCTTTCTCGGTGGGGACAAAAAGAGCTGAGTTGGCAGTGCCATAGCGTTTGCCCTGGGCCAGGCCCAGGGCGGCAAAGCCAGGCTGGCGGACGACGGAAAGAAGAAACCGCCGGAGCCACCCTATCTCTTAAGTACAGTTTTCTGTATTCAAATGAGATGGCACAATCTCCATGAATAAAATTACAGTTCCCAAAGGGAATCACGCCCAATTTAAATGTATAAGAGGCCATTAACAGGCCAGGCTGGCTATTAGAATTTAGCTCGTGTCATTTGTGCTGTGGTTCTGCTATGAGGCCAGGGGCCTGGGAGGTGTGAGGCACAGTAGGCCAAGCTGTCTCGAGGACCCCTCTCTAAAGCCTGTGTCCTCAGGCAGGCTGGGTGCTGAGGACCTGGGTGGGGGGACATCCAAGTTGCTCTGATGTGTCCTCCTGAGAGTTGGTAAGCTTTCTTCTGTCCCACTCTGAACAGGCCCCAGCCCCCTGTCATCCAGCTGAATGACCTTGACAAACCCTGCAGGTGGGGTTCTTAGCACAGACCTTGACTGGAGTGCAGCAAACAGGGGGTCCCGAGGATTAACAGCTGAGGAAGGGAGGGGAGGAAGCTGGCGTGGACAGAGGGAAAGCCGAGCTGCAAGGCAGGCTTAACAAGTTGGGGGCCCCTGAGGCTAAAACGGACTGTCAAGGTGTCCCCAGTTTCAGGGAGCTGAGTTGGCCAGGCCTTTGGCACCTCACAAAGGTGGGTCCCCAGATGTGGGCTGCCCTGAGAAGGGGTGTGGCCTTGGGCTGGGTGAGTCTGTGCGGTGGAGACATCCTGAAGGGCAGAACACGTGCCCAGCATGCAGGGGATCGGGCAGGCAGCAATACTGACCTTGCCTCAAGGCCCCAGGGGAGAATGAGAAAATATACGGAAAGCCTAAGCTCAGGACTGGCACATGGTAAGGGCTCAAAACATGTCAGCCCCTGTGTTATTTCCACCCTGACCCAAAGCACAGGATGTCCTCACCACTCCGCTCCCTCAGCCTTGCCCCTGCTCCCCAGCATCCAGAAGCTGCCCAGCCTCTCTCGCACATCTCCACGAAAGGACAGACCGCTACTTCCCAAGTCAGCCCAAGTCCCTGTGCAACAACTTTTTTGTCTTTATTGTGGTGAGTGTACACAACATAAAACATACCATTTTAACCATCCATAAGTGTACAGTTTAGTAGCATTAATCACATTCATACAGTTGTGCAACTCTTACCACTATCCATCTCCAGAACATTTTTATCTTCCCAAGCTGACCCTCCATTCCATTTCCCCTCTCCAGCCCCTGGCAACCACCATTGACTTTCTGTCTTCATTAATTTGGCTACTCTAGAGACTTCATATACATACAATCATACCGTATTTGTCCTTTGGTGACTGGCTCGTTTTAATTAACATAATGTTTTCAAGGTTTTCATAATGTTTTCAATGACAGAGCGTATGCTGGAATTTCCTTCCTTCTGAAGGCTGGATGATATTCCATTATCCGTGCATAGCACATTTGGTTTATCCATTCATTTGTGGATAGACAGTTGGGTCACATCCACCTTTTAGCCATTGTGAATAATGCTGCCAGGAATGGGCAATATCTCTTGGAGTTCCTGCTTTGGATTCTTTGGGTTATATACCCGGCCGTGGGGCTGCCGGGTCACGCGGGAATTCCCCACACACTCTTTCCCACTGCAGTGGCCCCATCTTTGTTGAACGGCTCCGACCACGAGAAAATTCTTTCAGGTTGTGCTTGACTCTGCCTCCCCGTGACTTCCTGCAATGGCTCTGGCTTTGCCGCCAGGGTCACATGTCCTTCATCTGCCCGTTGTGCCCTGGTTGTTCCCCCCTGGGCTCTCTCTGCTCTGGGCAGGTCTCCTCCAGTTCCCATACCCCCAGGCTCCGCTCTCCCCACACACATCCTCCCAGGGCCTCCCTCTAACTGACCCCTGCACAGAAGCACATTTTCTCTTGAGAAGCACCCCCATTTGGGAAACTCCAGGCCACCCTGTTGAGGGGAGAAGCAGTCTCAGCGTTGGGAGTGAGCTGGCCATAGCACTTGGAATGAAATTCAGTCCCAACTTAGCCCACCCCACCTTCCAGCTCCTTCTCTCCCTCTCACCTCCCGACTTCCTCTCCCTCACTCCCCTCCGGCCACACCAGCCTCTGTCTGCCCTCCTCCCAGCGCAGAGCCTGCCTCATTCCTACCACCCAGGTCCCTGCTCAGACATCACCTTCTCAGGGAGACCTTCGCTGACCTCCTGGAAAGATGGGCCTCCACCCGGACCCTGTCACCTCACCCTGCTCGACTTCCTTCACCGAGCTCACCACTGTCCTCCAGCACATAAGTCCACCAGGCCAGGCCCCGGCTCATTCACGGCTGCATCCTGGTGCCTGGAATGGTGCCTGGCACAGGGGAGATACCCAAAGGCAGCTGTGGAAGGAATGGATAATGCCAGGAACCAGTGTCTGCCCGCCCACAGGCCCTGCTCTCTGCTCCTGGCCTGGGAGTCTGAGTCCTGGGTGTGGCCCCGGACAGGGCCCCTCCCCTTGGGGACTTAGTCCCCTCTGCTCTAGGGCATGACCTTGACCGAATTACCCCTGACCTCTCTCCCTGCTTTTCTGAGTCTCCTAAGTGCATCACCCCAGCTAAGAAAGAAAATGATCTGTGAACAGAGGTACAAATGTATCCTAAAAGATTCTGAAGACATTTTACCAGTTTGAAGAGGTAACAGAGATTTAAGTGTTTTTTTTTTTAAAGATTTTATTTATTTATTTGACAGAGAGACACAGCAAGAGAGGGAACACAAGCAGGGGGAGTGGGAGAGGGAGAAGCAGGCTTCCTGCTGAGCAGGGAACCTGATGCGGGGCTCGATCCCAGGACCCTGGGATCATGACCTGAGCCAAAGGCAGACGCTTAATGACTGAGCCACCCAGGTGCCCCAACAGAGACTTAAGTTTGTTTGTTTGTTTGTTTGTTTGTTTGTTTTAGTAATCTCTACACCCAGTGTGGGGCTTGAACTCACTACCCGGAGGTCAAGAGTCACATGCTCTTCTGACTGAGCCAGCCAGGGACCCTGAAGAGGTAACGTAAATTTAAAATTTAAATTTTATTCTGCTCTATCACTTTCCTAGATGAGACTGAAAGTTCCTCCAATACTCAAAAATCTTTAAAATACCTAACTTCAGTTTTTGAAGGGACTAAGCCTATCTCTTCATCATTCCCGAAGGTTCCTGATTTCACTGTCCTTGACACATTTTCACCTTATTAAGGCCACCCCAGGGGGACAGTGCGTGTGTGGTGGGAGGAGTTATAGCATCATTGAGAGCAACAGTCACAAATCAAATAGAATGAAACAAAAGAATACTTCAGTGGTGACGAGGTGGTGACCTCAGCTCCTGCAATGGTAGCTCTCAAGACAGCTGCCCTAAATGTCAAACCCATGTGTATTCTCACCTGCTGTGCCCGTGAGCAGGGTGCTGTGATGGTCTTTCTACTGCCAAATAGTGAAGCCAGTCCAGGGCCAGGGCTGTGGACCAAAAGAGCAGCAGGGCTGTTGCCAAACGTTCATTCAGGCGCTCAGCCCATAGGAGTCTGGGGCCCAGGGTAGGGCAAGTGGGGAACGCTCTCTCCTGGCTGGGGGAATGCAGACTCTGCCCTGGGAGGGAGTGCCTCCTTCATCTCTGGCCCCTGAATGTCCCCGGCCCTGGTCCACCACCTTGCTGGCGGCTGAGCGCCCAGTAGGAAGGATACTGGACACAGCTCAATAGATGTGAGTTCCAGGTCTGTCTTTGCCACCGTGTGTGGGTGTGTGGGTGAGGCACACCTTGACTCTTACCCTCACTTTCTGCATTTATAAACCAAGAGCGTTAGAATGATCATTTCCAAATTTCTCTCTGTGTACGATTTTTCCTTTATTCCTGGCCTTGCAGCCCCTGGAGTAGGGGAAGCCAAAATCCACAGGGTCATACGGTGACCCTGTCCTCACTGAGCTCAAAGTTTGGATAAAGAGGTGAATGTGGGTATGAATACTACGTGGTGGGAAGGAGACTTGTGTGGTCCAAGGAAGTGTTCCGGAAGCTCAGAATGGAGGGTCTTCTGCAGCTGAGGAGACGGGAGCTGCTCCCTAGAGGAGGCAGGACTAGAGCTGAGCCTGTAATCTTTGGAGGATATGCATATGCTGAGACAGAAAGGAGGAGAATGACTGCAGGGGAGGATGGGGTGGGAGACTCAGCATCCCTAAGCCAGGGCAGCAAATGGTTCAGGGGGAAACACAAAGGAGAAAACAAATGAAGTTCATTGGTGCCCCAGTAGTCTGGAGCGGGGAAGACAGTTGTTTGGGCTTTGCTCATTTGTGGCATCAAAGTGTGAAGAAAGGATTTTTTTGCTTCATGTCAATAGCGGTCTTTGGCCACAATAGGGGCTTGTTCTGATGGTGGCATGAATGTTTGGGTCGAATCCTCCAAAAAAGAAGTTGATGGGCCCATTGCCACCTCCAACATGAGAGCCTTGAGTGGGACCAGCCTGCACTTTATTTTATGAAAAGGCATTTTTAGAAAAGTAAGGTAAGACCATCACAGGAAATTTGGAAAGGAGAAAAGGGGAAAAATAAAATTACCCCCATACATCCCTTAATACCACCCCTGAGATACTGGGTGTGTTTCCATTTAGAATTTTCCGTAAGTGTGGGTGGGCATGGGCTACTGTTGTGTATCTTATCTGCATATCACATGGTAGAGATCGTATTTCATGCACATTTTTATCCAGCTTTTTCCAGGTACTTCCCTGTGTCCTCTTAGTAATACCTCTGTACCCATCAGCTATTGCTGAATAACAACCCAACTCAAAATTCATGGTTAAAACAAGATTTATTATTGCTCTTGAGTCTGTGGATCGAATGGGCCATTCTTTTTTTTTTAAAGATTTTATTTATTTATTTGAGAGAGAGAGAGAATGAGAGATAGAGAGCACGAGAAGGAAGAGGGTCAGAGGGAGAAGCAGACTCCCCGCTGAGCAGGGAGCCCGATGTGGGACTCCATCCCAGGACTCCAGGATCATGACCTGAGCCGAAGGCAGTTGCTTAACCAATTGAGCCACCCAGGCGCCCTCAAATGGGCCATTCTGCTGGTCTGAACAGGCTTAGTCTTTTTTTTTTTTTTTTTTTTTAATTTATTTTTTGACAGAGAGAGAGAGACAGCGAGAGAGGGAACACAAGCAGGGGGAGTGGGAGAGGGAGAAGCAGGCTTCCCGCGGAGCAGGGAGCCCGATGTGGGGCTCGATCCCAGGACCCTGGGATCATGACCTGAGCCAAAGGCAGGCGCTTAACGACTGAGCCACCCAGGCACCCCCCAGGCTTAGTTAGTCTTGACTGGGGTTGTTGATGCACTTGTGCCCAGCTGGTGGCTCAGCTGATTGGTCTAAGATAGCCTCACTCACATGTCTAATGGCTGACCAGCCCCTGCCTGAGCAGCAAGGGTGACCACACTCTAGATCTTACCTGCCATCACATTCTGTTGGTCAAAGCAGGTCTTGTGAGCGTCCAAAGTCAGAGTGAGAGGAACTACAAATTTTAAGGTCAAGGACATGGATATAAGGATGCCAGTAACTGTAGCATCAATGATTGCCATTAAGCTATCACTGTCCTCATTTTCATAGCTGCCAGGTTTGACAGCAGTAGAGTTTTTCATAGATGTACCACTTTTCATGGATGTATCATTACACGGGGATGTACCACATTTAATTTGTTTAATGTCTTCTCTAATTACACCTAAGCGATCCATGTGTTACAGCCTTCATCTTTGAGGTCAAGAAAAGCAATATTTCCCACCCTTAATAAAAAAAAAAACCCAAGGTTATGGGGTGCCTGGCTGGCTCAGTTGGAAGAGCATGTGACTCTTGATCACAAGCTTGTGAATTCGAGCCCCACGTTGGGTATAGAGATTACTAAAAAAAAAATGTTTTAAAAACCCCAAGATTAAATGAGAAGATGGAGCCAAAGTCTTCCCCAGGCCCTATACAAGCAACACCATCTGCAGACCTTCCTATGTTCTTCATCCAACTGAATTCAAATGTGTCTATTCTCAGAACAAGTACTAGCTGTTGAAACCATTTGCAAGAGTCCCTTTCCAGGGCGCCTGGGTGGCTCAGTTGGTTAAGCGACTGCCTTCGGCTCAGGTCATGATCCTGGAGTCCCTGGATCGAGTCCCCCATCGGGCTCCCCGCTCAGCGGGGAGTCTGCTTCTCCCTCTGACCCTCCCCCCTCTCATGTGCTCTCTCTCTCTCATTCTCTCTGTCTCAAATAAATAAATAAAATCTTTAAAAAAAAAAAAAAGAGTCCCTTTCCATCACTGGGCCTTGCTTTCCCATCTATAAAACTAGAGGGTTGGACTGAATGGTTGGGGGGTTGGACAAAAACTGTGTTTGGCCAAAAATGTTACTCAGGTCAAAAAGCCAAAGAGGTATCTGTGACATCCTTCTTAAGTGTACCTTTAAATGCACAAGAAACACACAAAGCACACCTGCATCCTTCTCCCTGCCCTGCAGTGACCCACCTTTAAGAAATGGTGTGTGCAGAGCAGAGGGGGCAGCAAGAGAGGTGCTGGCTGGGGGCAGTAAGGGTGATGTTAGATGTGCGTTTCCAGGCCATGTGGCCATCACAGGGCTGCTGATGATTGCTGGTCTCTGTTCAGTGTCTTGTCTTGTAATCTCAACATGTATTTGTGACCTTGCTCCATGTTCATTGTCTGTAAAATGCACTATAAAATTTAATTCCTGTGGTTTGCGGCTGAGCAGAGAAGCTTTTAAAAGAAAGCAGTGTGCATTCTAGCTCATGAGCTCTTGTTATAATTTTTAAAGACTTTATTTTCTTAGGGCAGTTTTAGATCATTTCAGCTTTAGATTCAACTTAGCAAAATTGAGAGAAAGGTACAGAGAGTTCCCATATACCCTCTTTCCAACAAACGCACAGCCCCCCTCATTATCAACACCCTGCACCAGAATGGTTCACTCTCAACCAAGGGTGGACATGCGCTGACACATCATGATCCCCCAGAGTCCATAGTGTACATCAGGGTTCACTCTTGGTGTTGCACATTCTCTGGGTTTGGACAAATGTATAATGACATGCATCTACCATTACAGCTCATACAGAGTATCTTCATTGCCTTGAAAGTCCTCTGTGCTCTGCCTATTCATCCCTCCCTGCCCCCCACCCCCACAACCACTCATCTTTCTACTGTCTCCATAGTTTTGCCTTTACCAGAATGTCATGTTGTTGGAATCGTACAGTATGTAGCCTTTCAGACTGGCTTCTTTCACTTACTGATATGCATTCAAGTTTCCTCCATGTCTTTTCATGGCTTGATAGCTCATTTCTTTTCAGTGCTGAATAACATTCCATTGTCTGGATGTGCCACAGTTTACTTATCCATTCATCTCCCCGAGGACCTCCGGGTTGCTTTCAAATTTGAGCAATTATGAATAAAGCTGCTACAAACATCCGTGTGCAGCTGTTTTGTGTGGACGTAAGTTTCAACTCCTTTGGGTTAATACCAAGGAGCTCGAATGCAGGATCGTATGGTAAGGGTATGTTTGGTTTTGTAAGAAACTGCCAAACCGTCTTCCAAAGTGGCTGCACCATTTTGCACTCCCACCAGCAGTGTGTGAGGGTTCCTGCTGCACCACATCCTCATCAGCTTTTGTTGTTGTCAGTGCTGCAGATTTTGGCCATTTTAATAGGTGCGTAGTGGTACCTTATTGTTGTTTGAACTTGCATTTCCCTGATGACATATGGTATGGAGCATCTTTTCATGTGCTCATTTGCCATCTGTGTATCTTCTTTGGTGAGGTGTCTGTTAAGGTCTTTGGGCCGTTTTTTCATTGGGTTGTTTGTTTTCTTATTGCTGAGTTTCAAGAGTGGTTTGGGTATTTTGGATACAAGTCCTTTATTATCAGATGTGTCTTTTGCAAATAGTTTCTCCTAGTCAGTGCTTCTCCTCTCTCTTGATATTATCTTCCCTAGAGCAGAAGTTCTTAATTTTAATAAAGACCAGCTTGTCAATTCTTTCTTTCATGGATTGTGTTTTTGGTGTTGTATCTAAAAAGGTATCACAATATCCAAGGTCATCTAGGTTTTCTCTTCCAATTATTGTTTTTCCCTTAGTGGTAAAATATAAATAATGGGAAAAAAAAGTCATACATAATTCTACTTCCTAGGGATGAAAATTGATAGAATTTTGGTGTATATCCTTTCAAATACGTACTCACATTCCCACATTTACTTACATAAATGGGGCCATTGTCCCCATTTTACCAGTTTGCAATCTGCTTTTTATACTTAAAAATATGTCATACATATTTTCCATAATAATATATTTATTTAGTGTTTATATATTTGTTTTTCAGGTTCCAAAAGTAAATATGTTCATTATATAGTTCAAATATTACAGGAATATACAATGCAGAAAATGAAAGTTTTCCAATTTCTTTAATGGCATCTTTATGCCTTCCACCTCTTTTCGAGTCGATCTTGTAAATATTTATTTTCATAGGAAATTATCCCTTTTGTAAACCTTTCAAATCTATTAACTTAATCTCAAAATCTATTAACTTAGTCTTTTTTTTTAAAGATTTATTTATTTATTTATTTGAGAAAGAGAGCCTGAGAGTGGGGAGGGTCAGAGGGAGAAGCAGACTCCCTGCTGAGCAGGGAGCCCAATGAGGGACTCTCGATCCCGGGACTCCAGGATTATGACCTGAGCTGAAGGCAGTCGTCCAACTGACTGAGCCACTCAGGCGTCCTCTATTAACTTAGTCTTAAACATAAATTTCTACCATACTTAAAATTTATCACCTTTCTTTGGGTCCATTTGAGGAATTCTTCACACAGTTCTCTCCACCTTCTCCATCTTCTAACATCAACATTTTCTTCAAGGTCCTGCTAAAACATGGTCTCCAGTTTCCTTGGATAGACTAAGTCTCCCCCATCTCTGCCCGACACACCCCTTCCTACAGCGGGAAGTTCGCTCCTCTCATGAATGCCCCTCAGCACACAGAGGCAGAGGCGGGGAGTAGAAAGAATGCGGCCAGAGCTGGGCTTGAGTCTGAGTCTTGCCACTTTCCCGCTGGGAACCTTAGGCCCTTATTTCACCTGAGCTTCAAGGCTCTCATCTGTAAAATGGGAAGATGATCATACCTACCTCCCAGGGTGAAGGTAAGAATTAAATGACACACTCATGAAAGGTCCCTGGCACTCATTATTCTATGTGATGTGCGAATATAGCCCTTGTCAGCTCCCAAGGGCAGAGTCCAGAGCCTGGGTCTCAGGAGCCCCAGGAAACACTGACTTGAAATCCACAATGGAAGCTCTGAGGGGCCAGGTACAGAACCTGGCAGGTGGGTGGAAACTGCCGCACAGCTGGTTTTCCCTTCTGTTGGACAAGCCCTAAGGTGCCCGGCGGGCCCAGGATACCGGGTGAGGGTTGTTTTCCCAAACTGTCCTGTGCTCCCTGGCTTGGCCTCCGGCCTGAGGAGTGGCAGAAGACCCAAAAAAGTTGAAAGCAGGGACTTGAAGAGATATTTCTATTCATAGCAGCAGTATTCACAATAGCCAGAATATGGAATTAACCCAAGCGTCCTCCATGGATGAATGGATAAATGAAGTGTGGTATATACATACGATGGAATATTATTCAGCCTTAAAAAGGTAGGGAATTCTGATACGCACTCTAAGTTGGATGAACCTTGAGAACATTATGCTAAGTAAAATAAGTCAGTCACAAAAATACAAATACTATATAATTCCACTTATATGAAGTACCTAGAGTAGTTAAATTCATAAAGACAGAAAGTAGGATGGTGGTTGCCGGGGTTTGAAAGGAGGGTTACTTGGGAAGTATTGCTTAATGGGTATAGAATTTCAGTTTTGCAAGATGGAAAGAGTTCTGGAGATGAATGGTGGTGATGGTTTCACAATAATGTGAAAGTACTTAATGCCACCGAACTATACACCTAAAAATAGTTAAAATGGTAAATTTTCTGTTATATGTATTTTACCACAATTTAAAAAAATGTTTTGGGGGCCTTCTAGTTGCCCAAGCTGGGGATTTCCAAGCCACCACCTAGAAAACCATGTCCAGTGGGCACCAAGGGCACAGAGGTCTGATGACTGAATCCTGAGCCTGCTCCCTACTACCTTCTCCACATCGCAAAAGCCAAGGAGATAGGAGCCTGTGATGTCCCAGCTTCCTCCCAGCTCTGATGAACTAAGATGAGAACTAGAGAGAATGGAAATGTGGGCTTTGAAAAAGTAGATAGAGAATTAAAAATACAATTGAAAATCATGCTCGCTATTCCAAGATTAAAAACATTCTTTAGAAACTGGGCTTTATTAGCCGACATGCTTCCTGCATTGTGTGGGAGGGAGGGGGCTGGGTCACTGGTGCTCTCTGTAGGGGGCAAGCAGGTGAAATGATTATGAAATATGTCAAATAAATGGTCCTTTTTTCTCCCCAGGAGATAAGGAAAGGTAATTTGGTCTGTCAGTCTCGCACACAGAAGACGTCATGGTCAACTGCATTAATACTGAATACTTTGTCCAGAGTCACAGAGCTAAAAGAAATTACAGAATCTTTCTCCTGTGAATTCTGGCATGACTCTCAGCAGACCTTTCCCCACCTGAATTCACAAGAGAGATGAATAATAAAAGGCAGGGCCTACAGTGGGACCTAGAGCCTGCTGCTGGCTGTCTGCTCGCTGTCTGGGCATGGTAGCCAGAGCCAAGGGCTTTCCTCTGCATCTGAGACCCTGCCTCTCAGCCGGCCCCTCCAGCCTCCCGGGTCACCACACCCTTCCTGGGTCCTGTTTCAGTCAGACCAAACCCCAGCCATTTCCTGCGGATCGCCAGTCAGGTCTCGGCCCTGTTCCCCCCTTATCTGCACTGTGAAAGCCCATCGTCCCAGCCAGTCCCAGAGCACCCCCCCTCTCCTCTGACACCACTTCCCGCCTGCAAATGCTCACTTCTTTCTGCAGTTGTTAGGGGGATGTTGTGTCCAGATTTCCTTTCCCTAAATATGCCTCCTGGAGGAGAGACAGCCAGGCAGCCTCCCCTCCCTTTCTAGCCCAGGGTCTGGCACTTCCCAGTAGAAGGGATGAGTTCATGAGGTCTCTGCAAGTTTTCTCTTTTATAATATAACAAAAGTATGTATAGGGTGGGTTTTTCCTTTTCTTTCTTTCTTTCTTTCTTTCTTTCTTTCTTTCTTTCTTTCTTTCTTTCTTTCTTTCTTTCTTTCAAATTGGTGGTAGTGAAGGGGTGTGCTGGCCAGGCTGGGGTGGACACTGGGAGGTTCTCTAAATCCATTGTCAAGTTGCCCTGCAGCAGTGGGGTCAGGGAGCCCAACCCCAGACCCTTACCCAGCGGCTGGACAAAGTCCCTGCCCTTTCTGCTTTTGCAGACTTGTCAGTCTGGGGAACAGGGAAATCTCTTTTGACACAGTTATATTCCCTCATGTAATAAGGTACCACATTATTTTTAGAATGTTTTACCTAATTAGTTTTATTATCAGTTAATTATGTATTAACATTTTAAGAAAATGAATATTTGCCCAGCTACTTAAGCTAAATCATTAAATATGTATTTATTCCTTTTTTTTTAAATGCACATCTGTCATCTTCTGCAGATGTAGAAGACATGTTTGGAGCCATCTGGGCCTCTGAAACAGGCCCTGTGCAAAGGTGCCTTCTTGGCTGCAAGAGGAGGGTTGTGGGGGGCTGGGAAAGACCTGGAACGTGAGGCCCATAGCATGTAGCAGAGACCAGGGCCTCACTGGTGAGTGGGGAGGGCCACCATCACACTGTCGCAGCTTGGTAGAATTTGGGATGAGGGGAGGTGGGTACAGCTGAGAGTCACATGTGTGAGGGTACGTGAATGTGAAACCAGCACTTGGAGGGTTATGGCTTTAAGAAATAAAACTCAACAGGGTGCCTGGGTGGCTCAGTGGGTTAAGCATCCAATTCTTGATCTCAGCTCCAGGTCTTGATCTCAGCATCGTGAGTTCAAGGCCTGTGTTGGGCTCCAAGCTGGGCATGAAGCCTCCTTAGGAAGGAAGGAAGGAAGGAAGGAAGGAAGGAAGGAAGGAAGGAAGGAAGGAAGGAAACCTCCTCTTGCCACATCTGGGTGGTTTGGTGAAGCCTCCCAGAGGACAGTAAAACTAGCCCCATGGGACCCAGACAGACTCACCAAGGTGTTTGTCCTTGGACCAGTTGGCAGGCTTAAGCGGATCAGTTCCCTGGGTTTATAGTAAGTCTATCAGTTCCCTGGTGCTGTGGTCACCCAAGGCCCTTCCGGCCCTGCCCTGGCCCTCACTGCAGCCTGTGAATCACACAGAGGTTGCCCCAAGTCTCCAACCCACATAGTGAGGGGAGGTGAGAGCCATTCCCGCTCCAGGACACACAGTCAGGGGAGAGATGCCAACTCCCTCCCAGCATTCCCTGCAGATGGAGATGCCCAGTAACCGTCTATACCAGGAATCAGCAATCTCAGGCCTGTGGGCTAAATCCCATCAGGCACTTATTTTTATATGGTTTGAGGGCTAAGAATGAGTTTTACATTTTGAATGGTTGGAAATAATAAAAAAAGAATAATATTTTGTGGCACATGAATATTATATAACATTACAGTATCTATAAATAAAATTTTATTGGAACACATTCAAGTTCATTCATTTACACATTGTCTGTGGCACTTTTGTGCTACAATGGCAGAGTAGTTGTGATAGAGACTACATGGCCTTAAAGGCTAAAATATTTACTCTCTGGCTCTTTACAGAAAAAGTTTGTCAGCTCCTTCCTGATCTACAGTACTTTTCTGTGGAAGTTACAAGGGAAATCTTCTTTTTCTTTTTTAAAAGATTTTATTTATTTATTTGAAAGAGAGTGTGAGTGAGAGAGAGAGCATGAGCAGGGGGAGAGAGAGAAGCAGACTCCCCGGCTGAGCAGGGAGCCCAACGTGGGGCTCCATCCCAGGACCCTGGGATCGTGACCTGAGCGGAAGGCAGATGCTTGACTGACTGAGCCACTCAGGCGCCCCAAGGGGAATTTTTTCTTAACAGACTAGATAGGATTTCCCAGTTGTTTGTTGTAGTGAGATTTGGATATAAATCACTTAATAAACACCTAAGCGCTTTCTTGGTTGCATCACTAAGTAAACAGATAAATCAGATCTAGTCCCTACCCTGAAGACAGGCAGGTGTGTATGTATGTAAACTGCAGTATAGAGGGATTAGCTCCACAGTGTGCATTTTTTACAAGATACTTGGAAGCATAAAGGAAGGAGTGACTAACTCTGCCTGGGGAAATCAAGGAGGGCTTCTGAGAGGCAGTGATGAGTGAGCATCATTACTGCATTTAGCTGAACAGACTGTGTATTATGTAAGTCAAGGGCACCCCCTACACAGTATAAACCTGAGTGGGTCTTGAAGGACTCTTGATTGAGAGATATTTAACTCACTCAAGCCTATCAAGGGATTCAGTGGTAATTCCTTTCTACCTGAGAGGTAGAAGTCTGGGTACAACCAGGAAAGACTTGATGTGGGGGTTCAGGCACTGCTGTAGGGCCCAATCTCCCAATCTCTTGGAGGAATCCCCCTTTGTCCCAGGGACTATAGAACAATCCCAGAAAAGGATACTGATTGGCTGCTTGAGGTCACATGCCCACTCCTGAACCGATCACTGCACTGAGGAGGCAGGGCAGAGTGATCCTTGAGACCATCTACCTCAAAGGGCCAGAGTTGGAGGATGGAGCCATCACGATTGACAGTCTCATGGAGTTGGGGAGGAGTGGTTCTCTCAAGGAAACTTGCAAACAAAATCACACATCCAGCACAAAGAGTCAGAAAGACCTCTTCCAGAAGACTGGACAGGAAAAGTCTGTAACCAGGACATTGCCAGTTCTTGCCAGTTCTATCCCCAGGGCCTCTGCAATGCATGAGACCATCACCAGCAGTGGCACTTGAGATGTACCATGGACAGCCCTGCCCATTCCAGCTCATGACAACTGATGACCTCTGAACACAGTGGAGGAAGAGAAAGCAGGCACTCCTTTCCCCACATTCTCTGGGCTGTTAGAGCTCAAAGGGTGCATGGAGTCCACTTATTTGATCCATGGAGCACTTTATTTTTATTTATTTATTTATTTATAATTTTATTTCATTATTAGAGAGAGAGTACACATGAGAGGGGGGAGGGGTAGAGGGAGAAGCAGGCTCCCACTGAGCCCAGGACCCTGAGATCATGACCTGAGCCAAAGACAGATGCTTTTTTAATTTTTTTTTTTTAGATTTTATTTATTTGAGAGAGAGAATGAGATAGAAAGAGCATGAGAGGGGGGAGGGTCAGAGGGAGAAGCAGACTCCCCGCTGAGCAGGGAGCCCAATGTGGGACTCGATCCTGGGACTCCAGGATCATGACCTGAGCCAAAGGCAGTTGCCCAACCAACTGAGCCACCCAGGCGCCCCAAAGACAAATGCTTAACTGACTAAGCCACCCAGGTGTCCCCAGGGAGCACTTTAAAATGACAAAACCAGCCACTGACTAGGAGAAACTATTTGCAAAAGACACATCTGATAATAAAGGACTTGTATCCAAAATACCCAAACCACTCTTGAAACTCAGCAATAAGAAAACAAACAACCCAATGAAAAAACGGCCCAAAGACCTTAACAGACACCTCACCAAAGAAGATACACAGATGGCAAATGAGCACATGAAAAGATGCTCCATACCATATGTCATCAGGGAAATGCAAGTTCAAACAACAATAAGGTACCACTACGCACCTATTAAAATGGCCAAAATCTGCAGCACTGACAACAACAAAAGCTGATGAGGATGTGGTGCAGCAGGAACCCTCACACACTGCTGGTGGGAGTGCAAAATGGTGCAGCCACTTTGGAAGACGGTTTGGCAGTTTCTTACAAAACCAAACATACCCTTACCATACGATCCTGCATTCGAGCTCCTTGGTATTAACCCAAAGGAGTTGAAACTTACGTCCACACAAAACAGCTGCACACGGATGTTTGTAGCAGCTTTATTCATAATTGCTCAAATTTGAAAGCAACCCGGAGGTCCTCGGGGAGATGAATGGATAAGTAAACTGTGGCACATCCAGACAATGGAATGTTATTCAGCACTGAAAAGAAATGAGCTATCAAGCCATGAAAAGACATGGAGGAAACTTGAATGCATATCAGTAAGTGAAAGAAGCCAGTCTGAAAGGCTACATACTGTACGATTCCAACAACATGACATTCTGGTAAAGGCAAAACTATGGAGACAGTAGAAAGATGAGTGGTTGTGGGGGTGGGGGGCAGGGAGGGATGAATAGGCAGAGCACAGAGGACTTTCAAGGCAATGAAGATACTCTGTATGAGCTGTAATGGTAGATGCATGTCATTATACATTTGTCCAAACCCAGAGAATGTGCAACACCAAGAGTGAACCCTGATGTACACTATGGACTCTGGGGGATAATGATGTGTCAGTGCAGGTCCACCCTTGGTTGAGAGTAAGCCATACTAGTGAGTGATGTTGATAACGAGGGAGGCTTGTATGTGTGGGGGCAAGAGGTATATGGGAACTCTCTATCTTCCTCTCAATTTTGTTGTAAACCTAAAACTGTTAAAAAAAATCATGAAGTCTTAAAAAATTAATTTGAAAAAGAAATGAAAGTAAAACTTATTAAAGCATTTCTCTTGCAGGTAGTTCTCAGGATGAATCTTGTCAGAGTTTCATGTAACAATTAGTGCCCATGCTTTTCCAGAGCTCAGAAAAAAATTAAAATTTTTCCAGTTAATTTTACACACTTAGAATAACTCCAATACCAAGGCTTGATTTAAAAAAAGAAGAAGAGGGTGCCTGGGTGGCTCAGTTGTTAAGCGTCTACCTTCGGCTCAGGTCATGATCCCAGGGTCCTGGGATCAAGTCCCACATTGGGCTCCCTGCTCAGCAGGAAGCCTGCTTCTCCCTCTACCACTGCCCCTGCCTGTGTTCCCTCTCTTGCTGTCTCTCTCTCTCTTAAAAAATAAATAAAAAAATCTTTAAATAAATAAATAAATAAATAAATAAAAAATAAAAAGAAGAAGAAGAAGAACATGAGATAAAGTGCATTTATCTAAAATCAAGAGCCAGGGTGCCCGGGTGGCTCAGCTGGTTGAGCGACTGCCTTCAGCTCAGGTCATGATCCTGGAGTCCCGGGATCTAGTCCCGCATCGGGCTCCCTGCTCAGCGGGGAGTCTGCTTCTCCCTCTGACCCTCTTCCCTCTCGTGCTCTCTGTCTCTCATTCTCTCTTTCTCAAATAAATAAATAAATAAAATATTTAAAAAAATAAATAAAATAAAATAAAATCAAGAGCCAACATCATACTCATACTCAATGAAAAGGACAAAGCTCTAGTCTGGAGGGATTTGGATTCGAGTCAAAATTAAGACAAGGGTTGTCAGTTAGATATCAGCAATGCTAGTTGCTATAACAGACACCCAAATCTCAAAGGCTTGCCAAAATAACAGTTTATTACTTATTCACAAGAAGAAGGATGAGGATTCCTGGTCAGCGGGCACCTCCCATGTTGCCTTTCGGTAATCGAAACTCTTCTCTGCCTTCTGGATCTGCCGTTGCCTAGAACCCCTGCTACATCCTCTTTGCGCAGACATTAGAAAGAGAGGAAAGAATCCCATTGGAAATTTTATGGGCCCAGCAGGGAAGCCCAATACATCACTTTCACCCCCAATCCAATGGCTAGAACCCAGTCACAGACCACACCTAACTGCGAGGGGGCCTGGGAGGTGCAGTGTAGTTCTGTGCCCAGCAGGAAAAGAAAAGAGATGATAATACAGCTAAGAGGCCTCTCCTCTTGTCTCCAGGACTGTTACACAAGTCACTGATACTCTCTGCACATTCTGATGGGTGGCTGGCAGGCAGTGACCGCCCCTGAGCACCAGTGAGTATAAAGATGTCCCAATTTCAGAGATTTAAAATGTGAAAAACTTAGAGGCAATGAAATATTATATATGAGTACTAGATGAACTTATACGAAATGCTGTATTTGTCATAGCCCAAGGATGAGCAAGGACCGTCCAGCCGTGATCCCAAAGGCAAAAAGCATAAAAGAGAGACTTAATTACATAAAAATGAAAACTCCCTCACATCAAAAAAGAAAATTAAAAGCAGAAGGACCGACAGAGGGGGGAGCGGATATTTGTAATATGTGTGATAAAGAATTAGTAGGCTCACTATTTTAAGAGCCCTTACAAATCAATAGTGAAAAAGATGAACACTCCAAGATAAAAATGGACAAAGAACTGTAACAGGAAATTAAAGAAGAACTAAAAATGGTTAAATATGTTAAATATAAAACTATTTGGTAGTCAAAGAAATGCAAATTGAAATTCCAGTATGATACTTTTTTTTTTTTAACCACCAAATGGACAGAGATCTGAAAATTGATAACGGTGTTTGCAAAGCCTGGAAAATAGAGACCATTACCCTTCTGACAGGGATGAGACTGGTGCGCTCTTCAGCGCTGTGGATAAGATCTTAAGTCCATGCATGCCCGTTGACCCAGCAGCCTCACTTCTGGAATCTATCTCAGGGGAAAAAATGAAGATATCTTAAAGATATACATATGAGGCTGCTAATCACAGGGGTTTTTAAAATTTAGTTTTTATCAAAGTTATACATGCATATAATTTTCAGAGTTGAAAAATTCTACATGGTTTATTAGGAAAATTAGCAATCCTTGAAGCCCCTCCCCCACCCTACTTGCCCCACTCCACCTTGCCCCACCCCATTCCCCCTCTTTCTCAGTCCCAGAGATGCTGCCTTCAGTCTTTTGGTATTTACTGTGTTTTCTCTAAATAACATGTTTATTTGCTACTTTGTGATTTTTCAGGTTTTGGCATTATGTAATGATTTCCCATCATGGAAAGGGAGGATTTTGTCTCTCTCCAACCCCCTGCATTTACACATACACCCCACAGAACATGCACATACCTCTCCTCGCCTCCATCATCAGCCTCCCAATGCAATTATTTGTAATTCTGATTAGATTAATATTCATTATTCACCTTCTTATGACTATAAATCTGTTGTCAAATGAGCCGTATAGGATACTACCTTTCTCCATCCGTATAACATTTTGTTTTCCCTCGAGTTAATAGTTAACTTATACTTGTCATTGACTTAGTTTGCTAATATTTATCACCAATTTAATCACAAACTTTTCCAATGAAAATGTTGAACATATTACTATTCCATCGTGTTCTGGCTTCCACTGATGCAATTGGAAATATCCATTGCATTTTAAGCCAAAATCCTTTGTGTCAAATCTACTTTTTCTCTGCAAACCTGTAGGATCTTTCCTCTGTCCCCCCAATTAAGGCCCTATTAAGGCCTTATCAAGGCCCATTCCCAGCTCTGAGATAATTGGCGTGCCTGCTTCTGGGGCCTCTTCATGATTCTATGCTATACATCAGCTTCTTTTTCAAGTTTGGGATTTGGCTTTCTTGGGCCTGTTAAATCCATCAACTTTCCAATTTGCAAAGTGCCGTGGCTGATGATTCCTCTATTGTTCTCTTCCTCTTTGTGGTTTTTTTTTATTTTTTTCTTTTTAAATCATGCTACTATAGTTTGGGGAGAAAGCAAAATTGCACCAAAGTTAGGTCTTTGGAGTCCTGCTTTGGGGTTGGGGCAGAGGGGGGTCCCCATCCCACAGTTCTTTCAAAACCAGCTGGAGTTCAGCTGGGAGGCAAATACCCTCAGAGCACATTAATGACTAAAGTGTCCAACCTAAGAAGTTTTTTAAAAATACAATAAACCTCAAAACAATATAAGGAAGGAGATGATACAAAACAAAATCAACAAAATAAAACAAAAATGCAGTGGAGACCAACAAAGCCAAGAGTTGATTCTCTCAATAGACAAAGCAGACACATCTTGGGGAAGACTAATCAAGGAAAAGAAAGCTACAGTAAGTAACATCATAAATGAAAAGAATAACACAACTACAGTTAAAACGGAGGTTTAAAAATAAGATCAAGACAGCCAAATATCTGAAGATTTTGCTTTTGCTTTTGCATGTAGCTGTATTTGCAAATAAGATTATTATTAAAATTAAAAAGATAAGAGAATGTTCTCAACCACTTCATGCCAACAAATTTGAAGTCTTAGTAGAAATAGACAAATTCCTACCAAAACTGGGAAAAAATATTCTCAATAATCCTAAAACTATGAAAGAAATTGAAGTGATAATTGAAAACTTTCCACAAAGAAAACTCAAAGCCCAGATGGTTTTATAGGTGAATTCTACCAGTATTTCCAGGAATAGATAATCCCAATTGTACATGAATTCTTTCAGGAAATAGAAAAATAAGAATACTCCAAATTCATTCTTTGAGGTCAGTATGATCTTAATACCAAAATTAGACAACTAAAGCATGAGAAAAGAAAATTGCTGGCCCATTTAACTCATGAATATAGACATAATAATCCTAAATAACATTATTAAAATAATCCAGTGGTGTATGAAAAAGATAACCTACCATAACCAAGTTGAATTTATACCAGGAATACAAAGATGGGTTAATATTAGAACATGTAGGGATGCCTAGGTGGCTCAGTGAGTTAAGCGTCTGCCTTCAACTCAGGTCATGATCCCAGGGTCCTGGGATCGAGCCCCACATCGGGCTCCTTGCTCAGTGGGGAGCCTGCTTCTCCCTCTCCCTCTGCCGCTCCCCCTGCTTGTGCTCTCTCTCTCTCTCTCTCTCACAAATAAATAAAATCTTTTAAAAAAACATCTATAATGGTAATTTACCATTATACCATATTAATAGATTAAAGAAGAAAAACCATATGATCACCTAAGTAGATGCAGAAAGGCATTTGACAAAAGTATATACAGATATACTTGGGAGATATTGTGGGTTTGGTTGCAGACCACCATAATAAAGTAAATATCACAATAAAATGAGTCGAATTTTTTTTTAAACAGACTCTTTTTTTAAAGATTTTATTTATTTATTTGAGAGAGAGAGAATGAGAGATAGAGAGCATGAGAGGGAAGAGGGTCAGAGGGAGAAGCAGACCCCCCACTGAGCAGGGAGCCAGATGTGGGACTCGATCCCGGGACTCCAGGATCATGACCTGAGCCGAAGGCAGTCGCTTAACCAACTGAGCCACCCAGGCGCCCTTGAATTAATTATTTTGTTTCCCAGTGCATATAAAAGTTGTGTTTACACTACACTGCAGTCTATTAAGTGTGCAATAGTATTACATCTATAAAAAACCCAATGTACATAACTTAATTTAAAAATACTTTATCGAGGTGCCTGGTTGGCTCAGTTGGTTAAGCGTCTGCCTTCGGCTCAGGTCATGATCTCAGGGTCCTGGGATGGAGCCCCACATCGGGCTCCTTGCTCAGCAGAGAGCCTGCTTCTCCCTCTCCCTCTGCCCTTTACCCCTGCTCATGCTGTCTCTCTCTCTAGCTTTGCTCTCTTTTGTTCAAATAAATAAATAAAATCTTAAAAAAAAAAGCAGCTGGAGGGAAAAGATAATACATTTTCTTTTTAAAAAAAGTTTTTAAATAAATCAATAAAACTTAAAAAAACAAATACATGGTATACATATTTTTTTCAAAGATTGTATTTATTTGTCAGAGAGAGCACAAGCAGGGGGAGCAGTGGAGGGAGAGGGAGAAGCACGCTCCCTGCTGAGCAAGGAGCCCAACTCGGGACTCATTCTAGGACCCTGGGATCATGACCTGAGCAGAAGGTGGATGCTTAACTGACTGAGCCACCTAGACGCCCCAATAAATGGTATACATTTAAAAAGAAAGAGATAAACTCTCATAATTTGAAAATGATATAATTGTCTATCTAGAAAACCCAAGGGAATCTATAGACCAATTATTAGTTAGCAACATCACTGGATATAAAATCAATAGGCAAAAGTCAATGAAATTCTTAGTCATTAAAGGAGAAACACAGATGGTAAATAAACTTAGGAAAATATGTTCAACCTTCGTATTCACCTGGGAAATTCAGTTTTAAACAAAAATATAGCCTTTTATACTTACCAGATTAGCAAGTATTTTTTAAAAATCTGGTACTACCCAATATTGCAGAAGAGGTGAAGTAAGCAGAAAGCTCATACACCACTGATGAGAGTCACTAGTGCAACCACCTTGGGAAGCTGTTGGTACCATCTAGCTAAGGTCAGTCTAAGATGCCCTGGATCCAGCAATTCTGCCAAGGTACATGCTCCAGAAAATCTTCTGAGTGTGTACAAAGAAACATTTATAAGAATGCTTATGGCAATATTGTTTATAATGATAAATCTTTTGGGTTTTTTTGAAGATTTTATTTATTTGTCTGAGAGAGAGAGAGAGAGCACAAGCAGGGGGAGTGACAGGCAGAGGGAGAAGCAGGCTCCCTACTGGACAAGGAGCCCGATGCGGGGCTCAATCCCAGGATCCTGGGATCATGACCTGAGTCGAAGGCAGACACTTAACCGACTGAGCCACCCAGGTGTCCCTATAATGACAAAGAAATCTTAAGTGTTTATTGACAAGAGAATGAATAAAGTTGGTGCATTCAGAAAAAGGAAAAATACTGAGTAAATAAGCAAGATATAGAAGGATAGAATTCTACTTAAAATTGCAACATTCTACCCCCCCGACTTTATTTTTCTCCTTTGCACCTTTCGCATTCTAACATATCATATAATTTATCAAAAAACAAATTTTATCTATAATTCATAAATTTTGTTTACTGTTTGGTTTACCCCACAGGAATGTACCTACTATGAGAACAGTGATCTTGTCTGTTTTGTTCACTGACATTCCCAGGGCTTCGAATGGTACCTAACATACAGCAGGCACTCAATAAATATTTGTTAAGTGAATTTGCTGAGTGAATACTAGATGGTAGGAAACCACATACTGAAAGTTGAAAAGCATGCAAAACAATTCTACTTAACATTTGTGGATAAACACTCAGTTCTGGTTCAGTTTACCCTTGTGACCGAGGTAGGGCACTGGATCAGGAAGGGATGCCAGGAAACTTCAAGTGTCCCTGTAAGGTTTTATCTTCTAAGCTGGGCAACAGAGACAGGAGTGTTTGTTATATGATGATCGACAATTTTTGCATGATGGAAAAAAATTCACCTTTCAACTTTTTTTAGTTATAGGAACAACAAGCACCTGCAATGGGTCTTAGAGTTTTTAAGGGTTTTCCCACATGATCTCATGGGTCAAGAATGCAGAAGGGGCTTCCTACAAGCCAGCTCAGAACAGGGTGGGACCTGGGAGTGGGGGTTCTTCCAGATCTGCCTGGGGGAAACCCCAGCCAGAGACAGAGGAAGGGGCAGCCCAGGGGCCACAGCTCCTGGATGAGAGGGGGCAGGGTTCGTGAGAACGGGGCATCGTCTTGCACTGTCCTCACCTGGGAGTTGGGGACTGCCCCAGCAAAAGGGGTACTCACTTCCTCTCCTCCGAGACTGGAGACTTGCTGCAGGGTGACCCTGTCAGGGATGCTCCTCAGAGGCACCACTGGGTTCTGTGTTAGGAAACCCAGGAGTGGTCCCAGCTCCGAATCTGGGTCCCTGTGGCTTCTCGCTGCTCAGTCTCCTCTCCTCCCCAGGATAATGGGAGAATAAAAGGCCCTGTTTTGTTTCCCTCAGGGCTGATGTGAGGATCAAACATCAAGCAAAGAAAACTGCCCTGAGTCAGAAACTAGAGTATCAATGCAGTTTCACATTTTCTCCTTTGATATGAAACCTTGGGACATAAACATCATCCTGATGTTGCATAGTCTTCAAAATAATCACTTTAGGGCGCCTGGGTGGCTCCGTCGTTAAGCGGCTGCCTTCGGTTCAGGTCATAATCTCAGGGTCCTGGGATCGAGTCCCACATCGGGCTCCCTGCTCAGCAGGAAGCCTGCTCTCCCTCTCCCACTCCCCCTGCTTGTGTTCCCTCTCTCACTGTGTCTGTCTCTATCAAATAAATAAATAAGATCTTTTTAAAAAAATAATCTATTGGCTGAAGAATCATTAAGGACTCAAGGGTATTTACTAACTCATCCCTCTATTGTTCTAAGTTGAGTGTGTTTACCATTTTCCTGCACTATAAACAACCCTGTAATTAACATCCTTATGTGCTTCAAGTTTTGCTTTGCTTTTTTGGAATTATTTCATTAGGATAAATTCCAAAGGAAATAACTAGTCAAAGTGTATAAATGGTCCTTACAGTTCTTGATAGGTTTTGTCAAAGTGCTGTTTCCCAAGTGGGGGGCCCTGGGGACCTAGAGGTATGTATAGACCACGGAGTCTTATGCCAAGAAGGGTCCCTCCTGCCGTGGCGTAATTCAAAATGCACCAAACTCAAGGCTAATCCTGACAAAAGATGAGAAGAAACATTTATATTTGTTTGCCAGTTTGAAAAATACCCTACTTGGCAATATTGTAAATCCAGTTTACAGCTTACTTAACTGGACAGCTTTGAAATTGTTTGTTTCTTTTTTTTTTTTAAAGATTTATTTATTTATTTTGAGAGAGTGAGAATGAAAGAGAGAGAGAGAGAGTACATGAGAGGGGGTAGGGTTAGAGGGAGAAGCAGGCTTCTCGCTGAGCGGGGAGCCCGATGCGGGACTCGATCCCGGGACTCCAGGATCATGACCTGAGCCAAAGACAGTCGCTTAACCAACTGAGCCACCCAGGTGCCCTGAAATTGTTTGTTTCTTGACAAACATTTTTAAAGGTGGGAGAATTCAGACAAAATGAGCCTTTATTAATATTTAACATTTCATAAAGTATTTACCTTGTGCATTTAAAATGCTTATGAAATGCTCCCATGCTGGGCTAATTTTGCCCCATCATCTCTACCATTCGGGCACTTTTGGTTTTTTTCCCCCTTAAACAAGTAAGTGTTGTTCTAACTATCAAGTCTGCAGCTCCAGGCCTGTGAGACCCATCTGTAACGCAGGGGAGGAGGCAGTGTGATGTCTGAGCCTCTCTTGGATCCAGCTCATAGTCATATGCTTCACTTACTAGAATCTGCTTTCTGCCAGGCACTTTCTTGTGTTATTTCATTTCATCATTGATTCTATTAGATTGGTACAACCGCCTCGCTTTACTTATAAGGAAACAGAGGCGCAGGTCCTGGGGATATAGTCACTATGGACATAGCGGGTAGGCTTAGAGAACAAAGATGGGACTGGTGTCCAGAGGCAGGAGCCTTGCTCTCAGCTCTATGCCTGCCTCTAGCTTATCATTCAGTCTTTCTGGACCTTGTCTCTGCCCAGGGAGAAGCCAAAGGCCAAGGACGGGCACCGTCATTCGGGTTCCTCCTTGGACCCTTGGGAGGACAGATACTGCCTTTTCTTTCTCCGCACAGAACCCGGGGGCAGTCACGTTCTCGGGGCTCAGCCAAGCACGGATGGGCCACCCTGATCAGCTAGCAATGGGTTGACACATGCGCTGTTTACAGGGTCTTCATCACTCACTTAGGAGCCCTGGAATTCAAATATGCCCTTTTCTTCATTCTCTGAACACTTTTTGAGCATGAACTGAACTCTGGAGGTGCTGCTCTTGGCCTCGTGACACGGACCTGGGCTTGGGTAAGTCACCTCTGCGGCCTCTGACCTCTGACCTCTGACCACAATTCCCTCATCTGTAAAATGGGGATGATGATGACTAGCTGAGCGTGTTGCTGTGAGGCTTAAATTAGGAGAGGGTGGGACTGAGGCGCCACGAGAGGGGCTGCAGGTGCTCTCTGGCTCTGACTCAGGTGCGCTGGGGAGCTGGGCCTCACACCCACACCCAGACACGCCAAAGGTGTCCGTAGCTGGGAGGGGCCAGGGCAAGCTTGCCCTGAGGGCTGTGGAGGGCGCTGGGAGGCCACTGGCAGAGCCAGAGTTGGCGCCACTTCTACTGAGTGACCCGAGCTGCTGTCTGCAGCCAGAACTTCCACTGAGAAGCCAGCCGGGAGACCAGCAGTGCAGCGACTCCACGCGCCCAGCGTGTCTTAGGGAGCTCTGCCCGCCCTTTCTGCCCAAGGGCAGAGGCACGTCACTCGTTCATTTGATAAATATGTATTGAGCATCTGCTACATGCTGGCATTGCTCTTCGTGCTGGCGATGCATCCGTGAACAAGCAAATCCCCTGCACGCAGAGCTTACATTCTGGTGGAGAATAGAGGGAACCTGGACAATAAACAAAAACTAGGATATATCAGATTAGTGGTGAGTGCTAAGGGGATAAATAAGGCAGGCTGGGGGCGTAGAGAATGGATGGTGGGGTGTCATCAGGGAAGTCTGTGAAGGGCTGACTGGAGAGTGAGATCTGTAGGGAAGGGAGTTCCAGGCCGGGGTCCAGCGCAAGCAGGAGCCCTGAGACCTGACAGAGTCTAAGACAGCGAGGACCCCAGGGGAGTGGGAGAAGAGAGGGAGTGCGGGCTGTGTGCGCCGCGGTGGGGCTCCGGCGTTCGCCCCAGGGAGAGAAGAGCCCTGGAAGGTTGCTCACAGGAGCACCACCAGGCTCCAGCTGCCTGGAAGAGGCCCCCCGTGGGGCCAGGCAGAAGCAGAGCCTGTCCGGAGGCTACTGCAGAGATGGTGGCGTTTGGACCAGGGTGCAGGCAGCGGAAGGGGGAACTAGGTGTGCATAAAGGTAGAGCCAAGAGAAGTTTTTGCTGAGCCAGACTCTGCCCTCCAAGCCCCTGTTGGGGCTGCAGGACGGCTGCTTTCCCTGTGGCCTCACCAAGTGCCACCTGGGAGTCTCCTCACTCCTCAGGTGATTGCAGAAATGAGATTTTAAATGCTTAACTTTGGGTCCCCTGCCCCCGTCAATAAAACTAAATGCAATCACTGGAAGAGAAGCTCCACCCCCAGGGCCCTGCTCCCTCCAACGGAGGCAGGATTATAGATGAGATTTGCAGGACTGGGTTGACTCCAGTTTAGATGCTTTCCGTAAATTAATCACAGAGGCGAAGCCAGGAGGGAGGTCCTGGGGCAGCTCATCCCTATTCTGGGACAGCTGGATGCCTGCCTGCGGGCTGGGTGCCGCTGGGACACCTGGTTTCTGGCCGAGGGTTATGCTCTCAGCCCCTGCAGGGGTAAGCATCTTCATCACCAGGGAGAACATGGGAGAACACTGGGGCTTTGGTCTTTCTCCTGAGGGCAATAGGGAGCCACGGAAGGCGGCAGACAGGGAAGGGACAGGGCCAGATTTGCTTTCCAGAGGAGACCCTTTGGCAAATTTAGGAAATTTGATTGGAGGAGGCGAGACTGGAGGCCAGGAGGTCCAGATGGGGCCTTGAAGGAGGGGAGGAAGGAAGGGAAGGGGGGGTCAGCTCGAGGGGTAGGAGTTGCCACTAATACACCCACCCCCTGGGCTGCCCCTAGTCAACTGTGGCTCTGCCCTTTGGGCCCAGACCTGATGCCAGTCTGGCCCCGGGCTCCTCTCTGCGTGCAGCCTGCCGGCTCTTGGGGCGCAAGTCAGGCCAGTATACCGTGGTTCCACTTCTCCTGAGCCATTTGTCTCTCCTCGTCCCAGATCAGGGTTTGCAGCCCAAACAGTGGCAGATGAGAGAGGGACTTCCAGAGGTGGTTTGTGGGACTTTTGCTGAAACAGTTGAGTGATCTTCACGCACAGCCTATAGGACTGACTCATCCCTCCGAGCTCCATGCTCCCCCTTGGCCTGTCTTATATCAGGGATGGGGCCTGGGTGCTCACCCACATAGATCATGGCAACCTTGGCCTTCCAGCAGTGGACCTGAGCTCCTCCTTCAGGTCCTGCTCAAACCCTTGCCCTCAGTAGAACCCGCTTGTCCTGCTGCCCATCACATGGCAAGGCCTTCTCCTCGCCTCCTCCAGGAAGCTATCCTCAGCCGAGATCTCCTTGGATGGTGCTGACTGAGGGTGTACAGAGAGTATGGAATACCAGTTCCCTGGCCTGGGATTTCAACAACCCTGAGATGTAACTTACACTCCAGAAACAAACCACCCCCCCAAGCCCTGGGCGGGACTAGGCCAGAAATGGCACCGTTTACCTTCCTCCCGTCCCTTCTGTGCCCGTCTCCTTCCCAGGCTCATTCTGGGAACACTTGCTGGATAAATCACTTGCACAAGATCCAGTCCTCAGCTAAGAGCCTGCTTCTGGAAAACTGACTGAAAAAGCTTCCATGCTTTTCCTCCTGCTATTTCCTTCTCTTAGATCATCACCCTCGGCAGCTTCCTTACAAAGTAGACGGATGCCTGCCAGGTCCCACACAACCTCTCCTCCTGCAGGGAACCTTCCAGCGGGATGGCCCTGCCCCAAGGTCCTGAGGTGCCTGATGGCCAACCCAGGCTCCGGGGAGATGGCTCCCTCTCCTTGGCTCCACCCCGTTGAACCCACAGTCCAGTCGGCACATAGAATTGTGCCACTCCCCCTACTCCACAGCCTTCCCAGGCTTCCGGGGCTCCATCTGTTTAATGGGGGTGCTGGCCTCTGGTCCTATGCGAGCACTGTTGTTGTTCAGGCCCTGGATCCCTGCTCCCCACCCCCAACCCCTTTGCCATAGCTGAGTTCAGCCATCAAGAAAGCTCATTTAAGAATGAACCGTCCTTCCCTGCTCCCAGAACCAAATACTCCAGCTGTTACAGCTTGTTACTAAGTCCCAGCCATGCCCTGAAAAGGATTAAGGAAACAACTCTGGGGAAAAAAAAAAATCCCCAGCAGAAATAGTCATTCCCACCGCAGGGAGTCCTAGAAATCTACTACGGTAATCTTCAGCAACTTTTCCTGTTCTGTTCCCAGTGAAGCACATTCCTGGCGTCTGTGCACCAGCTGGGGCAGCCAGCATCTGGGTGACAGGCCTCTGCCCGGCAGGCAGAACAGTGGCCCAGATGCCAACGTTTGCATCCACATGGAGACTTCGGGCAGCACAGCGGCTGGGGGAGCTTTGTTAAGCCAAATCGTCCCGTGGAGGGAACCTGAGTCTGGACATCAAGAGGCCTGGGCAGGTCACTGCTCTGCCTGGAGCCTGCTGATGACCCAGGCAGGTCACTGTCCCCTGCTAACACTCTGTTTTCCCATTTGAAGAATGGGGGTGTCCACCCTTGCAGGGGCCCCCTCACAGAGAACACGTTTGCGGACTGTCCACCCCAGCTGGGCACTGCTGTCCACCACAGCCTGGACACTGGGTACCGGCACCGGCGGAGCTCCTGGTTCTCAAGGAAGAGGACCAGGTAAGTGGTGAGTGTCAGAGGATTGGGCTGTGTATGGTGGGGGTCACTGACACAAAGCCAGAGGCTTACAGCCGGCATCCCAGGCTGTAGGGCAGGGCTCTGGGCAGAAGCAGAAGCTCCAAGAGATGCCCTGAGGCCATGGATGAATTAATCCCTGGGGAGGTGACAGAAGGAGCCACTGGGGCTGGCTGGGGGCTTGGGTCAGGGCAGTCATGGGTGTTGCGGTCAAATGCTGTATCCTGGGCTTGAAGCCTGCACCAAACTTGGTGAACTTGGGCAAGTCCTTCTGTCTCTCTGTCTCTCTGTCTCTCAGTTTTTTTTGAGGAATAGTAACAGTGCCCATTGTCAGGCCTGTGTGGTGGTGAAGATCCCATAGTTTGAAGCCTGACAGAGCTGGGCTCAGTCCTGGGTGGAGATGGCTCCCCTGTGCACAAGTCCCCCAGGCCAGGGTCCTCTGCTTTCTGGAAGAGCTGGCCCAGGGGCTGAGAAAGGGGCAGGTGACTTCCTGAGACAGATGTAGGGCTGCAGCAGAGCTGAAAGTCCAAGGGGGATCCAGGTCTGCTTCGAGAAATGGATGACCCCTCCTTCTTGCCTCTGCCCTCGTGGGTCTCCTGAAAGCCTGTGGGACAAGTCCTGCTAAGCCTCCCTTCCTTCCTCAAAGAGGCCTTAGCCCCCCAGCCGGCAGCACCACACACTTACCCTCTCCCTGGGGACATGCCTCGCTGGGAAATGAAATTCAAACACATTTCCCAAGAGGCCCGGGCTGGCCAAGGAGGCCCTGCTGGACTCTCTGTCACCCTCTGTGGCCAGGGTTCAGGCCCTTTGTATGGTAGCATCAGTTTCCAGCCACCAGATGGGAGCCCAGGCAGGGGCCAGGATGAAAGCTGTCTTAAGTCTAGCTTGGTACACATCACCAGGGAAGTTCTTTTTCTTCTCTGGGCCTCAGTTTTCATATCTGTATAATGGGTGAGCAAGAGTTCCCTGAGGTCCTCTTCCAAGTCATTATAACTATTGTCCTCTGTGGCCAGAGAGGTGAGGGGAGCACAGACTAGAATCCAGGTCCTGCCACCCAGGCCAGGAGGTCTAGGACCACGCAGGTGGGCAGAGGGAGACTTCTGGGTGATGTGCTGTCAGGCCCTGAGCCCATGAAGAGGAGCAAACATCTCTGGGTGTCTTGAACCCCAGCCCCTTGGCTTCCTGCATGTGCCCCATCAACATACACCCCCCTCCAAGCACAAGCCAGGGGAAGGCACTCCATCAGGGAGGAGATAAGCAGATGATCTAAATTCAAACCTAGTTCTGCCCCTTACCAGCTGTGTGACCTTGGGCAAGTCACTTTGCTGATCTCTGCCTCAGTTGCCTCATCTGTAAAATGGGGGTCCTAAAATCTGCTTCATTGGCCCTCGCAGGGATTAAGTGAACTTGTGTGCAGGAAGCACCTGGCACGGATCCAACACTCACTAACGGGAAGCTCCATTTCCTTGGGTGCGCTTCCCCTCCTCCTATATCATCACCTGTCTCATCTTCCACTGCTTATCTCAGCGGCTTCTGCTTCTCTTCCCTTTGCCAGATGTCCATGCTTTCGAGCCTCGGGGCATCGGGTCATGGTGTCTGTTCTGCCGGGAATGCCATCGTTCCCTCTCTCATTCCCACATCTTATCGCCTTCACTGTTCAGCTCAAATGCCATCGCCCCCAGGAAGACTCTCCTCCTGTGCCTGCAGACAAGAACACAGATAATATGGGCAACAGGAGGGGCAACTCGCTGCCCACAGTGGCCTCTACCTTCTGCCTGGGTCAGAATCAAACACGCGGAGCCTTTTTCTCGCCCACCCCGCAGTACACAGGAGTGCCCACTAGGTGGTGACAAAACGACGATGGCCCCGCGGGGATGAGCCAGGAGGTAGGCCACTCAAGCGCCGCCCACCCGCATCATTTATTCATTCCCTCCACAAATGTTTTCTGAGCACCTGGCATGAGCAAGACTGCAGGTCGACAGTGGCAAACAAAGCAACAAAGGCCCTGCTCTCAAGAAGCTTATGCTCTAATGGCAGGAGGTAAGAGAAAAAACGCAGCAAATACAGAAAGCAAGCAAGATAACCATGGGACAGAGGCGAAGGTTGCACAGAAGATGCTGGGGCCCACTTGCCTTCAGACCCGAGTGAGCATTTCTTCAGTGAACAGCAGGATCTGTCATCAGAGTGTCACTTAGGATCTCGGAGAGCGGCTGAGCTGGAGGTTTCCCTAGCCTCTTGTCACTCAAAGTGCTCTCCGTGGATCAGCAGCAGCTTCAGGTGGGAGCTTATAGGAAATGCAAAGTCTCAGGTCTCACCCAAGTCTACTGAATTAGAATCTGCATTTTAACAAGATTCCCAGGTAATTTGTGTGCATGTGAAAGTGAGAAGCTCTTCTCCAGTCCAGCTCTACTGGGCTCTTTGCAGAAAAAGTTTCCTGATCCCTGGCCTAGTGCATCCTCCTCAGATGAGAAACTGGGGCTTAGAGAGAAGAGGATCTTGTGGAGGTCTTATAGGAGCCCTGCTCACATTTCCATATGCCACTCAAGGCCCTGTTTGCAGAGCCTCCGGTTTGGGCAGTTGAACTACCTTCACCTTCTCTGTGTTTGGAGTGATAGCCTTGTTGAAAAGTTTCTTGTCTAAGATTTATGATATACTCAAGACATTTCAATGAGATTTCCATGTCAAAAGAAGCCAGTTTGGAGTCTAGAATGAGATGAGGGTACCCAAAGGAGAACCAGATTCCTTTTACTAGAGTGTGCATGACTGGTACTAGGCTTTTTTCCTGAGAAAGTGGGGCTCCTGAGCTCCTGAAGGGAGGAGAGGGGTTTCAGGGGGGTCAGTGCAGGAAACAGGAAGGAGTCTTTCCTGCCCCTAGCCCACCCACAAAGTGAGGGGTTCCTGGACCCTGTGGAGTGCTCTGAGGCTTTGAGCTGGGCCGGCAGTTTAGCACCTATCTCAAGTCACCAAGTACTTCCCTGCCATCTCCATTATGAGTTTGGGGGTCTTGGTGCTGGCAGGCGTGCAAGCACTGAGAGGGGGTGGCAGAGAGCACAGAGGTCCAGGCCTGGGCTGTGGCTGGGGATGCAGCTCAGAGCGGCTCCCCCAGCCCGGCCCCATCTGTGATGGCCACCATCCTCAGGCTCGAGAGTAATCTCAATACTTAGGTTTAAGTATCAGCTTAGCCACTTACCAGCTGTGAGACCTTGGACAAGTTTCTTAACCTGTCCGGGCCTCAGTTTCCTCATCTGCAAAATGGGAATACTAAGGGCGCCCAGCGCAGAGAGTTGCTGGGAAGACAACATGCGGTGACATGAAGGACAGCCACAGACACCATTGGCACACAGTGTTAGCTCTAATAACATGTTGGAATAATATGACCAATCATTTTCTACATGAACAGCTGGGCAGCACATAACTCTGAATCAGAGATCTGACCAGCATTTATGGGCACCTGCATTGTGCCCCCTACTTGTGGGCACTTTTCTATATGTTGCCCCTTGCAGCCCTTCACCATGGCCTAGGAGGCAGCCATACTCCCTGCCTCCCAGCCTGCAGCTACTCCACAGCAGTTCCACCTTCAGGTGTGTCTGGGATGCATGCCCACGCTGAGTCACTCAATGCCTGAGTGGGTGGGGGGAGAGGGCTAGGTTGCAAGGTCAGCCCTGGGGTGCTGCCGTGGGGCCCCCAACCTAGGGGACCAAGGCTGGATTCTAGCCAGGGCTGGGAGCAACAGAGGAGCAGAGAGTCAAGCAGGCCCCCAGGACAGCTGGTCGGGGCTCAGGAGGGTTACTGGGTTGGCTCAGGTTCAAGGTTCAAGATTCCAGAAGTTGGAATGGGGACAAATCTTAGAGATGGAGTAGAAGCCAGATGGCTAGGAAAGATCCCAAGGGCCGAGAGCCCTGAGTCTTCTATACCCTCTGACCAAGGGCAGGAGGGGTCCAGAGCCTAGAGCAGGGGAAGGGATTGTAGGGGGCAAGTGCCATAGCAGTGGGCATGAAGCCAGGGAGGCAGGGAGTGCCTGACATGGACATGGGCGTGACTTGGGCCCATTATCTTCCCCTGACCAAAGAGGTGAGGATCAAAGTCAATCCCATTCAGTCAACATTTCCTGTATACTCCCCAGGCTCTGGCTCTGGGCTCAGTGCATAATGACCACCGTAATATCCAATGATTGGTCCCCCATTCTGTGGTTTGGAAACCAAGGATCCATCAGAAATGCTTTGCCTGATGCCATCTGGCTAGTTTGTGGTTGAGGCAGATATTCTGAGCCAGCCCTGTTCTCACAAAGCCTCGGAAATGAAACAGGCCACAAGCACCTAACTCTGCTCGTAAAGGGGCCCTGAGGGGCCCTGAGGGGCCCTGAGATGTGTCCTTACCTATATTAGTGTACTGCTGCATAACAAATAACCACAAAACACAGCCCTTTACTACCTCACATATGACCAGTCACGTAAGACTAGCTAGAAAGGGGGTGCCTGGGTGGCTCAGTCATTAAGCATCTGCCTTTGGCTCAGGTCATGATCCCGGGGTCCTGGGATTGAGCCCCACATCAGGCTCCCTGCTCAGGGGGGAGCCTGCTTCTCTCTCTTCCTCTGCCCCTTTCCCCTGTTGCCCCTTTCCCTCCCTCTCTCTCTCAAACAAATAAATAAAATCTTAAAAAAAGAAAGAAAGAAGAGAAAAAGACTCCGTGACTGCATGACCAATGGAATACAGCAGAAGAGATGTAGTACTAGTTCCAGGCTCAGACCTTAAGAGGCTGAGAGCTTCCCCCTTTCTGTTTTCTTGGAATGGCCTACGCTTGGAGCCCAGGCTCCAGGCTGGGAGGAAGCCCAGGCTCCAGGCTGGGAGGAAGTCCAGGCTCCAGGTTGGGAGGAAGTCCAGGCCACAGGCAGAGGTCCTGTATAGATGTCCAGACCAACAGCCTAGCCGAGGGCCCAGTTGACAGCCAGCACTAATGAGCAGACATAGGAATGACTCCAGCCCAACCAGCCTCTGACTACATGCAAGAGCCTGAAAAGAAGCTCTAGCTGAGCCAGCCAATGTCCAGAACCATAAGAGATGATAGTGAAATGATTGCCATTGCTTTAAGGCATTGTTTTGAAATAATTCGTTACACAGCAACAGACACCTGATGCACTATGTGTGACAAAATGTAGAAGTTATAAAGAATCAAAAATGTCTGCATTAAAAATAGTTAACAAAATTGCGGCGCTTGGGTGGCTCAGTCGTTGAGCATCTGTCTTCGGCTCGGGTCGTGGTCCCAGGGTCCTGGGATCGAGCCCCGCATCGGGCTCCCTGCTCCGCGGAGGCCTGCTTCTCCCTCTCCCACTCACCCTGTTTGTGTTCCCTCTCTCGCTGTGTCTCTCTCGGTCAAATAAATAAAATCTTAAAAAAAAAAAAGTTAACAAAATCACAAGACTAACACAAACTGGGGGAAAGACCATATTTGCAACTCATATTACAGACAGAGGGCTAATTTCCTTATTGTACAAATAATGCCTGCAAATCACTATGACAAAGATGCCCAGATTGTCTGCACAGGCAAAGCGTACCAATGGAGAGTTTATAGAAAAATAGGTGCTTTCATACATTACCCGTAAGAGAATATAGAACAACTGTGAGAAACATTTTATCAGAATCTGTCAAAATTTCTAGTGCATGTATTTTCTGACCCAGCAATTTCGTTTCTAGGAATTTATCCTACAGCTGCATTTACACCTGTGCACAATGACATCTGCCAAAGGTTCTTCACTGGGGCACCGTCATAGTAAAAGATGGGGAAACAATCTAAATGTTCCTTAGTAGGGAATTGTTTATGGTTCACTCCTACAGTGCAATACTCTGCATCAATAAAAAGAATCATGTGTACTGATGTAGAGTGGCCACCAAGATACACCGTTCAGTAAAGAACCGGGTGATGCAAAGTGTGTGTACATGCTACCATTTCTGTGAAAGTGTGCGCATATTCTTGTAAATATTAAGCCCCTCTGGCAAGATGCCACTGTTTCTGGGGAAAGGATCTGAGTGGGGGGACCGGGGAGAAGAGAAACAATTCCACCTTATACCCTTGTGTGCCTTTGGGAATTTGCATCTTGTGCATTTATGAATTATTCCCAAATTAAAGAAAACATTCATTTAAAAATAGTACTTGAATAACTGGATAGGCATCTGAGAACATTCAGGCAAGCACCTCCTCAAACCATACACACACGGTGTTCCAAAGGGATTCAATAGAGATGTGAAATTATACGCAAAAGTGAAATTAGAAAAGCCCTACAAAAACTCCTTTTCATACTGTCATTTTGAACTTCTGTGTGCTCTGAGTCGTGATCTCCCTGCCAGAACTAGGGCCCTGGCTCTCAGTTGCCCAGGTGTCTCCTAGGCATATTGCTGACTCTGGAACTATGTCCAGCCCCGACCTGTCCCTGACCTTCAGACCCTACCTCCCTCCTGGGCTTTTCCACCAGAAACTCAGAACATCTCGCAGGCATCCTGAACTCATTCCTTGCCAAGCTGAACTCAGCCTCCCCAAACCCTGCACCTCCTCCTGGATATCCATCCAAGTGACAAAGTGACAGCCAGCTCCAAGAGTCCTCCTAAGGCAATACCTTAGATGTAGTTCCTCACTTGCCCCTTTTACTTCTGTTATTGACCGAATGTTTGTGTCCCCCCACCCCATTCATATTTTGAAATCCTCATGCCCAGGGTGATGGCATTTTAAGAGGTGAGGCCAATGGGCACCTGGGTGGCTCAGTCATTAAGTATCTGCCTTCGGCTCAGGTCATGATCCCAGGGTCCTAGGATCGAGCCCCACATCGGGCTCCCTGCTCGGCGGGAAGCCTGCTTCTCCCTCTCCCACTCCCTCTGCTTGTGTTCCCTCTCTCGCCGTGTCTCTCTCTGTCAAATAAATAAATAAAATCTTTAAAAAAAAAAAAAAAGGAGGTGAGGCCATGAGAGTGGAGCCCTCACCAGTGGGATTAGTGTCCTTTTAAGAAAGACCCCAGAGAGCTCCCTTGCCTCTTCTACCCTCTGAGGACACAGCAAGAAGACAGCCATCTATGAATTAGGAAGCCCTCACTGGACAGCAAATCTGCCTGTGCCTTGACCTTGAGCTTCCAGCCTCTAGAACTGTGTTAAATGAATGTTTGTTGTTTAAGCCACCCAATAGGGGCGCCTGGGTGGCTCAGTTGGTTGGGCGTCTGCCTTCGGCTCAGGTCATGATCCCGGGGTCCTGGGACAGAGCCTCACATCGGGCTCCCTGCTCTGCAGGAAGCCTGCTTCTCCCTCTCCCTCTGCTGCTCCCCCTGCTCGTGCTCTCTCTCTCTCTCTGTCAAAAAAACAAAACACGGGCGCCTGGGTGTCTCAGTTGGTTAAGCGACTGCCTTCAGCTCACATCATGATCCTGGAGTCCCAGGATCGAGTCTTGCATTGGGCTCCTGCTCAGCAGGGAGTTGGCTTCGCCCTCTGAACCCCCCTCATGTGCTCTCTCTCTCTCATTCTCTCTCTCAAATAAATAAAATCTTTAAAACAAAACGAAACAAATCTTTAAAAAAAAGCCATCCAATATATAACATTTTGTTATAGCAGCCCTAACGGACTAACATATCCTGTCCACTCCCATAGACTTGCACAGTGGTTAAGAGCCTGGGTCTGGAGTCAGGGTGCTGGGTCTGGAGTTGGGGTGCTGGGACTTGAATCCAACCTCTGCCTCCTAGTAGCTGTATGACCTTAAACAAATAACTTCAGCACTCTCTCTTTTTTTTTTAAGATTTTATTTTTAAGTAATCTCTACACCCAACATAGGGCTCGAACCCACAACACCAAAACCAAGAGTCACGCTCCACTGATCCAGCCAGCCAGGCTCTCCAAACTTCACCATGCTTGCCTTCAGTTTCCTCATCTGTGAAATGGGCAGAATAACAGCACAACTCTCAAGGGGTTGGGATGTTTAAATTCGTGAGTTCCCATGTTCAGTGCCTGGAACTTAGTAAGAGCTCCATCAATATTAGTGACTCGTTCCATGGTTAGTTGTACTCAGTGAACCCCTCTCCAGCTCAGATCCTCTCTCCCTACCACTTCACAGTTTCCCTCCTCAGGGACCTTTAGCTGGCTCTCTGTTCTGGCTCACACCTCCTGTCCAGTTAGTACCTATTGAGCACTCTGCCTTAGGGGAGGGGGCCCATTAATGTATCATGCCCCCTCCCGCCCCCGGTGGACAGGTTTATCCCGTGTCCTCGCCTGTCCTGGCGTGTGGGAGGAGTTGCGCTCAGGTCTCACCATTGAGTAACAGAGTTTGGAGCCACCCAGCTGTGTCATCCCCCCAAGGGCCTTGCTGGAGACAGAAAAACACCTCGTTGTGTCAATGTTTGAAGTATTTCAGAAATTGTCCCTGAGATGGCCCTGCAGTGCAGATCACCATCTGTGGGTTAGGCATTTATTAATGTGTGACTTGGGGAGACAGCAGAGTGCAGCACTTGCCAGGGGTGCAGACGACCCGGAGCACTGGCTCTGGCCTTTCCAGTGACTTGCTGTGTGAACCCAAACTGGACGCGTTACCTCCCCGTGCCTGTCTCTGGTTCCTTTCTGGGCCCCGAGGGGGCAGAAATGGCCTCTGTTAAGACTGAAGGGGAGGAGACTGCCAGGCAGGGCTTTTGTCCTCTGGGTGTTCCTGGGCCTGGGACCCTCCCAGTTATCCTCAGTTGGACTTTGGCATCTCGATTTCTGACCAACTGCCAGCCTCAGGGCACCAGGGTGTGGGTCTCCTTGGCTGTGTCACCCTTTGTCGGGCACGCACTCCATGTGTTATATGCTGTGGTAACACACAGGACGATACATAGTTCATCATTTCAACAAACCATGATGCAGGTGTTACTATTATTCCCATTTCACAGGTGAGGAAACTGAGGCACACAGAAGTTTACTGACTTCTGGTCAGTGGGTGACAGAGCTGGGATTTGAGCCCGTGCACAATGGCTCCAGAACCTGAGCTTGATGAGCACCTACCATGGCCCAGGGCCTGTGCAAACATTGCTGGTTTAATCATCACAATAACCCTGAAAGGTAAGTGCTCCTTACCCCATTTTGTAGCTAAAAACTGAGGCTTAGAGAGATGATGTGAACTGACCAAGAGGACATAGCTTGTAAGTGGCAGAGCTGAGATTCAGACCCAGGTACATCGGATTGCAAAGCCCAGGTCTGCCTGTGACTCCACAGGGCCCTATCCAGCACCCTGGCCCCGGCCCTCTGCATGACCTGCCTCCAGCCGGCCAGCAGCTGTCCAGCATGCCAAGTGGCCCACAACCAATTAAACTGCCCCCCACGGCTGTGGGTTTCATATGGGGGAATTGCACCAGATACTAAAGGGGCCATGCCTGGGTTCAGACTGCCCCAGTCCAGCCTCCTGAGTATATAAGGCAGAGGCCTGGCTCAGAGCCCAGTCTGTGACTAAAGGCCCCTGCCGGGAACAGTGTGACCATAATGGAACAGACCTAGCAAGGACCACTAGGGTGCTCAGGCCCTGGGAGTTAGGATGGTCCCTGGCTGCATTTCCGTTCTCCAGACACAGACACACTTCCATAGCTATAGGCATCCTGACAGACGTGCACACTTACTCACACAGGACTCTCCTGGACACCCCTTTACCCACCCCAACTCCAACTCCAGACACACCTGCCAGTCCCTGAGGGGGACCCTGGGAGCCAAGGGCCAAGGCCCCCAGAACAAGTCCCAGTTCCATGAGGGCTTGATCACGAACACAGCTTCACGAGACACACACCTAGGGGCGCCACAGTTACACCGCACAAAGAGTCACACTGTCACTGCCACTCCCTGAACACACACAGTTCGCGCTCCTCGAGGCCCACAGCCTCCCTCTCCCCCACCTCCACTCACCCCCAATCTTTCCTCCTCTCTACCCTCCTCCCCCCACCCTGCTCCCTCCCCGCCCCTGCCCGCCCAGCTCCGGCCCCGCCCCTTCCGAGGCCCCGCCCCGCCTCCCGTCGCGACCCGCTTCCGTCTGGAGGTCCGGGTCAGCGTCCCGCAGCTGCGAGGTGGATGAGGCCAGTGAGACTCATGAAGGTGTTTGTCACCCGCAGGATCCCCCCCGAGGGCTGGGCCGCGCTCGCCCGGGCCGCAGAGTAAGCGCGCCGCCGCCGCACGCCGAGTCCCCGGGCCGGGGCTGGGGCTGGGGCTGGGGGTGGTGTCGGGGAAGGGGCTGCGGAGCCCGGGTCCTCCCCTGGATCTCCGGCACCCCGCACCCTGGGTGACTCAGCGTCTCCGGGCGGGCCGGGGCGGACTGGGGGCGGCCCCCTGAACCCCACTTATTTTTGGTGGGGAGGGCCCAGAGGGAGCCGGGATCCTGTGCATGCGTCTTGGCCGGCCTTGCCAACCTGTGCCCGGCCTTGGACGGTCATGGAGTTTTGGGAGGCTTAAAGAAAGTTCTCTGCGGCCTAGTCTTGTCCAAGCCTGTTGCAGTGACGTCGGGACCCGCAGCTCTCCTGGCATGTGCAATGCGGGTGAAGGGAAAGGCCTGGGGAGACGGGAGGCGGCCGGTGACGCAAGATCCAGGCTGTTAATCCTTTACCCTTGAGGTCACTTTTGGCAGGGTCCCGGACTTTCGCAGTCACTGGCCTGGTCCCTTTGGACAGTGGGCAGGGGCCTCTCATGACCCTTAACATGCCAGTTTTCCAGGTTTTCACAGACATTAATGCTTAATCCTTGCAACACTCTGAAGTTGGTATTCTAATTCCCATTTTACAGATGAGCAAACTGGGAGAGGTTAAGTGCCTTGCCCAAAGTCACAGCTGCAGTGTGGCAGAGCTGGGATTTGACCTCAGCGTGTCTGACTGCAGTGGGAACACTGTTATCCAGGTCTGGGGAGCCAATGTCTGGCAGGGAGAAGGTGGAACCCAGGCTCAGAAACCAGGGCCATGCAAAAATGAAATTTGTTTGTTTTGTTCAGTGCAACAAAACCTTTGCCAAGGACCTGCCAGGTTGCAAGCACTGGGGGCGGGGTGGGGGCAGTCGTGGCCGGGGCTCGAGCAGCTCTAGCTCTGAGTGCCGTGCCCGTGGAAAGGAGGGTGCAGGGTGGCCTGTGCCAGACACTTGGTCGGCCAGGTGCTGCAGCAGGGTGTCCTGGGAGGTGCCGGCCGCCGCCCTGTGTCTTGCTATATGTGATGGGGGCACTGAATTAAATGGCAAGGACTGGGAGGCTGGGCAGCACCCCTGGGAACGCCTCCACTGCTCACGAGCTGTTGTGGAGGTGTGCCCTCGGACTCCTCCACGGTGCATTGCTTTGATCTTATCAGAGTGCAAGTAGGAGACTTTCCCGTGGCATGGATTCCCAGGACAGTACAGTCAAGCCTCAACTGGTCCAGGGACTGCCCACCTCAAGCCACCGCCCCCCACTGGCCATGAGGCCTCCTGTGAGGGTGATAAAGTTCTTCCTTGCTTTGAGCTGAGAGCTGTCCCCATGACTTTCTCCTTTTAGACTAGGCTCTTGTCAGGCCTTGGTGACCTCCACTCTGTGACAGCCCTTTACCCTCAGCCACCCTCTCAGGACAGTTCTGAGGCCGCCCATACCTGACCCTGACTCCTCAGCCAGCCCCAGGCAGCCTGAGGCTGGAGCAAGCAGAAGGCAGTGTTTCTCACTTTGAGAGGGAGGTGCAGTCCCAGGGACCTTTGGGAGCCTGGGGGGCATCTGTGGCGCTCCCCTGCTTCTGAGTGGTTTTTCTTTGGTCTTTAGCTGTGAGGTGGAGCACTGGGATTCAGATGAGCCAATCCCTGCCAAGGAGCTGGAGCGAGGTGTGGTGGGGGCCCACGGCCTACTTTGCCTCCTCTCTGACCGAGTAGACAAGAGGCTCCTGGATGCTGCAGGTGTGTGCACTGGGCAGGGCTGGGGAGGATTCCAAGGGTGTCTTGGCCCCGTAGGGCACATCAGTCTGCTGTGGCTGGCTCCCCACGGGCCGCAGTGACCTCTCTGAGTTCTGAAGGCATTCACTGCTATACTAGGGCCAGAGGGAGCAATTGTGTGCAGCTCCCTGTCACGGGCATTGCTCCTCTCCTGGCTGCGAATCCCTGCAGGGAGCTAGCAGGGCAAAAGGTGGCGTGGAGGGAGCACCCGAGTCCCTGGGCCCTTATCCAGCCCTGCCACAGCCTTGCTTTATGACCTCAAGAAAGGCCCTGTCCCTTCTGGGCTCATTTGTCTCCCGTAGGAGGGCCCATCTCAGTGCCAGCACCAGTAGGTACCCGGGGTGTGTCAGCCCCAGCCACGGGGCCCAGCCCTGGGCCAGGGTAAATGTCACCCTAGAAAGTTGTTTTGAGGAAAGATTCAGACTTAGAGGCTGCCGGATGGGGAGAACCCTCATGAGCCAATCCATGCTTCAGCCTTGGCCCTGGAGCTTTCTGGTGCCCTGCCCCGTAGAGAGGGTGTGAGGCGGTCGCACCCTGGCCACTTCCCAGTGGACACCTCAGTGTGTCCACAGCAGGGCCCCAGGTGCAGTCAAAGGAGACTGGAGGCTTTGTTGAGGGAACATTCCCATGGGTAGGAGTGTAGGCCTTGGTGTCAGAGGCCCCAGGGCAAAGCCTAGCTCTGCCACTCAGCAGCTTGTGACTGGGGCCGGCCACTTCACCTCCCTGAGCCACAGCGTCTGCACATGGAGGAATCAAGTCGGATGGTCGAGTCTGTCAGGTAGGGTTGTTCAGGATTCTAGCGAGAAACAGAGATGTCGGCCTTTCCTCTTACTCTCAGAAAATAATAACAAGCAGATGGCCCCATGGTATCCCCAGTGGTGTGGGTTGCAACCCCACAAGGAAAAATACAAACAGTGCTTTTTCTGCACAACAGGAGCCAATCTCAAAGTCATCAGCACCATGTCTGTGGGCGTTGACCACTTGGCTTTGGAGGAAATCAAGAAGCGGTAAAAGCAGCTTGCACTCTGGAAGGGGCCTGGGGTGAGGGCTGGCCCCCAGAGCGGGAAAGAGAGCTGGGTCTTTATTTGCTCATACCCCCCTCCGCCCTTCAGTGAGACTGTGAGGGGGCTGAGCGTGCAGGCCACCCGCATGAGCACAGGGCGGGTGCGACAGGCCCCCCAACCGTCAGGAGCTGTGGGTAACTACATCTGCCCGGTGGCGCCCTTTCCTGTTCAGCCTGGTTGTTGACCCTCACCACAACCCCTTGAAGTAGGAGGGGCTGGTAGTAGTATTACTTCCCTCGTTAGATGAGGAGATTCAGAAAGGTCGAGTAGTTATTGGCCCCAGACTTGGGGCCGTGATCTTTCATCTTCGCGTCCTTCGCCACGCGGGAGAGAAGCGAACCAGGAAGGAGGCTGACCGTCCCTGAGTTGCTCCTTTACAACTCAGAGCTTCCCAGTGGGCGGTGCAAAGAGGGAGCAGAGCAGCAGCTTGGAGATGTCCCAGAGCTAGAAATTGGTGAAGGTGCCTGAGGCCTGGGTGACTACCACATCTTTGCTTCGTAGCGGCATCCGTGTGGGCTACACCCCGGATGTCCTGACAGACGCCACGGCAGAACTCGCCATGTCCCTGTTGCTCACCACCTGTCGCCGCTTGCCAGAAGCCATCGAGGAGGTGAAGAAGTGAGTGAACCCCTGACAGGAAAGTTGGCTGTGCTCGGCAGCTGGTTCCTGAGCCCCCAGCGTCCCCCTGGCCCGGATGTGATCCCTGTCACCAGGGGTGCCTCATCTAGCGAGCAGGGACAGACTCAGCCAGACTACTGAGGGACAGGGCAGAGCTGAAGAGAAGTGTGGGGGAATCGTGGCTTTGAGGGGAAATCGTGAGAGAGGAGGATAGGGAGGGACAGATCAGTCCTGCCCGGTTGGCGAGGAAGTAGGGGCAGGAGTATGGATCAGAGGCTTCCCACGAGAAGTAGCAGGTGGGCATCCTCTTGAGCGCATAGAGGAGATAGGTCCTCCATCCTTGCTCATGATGCAGAAATCCCAGAAGCTCAGAAAACTGAAGGTGGTTTCATAAATCTTTTGGTGGCAAAACCTGACTAGAAATGACAGGAGGCTATTTATGATCTTTATTTTTCTCACTCTGAATATTCATGTTTTGCTGCAGATAACTGGTGTGTTTGACAACAGGTACCACCCTAGACACTGCTGAGGGTGTTATATAGACTAGAGAATATGCACCAACCTTTCTAAAATCTGAAAATTGAAAACCCTGGCCCAAGGGTTTCGGATCAGGGATTTGGGTCTGTGTGTTATAGAGGGTTCGGGAAGGCACTGCAGCTGCAGGGAGGCCGGCAGACAGGCCTTTGCAGGCCCTCGGGGTTTGTGGACAAGGAGCTGGGGCCCCGGGGTGGGCCTGGGGCCGAGGCAGACACCGAGGGCAGCACTGGGCTGAGGAGACACAGTGCCGCATGTCCCGCTCACCCTCCTGCCCGGGGAGTCGGCACCCTTCTCGGAGGTGGCTCAAGGCAGCCTCCATCCCCCTGTCCACCCAGGGCAATGGGTGGGCCTGTGGCTTTACTTTGTGTTGCTTCCCTGGGGCACTGGGAATACTGGTTTTGGAATCCCAAATCCCGAGTTTGCAACCTGCTGCTCCCACGTCTGTCCTGGCTGGATGTGGCCTCAGGCAGGGCACCCTTTCTGGTCTCAGTTTCCCCATCTGCGAAATGGGATGAGAACTTCTAAGGCCCCTCCCAGCCCTCGGAGTCTGTGTCGTCCAGTGGCTTTAAAGGAAGAGTCATTCTAGCTGCTCATCCATAGCGCTCAGTGGCTATGGTGTAACTCATGCTACAGGCTGTCCTGTGAGCTGGAGAGCAGGGTCTTCTACCCCTTAGACCACAGCCCCTGCCTGCGGGTCCTGGGTCTGTGTGTTCACTGAGAGCCCTCATCTTTGCCCGAGGCTGGGGCTCTTACCCACCCCACCCCTCTCCACAGCGGTGGCTGGACCTCGTGGAAACCCCTGTGGATGTGTGGCTATGGACTCACACGGAGCACCGTGGGTATCATCGGGCTGGGGCGCATAGGTGAGGCCCCCACCTTCCCTCTGGCCTGCCCCAGCAACCTTGGCTTCATCTGAGTCTCTGGTGCCCGGTGTCTGGGTGTTGGCCATCCTTTGGAAAGAGTGGTCACCACTGGCCAAGTTCCCAGTGCACTTTGCATGCAGTAGGGACATCTAATGGACAGACCCAGCTTCATAAAACACTGGCAGAAACAAAAAATAAAAGAAATGAAAATAGGAGTTCCTTAAGAACTTGCTAGGTGACAGAAGCAAGTTGATGAGTCGGGATTCTTTGTGGTTAGAGCTCCATACAGAACAGATGAAAGTGGCGATGGCTGGGTTGGGGCCTTGAGGAGGGGCTTCCTGTGGGACAGCCCGTGCTCCCCCCGGCCTGCCAGAATGTAAAGCTTTAACTCAAGAACCAGCGGGTCCAGGGAGCAGAGCTTACCTGTGATTCTGCCGACCGGGCAGAGCTAGTTTTCTCCCAGGGGCCCCGGCTTGGAGAAGTCTGGCCACACAGCTGTCCGTGGCTCTCCGGCATCGGCCCGGTCCAGAGGTGAGGGGAGGCGGGAGAGTATGGACAGTGTGGCCGGCCAGCAGTGCCTCACACCGGAGAGTTGCTTGGAGGAACCCACCAGCTTTGGGGCACATTCTGATTCTGGAAATCCAGCGACCCAAGCCTGTCTCCTGAGCAGCACATGGAAAATGTCTTGAAAGATTTGGGGCGAGTTGGCAGTTTGGCCACGCCACTGAAAAGTCCTAAGAGGTCTTGGGCTGCGTCAATAAAAGCAGAGGGTCCAGAAGGAGGGGGGGAACTGCTTGGTCCTGGTATGCCAGACGCAGTTCTCAGGGATGGTTAGCACGTGGCCCTCAAGGTGCCCAGGATGTGTGAGGACAGCAGAAGCCAGTCACCACTGCCGAGGAGCGGTGGTGCTGCCTCTGGGTCTCTGAAGGGCTGTCACATGGCCCCCTAAGGGCGGTGTGGGCCTGTGGGGGGCTGGTTCTACTGGGGCAGGACCAGTTAAAGTCAGAAGTATGCTTCCCACCCCCACCCCCCGGGGCTCCCTGTCCCTGGAGCCGCTGGGTGCTGCTTCTGCCCTCTGAGGTGTTGGAGACAAGCCAGGACTCTCTTTGCCTCCAGGCCAGGCCATTGCTCAGCGTCTGAAGCCATTCGGCGTCCAGAGATTTCTGTACACAGGGCGCCAGCCTAGGCCTCAGGAAGCTGCAGAATTCCAGGCAGAGTTTGGTAAGTAAAACCTTGATTTCCATAGGAGCCCCATCTGTACCTGGTTAGAGGGTCCTCTGTATTTCTGTAGTGGCAGCATTTCAGACAGGTGCGTCTGGGGCCTGTGGCGTCCCTCAGGTACTAGCTAACCCACCGGGGCCCAGTCGGAGAGCACAGGGACGTACCCAGGCCGCACAGTGGGTTCCCTTCGTGCCCGAGAACTCTCCAGGCTTCCTGTCTCTCAGAGTTCCTTGTCACCGCCCTCTGTGCCTGGGCAGAGCAGCAGGGATGGTGACAGACGTAAGGAATTGCTGGGAACTTGGACACCCAGTTTCCCTAATAAACTGGTGAGCACTGTCCCCCAGCCTTGTGTCCAGTGGATCCAGCCCCCTGGCAGGGTGCGCAGTGTCGTGAGCACAGGGCACCTGGATCTTAGCCATTCCTCACGCCCTTGGCACATTGGGCCCTGAAGGTGGTGACCTTGAACCAAGCTCCTGTCCCTCTCTGGCCTTAGTTTCCCCATCTGTGAGACCAGGGGGCTGGATAAACGATGTAGTACACCAGGACCCCACCAGTAGCTGTCAGTTATCAGAGGTGTTTGGGCGGACACGCGGCCTTCAGGAAGCATCTTGGGAGTTTCCAGTTTGGCAGGAGGAGGCAAGGGTTTGGTCTCCCATCCTTTTGCTGTCTCCAGCCTGGGACTCAGCATCTCATGGAATCCTGCCCTCCCCCAGTGTCCACCCCCAAGCTGGCTGCTGAGTCTGATTTCATCATCGTGGCCTGCTCCTTAACCCCTGCAACCAAGGGGCTCTGCAACAAGGACTTCTTCCAGCAGATGAAAAACACGGCTGTGTTTGTCAACATCAGCAGGTACACTGGGGCCGCCCAAGCTCCCTGGGGCACTGAGAACGTCCAGAGAGGGGCTGTCCCTGCTGCCGGGATCCCCAAGGCTTGTCCCTGAGGCCTTGGGCAGAGCCTACCGCTCCCTTAACCAACCACCAGGCAGCCCCAGCTCCGAAGTACAGTAAAGGCCACAAGAGAGTGCCTCAGGCTGGGAGGAGGAGCTGTCAGAGCAGGCCTGGCCTTTCTGGTTCCCAGCAGTTTCCTGAGCCATGCTCAGGGCTGGGCACGTGGCAGAGTTGGCTTGGGGAGTGGAGGCATGATAGCAGCAAGTTACCAGGTAACCTTGGGCAGCCCATGTTCTTCTCTGCTGCAAAGAGTTGGGTGTAACGATCTTAACAGCCCTTCAGAGGCTGACCTTCCATAACACTGAGCCTGGGTCTATCTGTCTGAGTTAGTGACAGCTTGAACCGTGATGCCTCTGGAAAGATAGGTCCCAACCCAACTTATCTCGGTTTATCACAGTGTCCCCAGGGTGCCTTCAGGCCACTGGGCATATTATGGGGGCAGACCCTCCCTCTCTGCCACTCTAATCCCTGCCTGGATGGTGCCCTTTGAACCTGCTTAAACCAGTTTGGAGGCAAGTAAAGGCAAAGGAAGGGATTCCATGGGATCTGCCTCAGGTCTCTCCACTCCAGAGGCCCCTGTAATTATTAATGTTTAGCCACAAAGGAGGTGCCCTGGAGGGGAAGTGAATCGGGCGGGAGCACAGGGCTGGCGCTGACGGGCGACGGTGGCTCCGCCTTGGTGTACAGAGCCCCCCGCACGGACCCAGGACTGGGCCGGGTGCTGCGCATTGGTACCTGCCGCAACGAGTATTACTTCGGGTGCAGGATGAAGTCTCGAGCCAGTCCTTTCTTTCCTTCAGTGGCTCAGTCACAGGAGGGAGGGCTGCTCACTCGGGTGGATGTGGTTAGGCGTATCCTTGTGTTGGGCCCGCGCCCCACAGCATGACGCCGTGGTTCTCAGCACGTTCTCGGGCAGACACACCTGGATGGGGCCCCACACAGATGCAGATCATGGGCCCTGCTCCTGCACTAGTGGGTCGGTAAGCACGCCTGGGAGTGGGGTGTATTCTCCCCGTCTTGCAGAGGAAGGTGACACACCTGCCCAAGGTCACACAGCTATGGAGTGGTGGGGCTGGGGTTCCCGGTGTTACTGCATAGACTACTGTAAAGAAGTAGCTTATCAGCCTTACTGCTTTAAAAGTCAGTGCCAAGTGTGCCTGGTGCGCGGGGAAGTCCATTCCGTGGGTTGTTCTGCCGTAGAGGAGGCCTGGGTGGAGGGAGCGTGGGGGCATCTGCGGCACCACTGTCCTTCCCAGGGGAGACGTGGTGAACCAGGACGACCTGTACCAGGCCTTGACTAGCGGGCAGATTGCAGCTGCTGGACTGGATGTGACGACCCCGGAACCGCTGCCTACAGACCACCCTCTCCTGACCCTGAAGAACTGTGGTGAGAACTGACTTTCCGATGCAGAGTCACCTGGGCCCGCGGGAGTTAGAGGTGGTCTGGAGGTGCTGGGTGCGAGCTACCCTGAGCAGTACCGAGCACAGTGGGACACACCTGGGTCCGTGCTTGTTGAGGCTGTTGGTGACCTGGCACACTGCGCCGCAGGGGAGGGGCGTCCTGAGCACCGATGCTGCGGGGCCGAGGGCCGCACTTGGAGAAGTGCTGCCTCAGTGGTTGCTTCTTAGCCTCCCCAGTTACTTTGTGCCTGGTTAACAGCTTTTTATATTAAGTTCTGTCTGTCCAGGTAGCTGGTGTGCTTTCTGTCTCCAGACTCTTACATAACTGTGGGGGCTGAGCCAGTCCCTGTCCTTTATGTACGTTCTGGGATGGAACCCCACAGGGAAGGCCCCCACTGTCCTCACCGTCTGCACCAGGCTGAACGGAGGAACGTTGGCTGTCCCGCCTGGGCTGTTGCCAGCAGCTGGGAGAACGGTCCCATCCCCACAGGCCTGGCAGTTCAGCTCAGTGCCCTGGATACTGCTTTCAAAAGGCATTCTTTGGGGACTGGAGACCTTACTTGCTCTGCAGTGGGGCCAGAGGGAGCTGGTCTGTCCGCCTTTTCATCTTGTAGTTATTTGTGTAGATCAGAAGCCCTGTGGCACCACTTTCAGGGGCATGGGTGTGGTGTGGACGACTAGTGCTGAAACTTCTAAGCTGAACTGGCACCTGGTTTCACCGTCTGATATCTGAAGGGCTGTGTCTAGACAGGCTCCAAGACCCCTTCTGGGCTCGACATCCTTGTATTTAGGATCGTATCTCTTGCCACCCTTGCATCTAGGCTGCAGTAGCCCCGAGTCCCTATACCGTTCCCCTAACCCTCAGCCCCACAGGAGTGGAGCGCGTAAGGACAGTAGGCAGATCAAAGACGAATGATAGGAAGGTGAATCAAAGAATACTAAGGCAGGTTCTCTTTATTCTTCTCACTGCAATCCCTAGTCAGGAAAACAGGACCCACTTTAAGGCTCTTGAAACACCCTTACCTCCCTCTCCTCCTCCCCTTTCCAGTGATCCTGCCCCACATTGGCAGCGCCACCTATGGAACCCGAAACACCATGTCCTTGTTGGCAGCTGACAACTTGCTGGCTGGCCTGCGAGGGGAGCCGATGCCCAGTGAACTCAAGCTGTAGCCAGACAGGAGGTGCTGAGGGTCAGGAGGCCCACTGTGCCCCTGGAGTCTGTCAGTGAGCGCAGGCTGGACTTGGACCCACAGGACGGAGCCAAGGAAAAGTCTCATCTGTTCTGATCCTGCAGGAGGAGGACTGGTGTTGATACACGGGCTTGCCGCTTTTGTGGTTAGAAGCATCTGAGCCAAAAGTATGTGATCTTATTAAATAATTCTCTGAGAGACTGTGTGGGCCTGTAACTGGGAGAAGCTAACAAGGGCATCTGCTTACCTTTCTAAAATCAGGGCATGGGGTGACCTGTGGGTTCTGCTCTCTGCCAGCCCTCCCCCCACCCCACCCCCAGCATGTGAACTATTAGAACCTGTCCAAACCACCTTACCCCTCATCTCCTCCTCAACTCCTTCACTTGTCCCTCACTGGGGATGGGACGACCATGACCCAGGGGTGACCATGGCACTTAAATCTGCTACCTAGACCATCTAATTAAATATACATGGCAAAGAGAACCAGGTAAGGTCACAATACGCTTATTGTTTTGGTCAAGAATAATTGGAGGTAGGTGAGTTTCTTAATCTTTATTTTAAAATCCGTTTCAGCACCCTCCCACTTTGCTCCTTTGTCCACCCCCTCCGCCACCCGCACCCCCAGGTGGATGCCCTTGCTCTGATCACCACCTCGCTTACTCCTCCCGAGGCCAGGCCTCCCGCATTGCCAAAGCCCCGCTCCTGCCGAGGGAATCCGGTTCCGGCTCTTCCCCACAGCCAAGCTCAGCCGGCAGATGGAGCTTTCACCTGGGCACGCAGGTGAGGGAGCAGCCGAAAGCGCAGGCTGAAGCGGGCTGTCAGAGGCCTGGGTGTGCTGAGAACAGAACCTCACACACGTCTTCACCTCAAAGACAGAAAGAATGCAGGGAGAGTGGAGGAACTGAATTGAGGGCAATGACAATAACTGTGATTGACAGCATTAAGAGTATTTTGGAGGAGATTTGGGTTTTTTAAAAAAGTACTGGTCAAAGCAGGGTTAGAAGAGAAAGCCATACTACTTCCCTTTTTTCTTTCAACCTTAATAACCTAAGCGAAGAAAAAAGAACACATACTTAATTAGAGGCATGAATGTGACAAATTTTTTATTTCAAAATCTCAAATTTTGACCAGCATAGCACCACTGACATAGGTGCCCTGATAGAACTTTATGATTTGATCACCAGAAATGATTATGCCAGGCTATAATTAAGGCTAACCAATCAAAATTCAGGTACCCAACACCAGTTCTAATTCAGGTAGAAACTACGGATCACAGGAACCCTGAGACTGGTTTTGCAGGGAACCTCTGAATTATTTTTAAGTTCTATAGCACGTATGAGGACACTGGCCCAAAAGCTTGCTTCTCACATGTAGAAACTAAGAGGTAGATGAGAGATTCCAGATTCCATCTAGCAGTGGAGAGGCAAGGCTCCAGGCTCTGTATCAGAGACAGGCCCTAAAGCGAAGTCCGCTTAAGGCTGAGCTGAAGTGAGGCGCAGCCTCCCGGCCCCTCCCCCTCAAGATGGAAGGGAAGAGAGCTACCCCTGCTCTTCCCCTTGCTGCTGGCTCCTCTCCCCCGGCCCAGGCAGGGCCTCTCTTGTGCTCCGCCTTGACCCACCTGCCTCCCAAGGTTAATCTCCCCACAAGACACTGGTCCCCACATCAAGTAGAGGGGTAGATGAAGAGCCCCCTCACATCCAGTCACAACACGACTCCAGCAACAGCCGCACGCACAACTGCATTTCACACGTGATCCCATATCCTCCAACGGTCTCTCCCACGTCTGCTGGAAAGGAGAGGAATCACAGAAGTTTCCTTTTTGGCTTTCCTCCCTGGGAATCAGTTCATAGGAGATGCTAAGCCTGACTATGAACAATGTGAGTTTATCCACAGACAGATGTGTAACTGCACACACTAGAGTAAGGGGAGAAAACACATGCTGATTGTTTTAGGCTACATGTACTTAGCTTTCTAAACAGTTCTAAATAAGAACCGAAGGACTTCTTTAGATTACGCACAATGGTTTGGTGTCTCTGAAAGAGCTGTATAAAAAATGAACTCATGTTCATGCATGAATTAAACTGACTTCATGAGCTCTCCAGAGACCTGTCGCCCTGGATGCACACGAGCCCGGGCTCGGCCTTGAACAGGTGCCGCCGACAGCCCAGACGGCGCAGGTGGGGTTGGCGACGCGAGGCAGGGGGGCCCACGGAGGCCCCGGGCAGTGGCCCAACTGTGTCCTCCAGCAGTCTCCGGTGCTACTCGGTGACTTCCGTGCTCCGGGCTGCCCAACTCTTACAAAGTCTGGAAAATACTTATCATAGTAGCGGAACACCGCTACTATGTTTGGATTTTAAAAAATTTGAGACATTCAGTCTTGGGTTGGGGCAACAACACTAAAAGCTCAGGGTCTAGACTTTAAAACTATAGTATATAAAAGTGATCAACCCACGGTGGAGACGGGTTAGCATCATTTTTGGTTAGTCTGCAACAAAAACAGTAATGCAGGCCTGGACAAGATGCCACGCGGGGCAGGAGAGTGCGGAGAAGCAAAGCAGAGAGCGGACCTGTCACTGGTGAGATGTGTCACACTGGACAGGCCCCCAAAGCCTGGATGGAGCAAAGGGTGATGCATCATGAAAGATCCCACAAAACAGGACTCCACATCATTTAACAAAGACAAACACTAGCTCTTTTCTGACTTCCAAACATGGAACTGTAACATATGTAATACAGGTTGGGTAAAATACTGCTAAAACAGCACGTACAGAAACAACACCTTACTTGCCACTCCCTACGGTACATACTCCATTTACAACTGTGTTTTTAAAACCAGGAAAAATTGTTAAAACATCTATCCAGCAGTGATGTTTTCAAAAGTATTTTCACCTAACAGTCCGGAGAATGCTCGCTCTGGACCCAGTGTCAGCACCATCAAAGTGCAGTGTCTGTGACTGCAGTTGAGACAAAAATTAAAAATACAGTACTTGCTGAGGCCTCGGACTAGCTCACGATACACTTTAAAGCATTTGTGGCGGACAGGCACGTCCCCAAGGGCCTTCCTCTCAGACAGGCACAAGATCGCCACTGGCTACACGTAAGTACAGTGCGCAGCGCTGTACAGGTATGTAACATTCCCTTCAGAGGATAGAGGAAATTTACTTAAATGCTTCACAGAGTTTTACAAAAATTGCTAAAAAAATTTTTTTGCACTTCAATTTTTAATTTTTAAATGTGCCACTTTTAACGCCATCAATTACAAACTACTTTCTGACCGCATTACTCAACCCTAAGGAAGAACTTGGTTTCAGGGATCGCGTCCCCCTCCGGAAGTGTGCATCTCACTCAGATGCGGCAGCAGCCCAAGGGCCCCGCCCGTGTACTCTCCACCTGCTAGTCACCGGCATTTGCACCAGCCATCAGGGGGGCCTGAGGCCTCCAGCCCAGTGGCCTCTACCACCAACCGGAAGAGCCGTCCGCTTCGGTCCGAAGACTGGCGTCGGCCTGCTGCCAAGCGGTGAGGGTTAGAGCAAAGTGCTGGGAAGATTGCTGCCCTGCCAGCGCAGGCAGGTAGTCTTTGAATGTTTATACAGGTGGCTGGACTGACTGAACCTCTTGCCGCACTTGAGGCAGGCGTACGGTTTTTCACCTGTGTGAACTCGGATGTGCTTCTTGCAATCTGTCAAGGTCAGAAAAGTCTTGCAGCAGATTTTGCAGGCATACTTGCGAGCCCCCTCTACAACCAAGACGTTGTGCTCTGATAACGCCTTCTTGCACTTGGACAGCACATCAGCAGATGCCCTGGTCAACTGCGGAGGACCGGGCTGCGAAGGATGGCCGTTTTCAAATGAGGACGTGGCTGCATTCATCATTAGCTGGGAACTGGCAGAGTTTTCTGGGATCTGTGAGCTCCTGACAGAAGTTACAACTGGCATTTTGGGAGCTATGCGTCGGTAGTATGGAAAGTTACTGGCTCCTCCTCTCGGGGAACCCATCATGACCCTGGAGAAGGAGGAGTGGAGGCCCAAACCAGACCTGGAAAAGTCCATCCCAAACTGTTCTCCTCCTTGGTAGCCTGAGGTCTGCACGCATGGCAGGCCCATCACCTCTTGCATAGGCCTGACGAAATGGGAGTCTGCAGGCTCACTGAACGGGTTCTCCGCATGAGAGCCAGGGGCCGAGGAGGGCCCGCCCGCAGGCCCAGCCTCTGGACTCAACAAATAAGGGGCCTCCCCCTCCAGCCTACAGTCACTAGTAGTGTTTGGGATATTATCATCATTGTTCTGATTTGCACTAAAGTTACTCCCTCTGCCCTTGTTAAGAAAATTTGAAATGCTGAAAGTGGATTTATGTTCTAGGTTATTTGTGACTTCCAAAATATGGATGTCACCTACCCTATCAGTGCTAGACTGGGGATCTGAAAAACTCCGATCACTGCTTTCAGGGCTGAGGTCTATCTTCTCGGCACTGACCACAACCCCTTCCACTTCCACGGATTCACTGCCTTCTGCTTGGGAAGTCACATCGCTCACTTCATCCTGAGGCTCAGGAGAGCTCAGGGGCTCAGACTTAACCACCACTCTCATGTGTTCCTTCTCTCCAAGGCCAACCTCGGGATTTTCACACTGAAAACCACTTTTCTCGGCTGTAGCTTCCTGCTCAAAACTCGTCTCAACTTGAGTTGCACGGGAGGCCATAGACAACTGGGCCATGCTGCCGGCAGTATTGTCTGACTGGCTGGGCACCTGGGCGTCTTCTTGAGCACCAAAAGACTGGTCAAACATGATGGCACTGTCTTCCTGGTTGTCGGCCATCCCGTCAGCCTTAGGGTTATCCACGATTTTCAGGGAATCAGGTGAGAAGAACTCCTCCCGAGAATGAACCCCTGATGGCCCGTTCTCCGGTGTAACATCAGCAATGGCAGACTCGTCCATGGCGGGCCGGAGGCGCTGTCTGGCCCGCTCCTCTGCAGACTGCTTGCGCTTATGAAGGCGTCTCATGGGGAAGGGTGTCCGCTGGTCCAGGTTACTGCGCATCGCGGAGCTCATGGGCGCTGGCTGCTCCTCGCCACTCTGGCTGGAATTGAGGGCTGAGCTCACGATGCTCAGCCCCAGCTGCTGCAGCATAAAGGAGCGCTGCATGCGGGCGCTCTGCTCCTGGACGCGCTCACTGGGGGGAGACATGGGCAGCGTCCTTGTCGTTAAGTAATGTTTACACGCCTTAACAACAGAGTTCAGATGCAGGTGAGAGGCTGCCAATAAGACATCCATAACATTGCTCTCCCCCAGCATGAGAGTGGAGGTGTACATCATGTCAATCAGTGCGGCAAAGGCCTCCGCTGTCACTACCTCGCTATCCAGCTGGATCATGTTCATGGTCTGATCTCCCTCTGCCACTGAGAACAGGGCTCGGAAATGCGTGCTGCATGCTGCCAGTACCGAGCGGTGGGCTTTAAAATGTCTGTTCCCCACGACAATGACACAATCACAGAGCTGCCCGTGAAGTCTCTGGTAGTTCAGCTGCTGGAAGATCTGTTCAAAGTGTCCAGGAAAATCCATGATCCTATAGAAAAAACAAAGAAAGTGTTAAGACTTAGAAAAGCTGAAGTCAAAGTCAGAGCACAGAGGGTGCGATGAAAAGAGATGTGGACAGCCAAGCTTGGCCCTTTCAAAGCTGTTGATATTTCTCATGATGGGCACACAAGACTAAAAACCTGTCAAATAAGAAACAAATGCGAATTCAGCTAACAATCCTGGAAGCATGTACACATGTGGCATCAGCTACTGGCTCTTTACGGGCTCCCCTTCACTCTTCATAGGACTCACTTTTAACACTTAGGGACCCATGTTAGAAAAGACCAACATGTAAGTGGTGGAATAGCTATCCCGTAGAAGTGAATTAGAATTCTGCATTCCCTAAGGACAGTGAAGAAGCCCCATGAAATTCCAGTCTTTTAGCAACCTTAAGAGTGAGAGGGGGCAGATCAGTACAGAAAGTGGGTTAAGATAATTCACAAACAGGAAATCAGAGCGCTATTAGAAAAGGAGAAAGATAGCCAGAGAGCCAGTGATACCACATGATACACTAGGCAACAAAGTGATCTGGTCAATGTAAGGACAACCCACATCTAATTTATATTTCATGTTCTTTATAAAAACTAGTCACTTGAAATACGGCAATGTATAAAGCAGATTATATTTTCCAAGATGGCTGGCATCATTAAGATCGCCCATCCTGCACACTTTCTTACAATGTGACACTGACACCCCCTCTCATCAAGAGGTGGGGTCCATGTTCATTCCCCTTGAAGCCAGGCAAATCTATGACTATGGCAGAAATTACAGTTTTTCTTCCACTCCCACTGATCTGGGAGCTGGGTCATAAAAAGCAACAGAGCTTTTGCCTGCTTTTTCTGGCTTGCTCTTGGAACCCAGCCACCATGCCATGAGGAAGCCTAGCTGAAGTCTAGCTGACAGTCAGCACTCACTCCCAGGCATGAGTATGACTTCAAGGTGACTTCAGCCCCATGACAGACCCTGAGAGAGAATCATCTAGCTGAGCCCAGTCAACCCCTAGAACTATTAGAGGTAATAATAAAATGATTTTTGTTGTTTCAAGCCATTAAGTTTGCAAGTGATTTGTTACATAGCAACAAATAATTGGAACAATGTGAAACTTGTTAACATTTCCTCACAAATCAACATTCAAATATTATCTCCAAGGGACACTTTTTTTGGGGGGGGTCTCTGCCTACTAAGTCTTTGGGGGAAATCACTTTTCACCCATTCTTAGTGCTTGTGCTGCAGATCAGACTGCCCTAAACCTCTGAGTTCCAGGAGTGGACAAATAATCCAGGGAGATCTGGCCCTATGACTCCAGTGATTGTTTCAGAGATGGGTATGTGACCCACACCATGCCAATTAAGAGTCTGTCCTGGGATTCTCTTCACCTAGCTTGCAAGTTATAAGGTAGATTAAGTCTATCAGTGATGGTGGCCATTTCTGCCTGTCTGAGAAGGAAGCCAACACAAAAGAAAGCAGTACCCCCCCCCCAAAATGTGCTGATGACAGCAAGACCCTGGGATCCAGTCATGACTACAGGTGGCATCACCCTAGGATTTCCTACTTCATGAGCCAATGAATTCCTCTTTTATCTTAAACTGGTTTATATTGGATCTGTCACACAGTCAAACATAAAGTTTAAAACATAATTTCAGAAAAACCCAAATAACATGGCTATCCTAAAACCTTTGTGGATCTAGAAGGGGTATTTAAAAAAAAACCAGTTAGTTTAGGAGATATAAAATTTGCTACTCTCAGCTCTGATGGAAGAGAATCATGAATCAAGATCATGGTTATTCAAAACTCCCAAGCAACTGCGGCAAACTTGGAAGTCCAATGTAAAAGCGATAGAAAGAGCTCATGCCAAAGAGGTAAGTGTTTTACCAAAAGCTTACGTCTAAAGCCTTCAAACCAAGGAAAAAAACTTCAGGTTTCTTTAAAAGATTTCAAAATGTGACAATATGAATCTAAATAGTTGGGAGGAGATACAGCAAGTAATCTACCAATTTGTAACTCTCTGACTCACAGCAAGTGTGTACTACAGTATTTTTATCTGCAGGAACAGATTTTTAGTAATTTCCAAACTAAATATAATTAAGAAAATACATTTATACCACTGCTCATTATATTAACATGAATAATCAAGAGCTGTTTTCTCAATAGATTTACTTTCCTAATAATGCTTTACTTAGACTAATAAAAAAGTTCATTTGTGTTCTAGGAGAACAAACCAATTAATAGCACATTTTAAACTATTTGACTTATATATTGACCTACCCACATGCTTTTCAATAACTGACTTCATAAGGAAAAGCACACCCATATTCAAATACCATCTAACACCGTATGGAGTGATTTGCTGCCTGTGTGCCAGACAGGACCTGCAAAGTTGCCACCTGCAGGAAGTGTCTTAACAGTCTAAGGAATTCTTAACATTCAGTATCCTTAATCTAGTTAAGATCCTAGCAGAAAAAATAACCAAACAGAATTTTTTCTCCATTTTTAGAGATGATACAGACAAAAATAAGTGTAAGCGAACAAAACTAGGCAAGGTCCCAGAGAAGCAGTCTAGGATTCTGAAGGACTCCAAGTCCTGAAGTCCTAGAACGTTCGCCCATTGCTCTGATTTGACTAAGTGGAAGTAGGGAACGGCTAAGACTAGGTGGGCACAGAGGTGCCCAGCGTCAACCCCAGAACTCGATCCGTCAGTGTTTACTAATTCTATAACCTCCCTGTTTCTGCTCTGTCAGGGCTGGCTCAGAAACTGGACAGATCAGGTCTAGTAGAAAGGGACTCTATCAATGACTAAAAAGTGAGCATGACTGGGGAACTCAAGCTAGAGCCAGATCCCTTACCATCTCCCCCTACCCTCCAACTCTCCCTGCTCTGCCACCTTGTTTTCCAGCTCAAAATTCCTACGGATTGGCTAACCTAGAACTTCATGATTCCATTTGAATAAGAAAAGGTATTAGTGCCCTAGTTATATTCCTAGTGCAAACTCAAAATGCTGTTTCTACTAAAACAGTTTTTGAGGGCAGGGCATTTTCTTTCTCCCTCCCTAAGTGCCTGATATACAGCTCAGTAAATTATTTGTTGAATGAGCACTGACTGTGTACAGATGAACTACAACAGCATATTACCCAACAGTCATTTTCCTGAGAGTCCCAACTATCTCTAAAATCAGCCAAAACCCAGAAAGTCTCAGAATATCCAAAATAAAGATCAAAGCCTACATCTGAAAGATTTCCTCACAGGAAAGTCCTCAAGCGCTCACATAATCTTTTGTTTTAAACAAACAAAATTCAAGTTTTTCTAGTTTCCTAACTGACTGAAGATGAGCAACACCAATTCTAGAATGAGGGCAAGAGGTGGCTGCACAGTGACAGCTGCATAAATAAATAAATAAATAAATAAATAAATAAATAAATAAAGACAGCTGATCCACTAAGGGAGAAAAGAGGCCCAGCAACGTGGGAGCCAGGTACTGGAGGGCCATACAACCCAGAGGCTGCAACATCCCATGAAGGCGCTTGTGTATTTGGTACACAAATTCATTCATCCAATGTTTGGAAGTGCTTGCTTCTTTCAAGGTTAAGTGCTATGGAACAGAGATTGATATGGCATGATGGCATGGTCCTAACTGTCACGGGTGCTTAGCGGAAACACGACATATACAAATAATGACCAAGTGGAGAGCATTAAGTGCCACCTAAGAGATGAAGTGTGCTCAAAGGGTCAGAGAAGGCAAACGTTATTTCCAGCTTCTTGGTGGCCCTGACGACAGAGCTGGGTACAAGTTTGCACTTGGATAAAATGAGACGTAAAATACATTCCACGCAGAGGTAAAAGTGGGGAGAGGTCTGAGGTGCGGGAGGCAGTGTATCTCTTCTGGCTGGAGAGCAGGTAAGGCTAGAAAGGCAGGTATTGGAGAGCAAATGCTCTTAACTGATAATGATCACCACGCATCGTGAGAAAAATTAACAAAGAGGCATATAATTTTCATCTAAAGACTATCATCACTTTTCACATAACTTTTGTAAAAAAATATTTTAATTCCACTTTTTGTCAGAGAGCGCACGCACAAGCAAGGGGAGTGGCAGGCAGAGCAGGCAGAGCAGGCAGAGGGAGAAGCAGGCTCCCCATGGAGCAAGGAGCCCAATGCGGGACTCGATCCCAGGACTCTGGGATCATGACCTGAGCCAAAGGCAGACGCTAACCAACTGAGGCCCCCCAGGTGCCCCTAATTCCATTTTTTAAAGCTTGAGCACAGTATCAGTCAGGGTTCTCGGTTGCAGCAACAGAAACTGTTTCTAGTTAACCTAAGCACAGAAGCTGCTGAAAGAACTGATGGGAAGACTGGACACCTGAGCTTGACAATCTGGCCAGAATGCTTGCTGTCTGTGTGCTGGACACAGCCACTTCTACAAGAATGCTGTTCCCTTCATTATTGTTAGTTTCAATTCTTGAATACATGTCTTTTTTAATATTATGTGAGATGAAATGGAAAGTACACTTGAAGTAATTGTGCTGCATACTAAAATGCAATGCAAGGAAAAATTCTTGTGCAATTTTTGAGTTGTAGGCTGAACTAATTGCCTTTTTCATGGAACACCATTATAACTTGGAAGAACAATGACAAACTATGGTTATTCAGACTTGCGTATTTGCCAGACATCTCTTGAAGATGAATGAAATGAGCTTGTCATTTCAAGGAAAACAACTTACAGTATTTGTTGCCTATGATAAAATTTGAGCTTTCAGGTAAAAATTGGAATTTTGGGAAATTTGTACATGTCACTGTGAGTTCGTGCTCAAACCCAATGAGATGACTGGTGATATTAATGGAATGTGATTTTTTTTTATTATAAATGCATTAACATTTGGAAGATCTGCATAACCCAGGGAATCAGTATGTTCCAAATGACCAATGTTATAAAGTGTGATGTTAAAAAATAAGTTATGGATTAAAAAATTCATTCAAAGTGCAAGATACATACCAATGTATTTCAATGTAACGGAATATGAAAAGTTTGTTGACATGGTTTCAGATTACACATTGCAACCAACCACTTAAGAAAATACCATTTGCGGGCGCCTGTGTGGGTCAGTTGGTTAAGCGACTGCCTTCAGCTCAGGTCATGATCCTGGAGTCCCGGGATCGAGTCCCGCATCGGGCTCCCTGCTCAGCAGGGAGTCTGCTTCTCCCTCTAACCCTCCCTGCTCTCATGTACTCTCTCTCTCTCTCATTCTCACTCTCTCAAAATAAATAAATAAATCTTAAAAAAAAAAAAGAAAATACCATTTGCTGAGCTCTGTTAACAGTATCAGAAAAGAATATCCAAAGTTATTTGAAAAAGCTACTAAAATACTCTTCCCTTTCCCAAGTACATATTTGTATGATGGTGGATTTTTCTTGGTATACTTTAATCAAGGTTACAGCACAACAAATTGAATACAAAAGCAGGTATGAGAATCCACCTGTCTTCTATTAAACTAGACATTGAAGAGATTTTCAAAGAAATGTAAATCAGTACCACTCTGAGTATCCTGGTGCCCAGATCTTGGTTTCAAATACCATTTTCTAACAAAAGGAACTAGTGCTCTTTGGAGAAATGGCTGATTCTAGGACTGGGGCTGAAAATATACAAGATAAGCCTGCAGTATCTTACAGTGTCAGGAAGTAAGGAAATGCTTCAAACGAACATGAAAATGGGAATATGTGAAAGGGACATGGGACCCAACAGGAGAAGGAGCTCCCAAAGGCCAAAATTGGAAAAATCTGAGCAAAAAGATAAATAAAATACTATTGGGGGGCACCTGGGTGGCTCAGTCATTAAGCATCTGCCTTCAGCTCAGGTCATGATCCCAGGGTTCTGGGATCCAGCCCCGCATTGGGCTCCCTGCTCCACAGGAAGCCTGCTTCTCCCTCTCCCACTCACCCTGCTTGTGTTCCCTCTCTCGCTGTGTCTCTGTCAAATAAATAAATAAAATCTCTTTAAAAAATACTATTGGATTATACCCCAAGTATACAAAATAAATATCCACAGATCCGTACTGATATAGATTGCTTACACACATAGATGGAGAGAAGAGTCAAATCTTCTGTGCAGAAAAATTCCAAGTAAATTATGTAGATACTCTACCCTCAAAGAGATGGAACATAACTCTCCCCACTCCTTGATGTGAGCTGTGCATAGTGACTTCCTTCCAGGGTACAGTACAATATGCCTGTTATATTACAAAAAATCAGTACTCCAACACAATTTCTAATCTGTTGGAGCTGTCAGAAAGCTAAATCAAAGCTTTTAGCAAATATATGTATAACTAATTAAATGAAAAGCACCCCCCAAAACTGAACCTTGAGATGAAAAGCCACTATTCAGTGATAAAAATGATGAAAACAACCATAAGAGCAGCAGTTCACTCAGAAACAGCTGGTCTTTAGCATATGATAAGTTCACTTCATACTCAGACAAAAGGTGCAGTGTAGTGTTACATTCCAGCCCACCGGCTACACTAACAAAATTTGGCTCCGACTATTCAATGTCCATATTTGAGAAGTGTTAAGTACAGTAAAAGAGAAATATATGCTTAAAACTGACACAGGGGGAAAGTATTTGTTCATTAAAAATTTACATTTAAAAAATATAAGTTGAAAGCTAACACAGACGCAATATCTTAACCTTTTCTTTTCCCTTTCCAAGGAGAAACAGGCAGATTCAAGGTTCTGCGTTGCCACTACAGCAAGCTTTGTCTCACTGCGCGTAAGGTATTTTTAAGTCTTACTCCTACCGAAGAATTCCAATTCAATATAATTCATGTTAAGTACTTTATTTTTCTAAATATTTTTAATTTTATTTTTTAGGGAAGGGAAGGGGTGAGGGAGAGGGAGAGGGAGAGAGAGAATCTTAAGCAGACTCCACGCCCAGCACACAGCCCCACCCAGGGCTCAATCTCACCACCCTGAGATCACGACCTGAGCCGAAATCAAGAGCTGGACACTTAACTGAGCCACCCAGGTGCTCCAATGCTAAGTACTTTAAATATTAAAACATCTGCATGCATTTTGAATCAAAGCGATTTTTTAAAATGACTTCAACTTCTTGTGACAGTCTTTCAACAAAGTCTCTTTCGAGAGCACTGACCTCTAAATTTAGGAAAACATCCTACCCTAAGGTGCTTTTCTTCCAAATCTTACCGCATTTAGAATTTTGCTAGAGATACCTCAGTTAACCAGAATACAGCGTGCCAGGATCCCCAGCTAACTACGTTTTGACACAATTTTTAGAACAAAAAACAAGTTGACTTCAGAACTCTAAATGGTTCACTTACTCAGCAAAACACAAGGGCCCGGAACAGGTCCCCAACCAGTTAGTCTTAACCTGGCAGGTCACCAAGCTCGCTGTGGTGGCCAGGCCAATCCTCCCAAGTTTGCTGGAATTTCCAGCGGGGGTTAAAGCAATAGCTAGCAGCAGGCCTTCCCTTCGTTTAGGGGCCCTTCTCTAAAACTCTTTCTTCTCTCCACCTCTGCTCTTTTAGCTTGCTGCCAACCACCCTCATCTCAGAAATCGCCAAGACTTTAGCAAATGGAAAGCAAGTTCTCCAGAAGATAACTAGGTGGCCAGCACACCTTTTTAATTATCTAAGGCACAAGTGTCCGTACAAGGAGAGCAAATCATCAATGACTAAGGCACAACATTCTCTTCAACTTCTAAAAATCCCAGTATCTTCTACTTAACTACAACTGAAAAGTATATGAATGTATTTTGGGAAAAGTTCTGTTTCAAATCTTGAAGGTGAAGGGTTACTTCTATTCATTCAAATTACCAGAACCGGAGCGTATTACTTAGTAATCAAGACTTTACTGTTCTTTTCCGTAAAAATTTTCCTGCGAATAAACATTTAGGATTTGTCTCCTATAAAGAACTTAGCTTCTTACAGCACCCTCCACCAGGACAGAATGCAGACTGACTTTACAACAACCTTTTCTTGTTTTTTTTGGTAAGGTTAAAAACTGACCTTCCACCCCCCCTTAATTCACTGCCTGATGTTAACATTTATGTACAAATCTGTCCTCCAAACAAGGGGGAGAGGGGGAACGGCTGTTCTTACCACTGCAACCCCCACAGCTCCTAGCACGAAGCCTGGAAAAAGTGGACATTCAATAAATGCCCAGAAACAGTTTAGTCCTCACATAACAAGCTGGGGCATTCCAAAAGGCTGGCTCCACCCCTCCAGGGTCAACCGCCGGTCCCCGATTCCAGACCGCCTCGGCCTTGCTCGGGTGAAAGGAAACCCCACTCACAGAGCCAGGAAGAGGGCAACGAAGCCACCCGACCCCAGCCCGTAGGGCGGCAGATCCTCTGTTAACCCGCCAGCCTGTAGGTCCTGGGCCTTTCGCACGCCATCCCAGGAACCAACGTCGCCCGCCCGCGGACCCGTGGGGGCAAGAGCCCCCGCCCCACCCAGCAGACATTCTGGCGTCGGGACCTGGGGGACGCCTGCGCAGAAGAACGCGCCTCCCACCCGCCTGGCCCCTTGGCTCCGAAGGGTAACAATACCCCTTCAGAAAGACCGGCAGGGTAGGCGGGGGTCACCGGTACGCGTCTGCGCGCGCCCCGACGCTTAGGCGCGAGTCGGCTCGCGCCGCCCGCCCAGCTGTCCCGGAGCTCAACGGTCTCCACGTGAGCGCGCCCGCGCGCTCCACCACCGCCGGTGCTGACAGGGTCGCCTCACCTGAACCGGGCTCCGCCCCCCTGCTCGCTGAAGGAGGCGGTGACCCCTCTCCGATCCGGCCTGACAGTGTCGGAGAAGGCGGGAACGTCCAGGCCGGCGTCTCCGCGATGGGATTTCCTCCCCCTTCCGCCCACCCCGCCTCTTGTCCCCCAGCTTCTTCGGCCCGTTCGCCGCCGCACTCTGAGAACACCGCGGCGGCGGCCGACAGTAAACGGAAGTGACGCCCGCGAGAGGGCCTACTCCGCTCCATTCCTCCTCCCTCCGGCCGAGCTGCAACCAATGAGAAGGGGAGGGGGCGGGGCCGGGGCAGAAGGGCAGCCAGCCGGCGCGCGGAATCCGGAGGAATTTACTCTGCCCCCCGGAACGCCGACCAATCGACGGCCCCAGGAGCTCGCTGTGTTTACTACCGACCGAATCCGTGAGCGCTGTGACCAATCACCATTTGCCTTACAACACGTAAAACTGTTATCAAACGCCTTTTAAGGCGGGATTTATCACTAAGCGGCTCTAGGTTTGGACTGTAGAAAAGAGACTGTGTGCTGCAGCCAATCAATAGCCGTTATGGTTGAGGTACGCGGGCTTTCCGCCTAATTGTGCCAATCGCAGTCGCGGCTGCCTGGCCAGGCCAATCCGCCGGGGAGTGTGTCCCACCATTGGCTGGACCTGAAGGATTTCCCCACCCTTGCGGCGTCCGGCCGTTCCGTGACCGCCCGCTCGCTCTCTGAAGCGGTTCCTTTTGCGGAGCCCACAGCCGCGGCGGGCTGGAGGTTGAAAATTCCGAGACGCTGTGTAGTTGAATTGGGCCAAAATCCAGGCTAAAATCGCTGAACCAAAAATACCGTCTGTCCGATAGCACTTGGGTGCGATACCGCCGCACGTCCAGTCCCGGCGGCGGCGTTTCCCAGCGCGGGTACTCAAAGAGTCCCGCGGCTGTCCCGGCCCCGACCCGCCTTTCTCTCCGCATTCCGTGCTGCGGGTCGGATCCGCCTGCCGGCTCCAGAACCTACGTGGAAGGCTCGCGGACGCTGTCAGAATAGAGCAGGCTCCGGGGCGGCTCCCGAGCTCCCAGGTGCACGCTGGGATGCAGAGCCCGAGCAGCCTCCCGGGGACGCCGGGCTCTGGGCGGGGAGGAAGCCCTCCTTCCTCCGGTGAAGAGGAGAGAAGCAAGCCCGTGAGGGGCCTTCCGGCGGGAGCTATCCGAGAGCTGTGCGTGGCTCGGGAGACAAAGGCAGGCTGGCGATCGCCGCGGGTTCTTTTCGGGGTGGGGTGGGTCGGGGGTAGGGGGAGACTTTTAAAAATGGAACACCCCACTTCTTCAGAACTTAAAACTTAAATATCATTATAGCCGATCCATTCATTCAGACGTTACAGGTTGGAAAAGTTGCCCTTTGGATTTATTTCTTTAAGGCCTCAACGAAGTCTGATGGTAAATTCTGTTCATTAAGATTGCCTAACATTTTAGGGCGCATGGGTGGCTCAGTCGTTAAGCGTCTGCCTTCGGCTCAGGTCATGATTCCAGGGTCCTGGGATCGAGTACCACATGGGGCTCCTTGCTCAGTGAGGAGCCTGCTTCTCCCTCTCTCTCTACTGCTCCCCCTGCTTGTGCTCTCTCTCTCTCTCTCTGACAAATAAATAAATAAAAACCTTAAAAAAAAAAAAAAGATTGCCTAACATTTTAGAGCCCTTACACGTTTTACAGCAGATTGGGCAGTAAAATTATAAAAATTCTGACAATAACCTAGGCAATGTGAGAGGTCCTTTCATATACATGATCCTTACAAACTGGAAAAAGTTAAAAAGATCTGTATATTTATTACTTAGGAAAGTGTGAAAAGGCCCCTGCTATGTTGTTGGTGGGAGTATCATTATGCTTTCTTTGAAGATAACTTGGTCGTATCTCTCAAAATTTAAAATATGCGTTCATTCCCTTTTAACTAGCAATTCCTTCTAGAAATGTGTTCTGAAATACACAAATGTGGAAATATATACAAGAGGCTTTTGATCACAGATGTTAGGAGAAAAAAGGAAACAATCTGAATGTGCATCTACAGAGGATTACAAAAAATTGATATGTACATATTATTGCTCCTTCATCTCTAATGATCCCAATACATATAAAACAAAATTAACAAAAACCTGCATGTGGAGGTACACATAAAAGTTTGTAAAGATATGGCTAAGTATCAAAGGATACAATCAAACTCTTCACAGTAGTTACCTCAGTGAAGGGGGAGGTGATAAGGAAATGTTTAAGAGTGTAATTTTTAGTCCTTATATACTTCTGTATTAATTTAATTTTTGTCAGGCTCCCTGTTCAGCGGGAAGCCTGCTTCTCCCTCTCCCACTCCCCCTGCTTGTGTTCCCTCTCTTGCTGTGTCTCCCTCTCTCTCTGTCAAAATAAATAAAATCTTAAAAAAAGATTTATTTATTTTGACACAGAGAGAATGAGAAAGCATAAGGAGGGGAGCAGCAGAGGGAGAGGGAGAAGCAGGCTCCCTGCTGAGCAGGGAGCAGGACTCCATCCCAGGACCTGGGATGATGACCTGAGCCAAAGGCAGACGCTTAACTGACTGAGCCACCCAGGCGCCCTGATTTAATTGTTTTTCTTTTTTAGATTTTTATTTATTTATTTGACAGACACAGTGAGAGAGGGAACACAAGCAGGGGGAGAGGGAGAAGCAGGCTTCCTGCTGAGCAGGGAGCCCAATATGGGGCTCCATGTGGGGCTTGATCCCAGGACCCTGGGATCATGACCTGAGCCGAAGGCAGACACTTAATGACTGAGCCACCCAGGTGCCCCTTAATTTTTTTTTTTAGGTAGGGTCCATGCTGGATTTGAACTCACAGCCCTGAAATAAAGACCTGAGCTGAAATCAAGAGTCAGATGCTTAACTGAGCCAACCAGGCGCCCCTGTATTTAATTTTTATAATAATCTTTATTATTTTAATAGTATTTATGAAAACCAGGAATTTTAGGTTGTTCTGGTTTTTAAATCATTGACAATATTCTTCCTAAATTTAGATATAAATTTTTCCATGAAAATACCCGATTCTTTTTGAAACTAGACACTTGATTCTAAGACTCGTAAGGGAAGATAATATTGCAAGATTAGTCACGAAAATTCTGGAAAAAATTTACAAGGCAGCTATAGCCCTAATAGTTACCAATGTATTTCATAATGCTTTATTGTGTAAGAAAAAAAACTTGGAGAGAGGATTCCGGGAAGATGGCAGAGAAAGAAGCATCAAGAATCTGTCTCCTCACCCACATAATAATTGCACTGGCAGAATCTGTCTGATGTAACTATTTTGGAACTCTGGAGTCTATTGAAGGCAACCTCTAGGGGAAGGCTTGGATGATAAATCGCAGTAAATTTTGGTCAGTTTTAGCTGTTAGCACAGTAGAAGCTACCCATCCTTCACCCCTCAGCCACATGGCAGGCAGCTGTGCACTGGTTCCTGGAGCCCCTTTGCATCAGCTTGTGGGAGCCAAGATGGGCAAAAAAGGACTCTGTCCTCCAAATATTTGGGATTGCTGATTGCTGCTTTTGATACAGAGGTGCAAATGAAGAGACAGGCGCCTGTTGTTGCACCATAACCCTCCTCCCCCATTGTTGCAAGCCTTATCCCCTCTAGCTAGAGCAATTTCCAGGGGATTTGAAGCAAAAACTGACAGAATTGGAGGGAGAAACAGTTCTACAGTAATAGTTGGAGATTACAGTATCCCATTCTCAATAATGGGTAGGATGACCAGACAGAAGTTGAGGAAATAGAAGAATTAACACATGGGGCACCTGGGTGGCTCAGTCATTAAGCGTCTGCCTTCGGCTCAGGTCATGATCCCAGGGTCCTGGGATCAAGCCCCGCATCGGGCTCCCTGCTCGGCGGGAAGCCTGCTTCTCCCTCTCCCACTCCCCCTACTTGTGTCCCCTCTCTCACTGTCTCTCTCTCTGTCAAATAAATAAAATCTTTAAAAAAAAAGAACACAATTAACCAACCACATCTAATAGCCATGTCCAGAACACTACCCAACAAAAACAGCACACATATTCTTCTCAAGTGCACCTGAGACATTTTCCAGGATAGAACATATGTTAGGCTACCAGTTAAGTCTCAGTAGATTTCCTTCTTTTTTTTTTTTTTAAGACTTTATTTATCTAAGATAGAGCAAGAGCGACAGAGAGAGAGAGCATAAGCGGGGGTGGGGGTGGTCAGAGGTAGAGGGAGGAGCATGTTCTCCACTGAGCAGGGAGCCTGACATGGGGCTTGATCCCAGGACCCTGAGATCATGACCTGAGCTAAAGACAGACACTGAATGGACTGAGCCACCCAGGCACCCCATAAAGTCTCAGTAGATTTTAAAAGATAAATTTTATACAAAGTAACTCCTCTGACCATAAGGGGATAATGTTAGAAATCAATAACAGAAATAAAACTGGACAGGGGGCGCCTGGGTGGCTCAGATGGTTGGGCGTCTGCCTTCGGCTCAGGTCATGATCCCAGGGTCCTGGGATCGAGTCCCACGTTGGGCTCCCTGCTTGGCGGGGAGCCTGCTTCTCCCTCTGCCTCTCTCTCTCTCTCTGTGTTTCTTATGAATGAATAAAATCTTAAAAAAAAAAAGAAAGAAAACTGGACAATGTAAAATATTTGTGAAATTAAACAACATACTCTTAAATAACCGATGGATCAAATTAGAAATTCCAATGGAAATTAGAAAATACTTAGAGATGGGGTGCCTGGGTGGCTCAGTTAGTTAAGTGTTTGACTCTTGGTTTTGGCTCAGGTCATGATCTTGGAGTTGTGGGATCAAGTCCTGTATCGGGCTCAGCAGAGAGTCTCCTTGGGATTCTCTCCCTCTCCCTCTGCCCTTCCCCCTGCTCATGCACCCTGTCTCTCATAAATAAATAAAACAAAAAATAGGGGCACGTGGGTGGCTCAGTTAATTAAGTGTCTGCCCTCAGCTCAAGTCATCCCAAGGTCCTGGGATTGAACCCCTCATCAGGCTCCCTGCTGAGTGGGGAGTCTGCTTCTCTCTCTCCCTCTGCCCCTCCCCCTACTCGTGCTCTCTCGCTCTCAAATAAATAAAATCTTAAAAAAATACTTAGAGATGAATGAAAATAAAAACATAACGGACCAAAAGCTTTGGGACACAGCAGAAACAGTCCTAAAGAGGGAAATTTATAGCTAAAAATGCTTACATTAAAAAATGAGAGATTTAAGAGGCACCTGGGTGGCTCAGTTGGTTAAGTGTCCAAGTCTTGATTTTGGCTCAGGTCGTGATCTCAGTGTTGTGAGATTGAGCTCTGTCAGGTTCTGCACTGTGTGTGGAGCCTGCTTAACATTCTCTCCCTCTCTCTTTGCCCCTCTCCTCTCTCTAAAAATAAAAAATAAAAAACCAAGAAAGATTTCAAATTAACAGGCTTTACAACTTAAGACCTAGTTAAAAAAAAAAAAGAATAAACTAAACTGGAACTACAGAAGGAAAAAACTAATAAAGGTAAATGAAATAAAGAATAGAAAAACAATAGAGAAAATTAATGAAACCAAAAATTGGTTATTTGAAAGGATCAACAAAACTGACAAACTTTCAGCTAAATGAACTAAGAAAAAAGAAGAGACTAAAATTACTAAAATCAGAAATGAAAATGACATTACTACAAATTCTGCAGAAATGAAATGGATTATAAGAGAGTACTATGAACAATTCTTTGCCATCAAATTAGATTAAACTAGATGAAACAGACAAACTCCTAGAAATGCAAAACCTACCAAGACTAAATCACAAAGAAATAGAAAAGTCTGAGTAGACCTATAACTAGGAGGGCGCCTGGGTGGCTCAGTCGGTTAAGCGACTGCCTTCGGCTCAGGTCATGATCCCGGGGTCCTGGGATCGAGTCCCGCATCGGGCTCCCTGCTCGGCGGGAGGCTGCTTCTCCCTCTGCCTCTGCCTGTCACTCCCCCCGCTCCCTCCCCCCGCTCATGCTTGCTCGCTCGCTCGCTCTCTGTCAAATAAATAAATAAATAAAATCTTAAAAAAAAAACTAAAAATTGATCTAAGACCTAAATGTAAGACCTAAAACTATGAAACTGCCAGTAGAAAACATAGGAATAGGACAAAAGCTTCATGACATTGGATTTTGGCAACAAAATTTTGGATATAACACTAAGGGTCCAGACAACAAAAGAAAAAATAGACAAATTGAACTCGATGAAAATTTTTAAAATGTTGTGCATCAAATACAATATCAACAGAGTAAACAGGCAACCCACAGAATGGGAGAAAATACTTGCAAATCATATATCTGATAAAGGACTAATGTCCAGAATATAGAGAAGTAAAACTCAACAACCCCAAAACAAAATAAAACCAAAAATATAATTTGAAAGTGGGCAAAAGACTTGAATAGATGTTTCTCCAAAGAAAATATACAAATGGCAATAAACACATGAAAAGATGATCAGCATCTCTGCTTGTTAGAGAAATGCAAAGCAAAGCTGCAATGAGATACTCTTTCATACCCAAACAAAGCTTCATAACAAAGGGAATAAAACTGATGGCTACTGTCCAAAAAATAAAAAATAATAAGTAAGGATATGGAGAAACTGGAACCCTTGTAACCCTATTGGTAGCAATGTAAACTGTTGCAGCCAAAATGGAAAACAGTATGGCAGTTCTTGAAAAATCAAAAATAGAATTACCATATGATCCAGCAATTCTGCTTCTGGGCATATACACCAAAGAATTGAAAAGAGTCTTACAGAGACATTTGTACACCCATATTCATAGCAGCACTATTCATAATCACTAAAACATGGGAGCAACCCAGTGGATGAATAGATAAGCAAAATGTGGTATATACATGCAATAGAATATTATTCGACCTTAAAAAGGAAGGAGATTCTGACACGTGCTACAACATGGATAAGCCTGGAGAACGTTATGCTAAACAAAATAAGACAGTTACAAGAAGACAAATACTGTATGATTCTACTTATATGGGGTAATTAGAATGGTCAAAATCATAGAGATGAAAAGTAGAATGGTGTTTGCCAGGGTCTGAGAGGAGGGGCAATTGGAGAATTACTGTTTAATGGATATAGAGTTTCAGTTTTACAAGATGAAAAAGCTATGGAGATGGATGGTGGTGATGGTTGCACAGCGTTATGAGTGTTTAATATCACTGAACTGTGCACTTAAAAATGATTGTGATGGGGGTGCCTGGGTGGCTCAGTCAGTTAAGTGTCTGACTTAGGCTCAGGTCATGATCTCGGGATCCTGGGATGGAGCCGCATAGCGGTCTCCACGCTCAGTGGGGAGTCTGTTTCTCCCTCTCTCTCTGCCCTTCCCCCAGCTCATGCTCCCTCTCTCTCTCAAATAAAGAAATAAAATCTTTTAAAAAAGATTATGATTGGTGCGCCTGGGTGGCTCAGTCATTGAGCTTCTGCCTTCGGCTCAGGTCATGATCCCAGCATCCTGGGATTGGGGCCCCTGAGCTGGGAGCTTGTTTCTCCCTCCGCCTCTGCCTCTGCCTTTGCCCCTCCCTCTCACTCATGCTCACTTGCTCTCGCAAGCAGGCTCTCTCTCTCTCAAAATAAATAAAATCTTTTAAAAAATGATTATGATGGTAAATTTTATGTTGTATTTTGCCACACAAAATCTAATTTGGTCCTGGCATATGAATAAACAGACAAATCAATGCATCAAAACAGAAGGTCCAGAATAGACATAAATATGAAAAGAATTTGATGTATGAATAAGTTGACATTTCAAAGCAGTGGAAGAAACATAGATGAATTTTTAAAAGAAACTGAAACTGAAAGTCTTAGAAAAATACGTTGGATATTTATTTGACTTCTTACAACAAATTTATTGTCAAATGAATCAAATATTAAAATATTTTAAAAACTAGGGGCGCCTGGGTGGCTCAGTCGTTAAGCGTCAGCCTTCGGCTCGGGTCATGATCCCAGGGTCCTGGGATCGAGCCCCGCGTCGGGCTCCCTGCTCTGCGGGAAGCCTGCTTCTCCCTCTCCCACTCCCCCTGCTTGTGTTCCCTCTCTCGCTATGTCTCTCTGTCAAATAAATAAAATCTTAAAAAACAAAACAAAACAAAACTAGGGGCGCCTGGGTGGCTCAGTCATTAAGCATCTGCCTTCGGCCCAGGTCATGATCCCAGGGTCCTGGGATCGAGCCCCTCATCAGGCTTCCCTGCTCAGCGGGAAGCCAGCAGGAAGCCTGCTTCTCCCTCTCCCACTTGCCCTGTTTGTGTTCCCTTTTTTACTGTCTCTCTCTCTTTCTCTGTCAAATAAATAAAATCTTAAAAAATGTATATTTTAAAAACTAAACTCTAGGGGCACCTGGCTGGCTCAGTTGGTGGAGGATGCATCTCTTGATCTCAGGGTTGTAGGTTCGAGCCCCACAGTGGGTGTAGAGATTACTTTAAAAAAAATAAAATCTTAAAAAAAAAAAACGAAAAAAAGAAAACATGGAACATGTCTATAAAAAAAATCTGTTTTAAATATAAAGACGCAAATAGGTAAGAGTAAAAAGGATAGAAAAAAAGAAATTCTGCAAACACCTCTCATAAGAAAGCTGGAATGACTATATTAATGGCAGCTAAAGTGGACTCTAAGACAAGATAAAAGAGATAAAGAAGGACAATTCGAATGATAAAAGGGTTAATTCATCAAGAAGAGAGAACAAGACTGAATGAGTATGATGCTAGTAACAAACCTTCATAACAAAGGGAATAAAACTGACAGAACTAAAAAGAGAAGTTCCAAAGACTTTTAACAGTATCCACCCTTGAGTATGCTTTTCTTTCCATTTTTGTGTTCCTCCTAGGTAGTTAAATCCTAAGGGCAAGAATCGTGTATTTTCATTATTATCTCCCAAAGTGCCTTGGATAGTATTGAAGACAGATGAAGATTTTAAAAGATCTGAAAAATGTTTGGAGCAAAATCTGACAGTGCATATTAAGGATCTCTTTTTTTTTTTTTAACATTCATGCTCTTGTATCTATTAATTCAAATCCTAGGATTCCATACAAAGACATCCAAAAAAAAAGACAATTTTATGCTTAAAAAGTTCAGCACCTGAAGCAAATGTAACATTGTATGTAAACTATACTTCAATTTAAGAAATTTAAAAATGAAAATATTAAACCCCATGGGAATTGAAAATGTTTATTCTTTGTTCATTATGTGCAAACCCATAATAAAACTTCATCATTGTAAAAAAAAAAATAGAAGTTCACTGAAATGTATGTAACTGAAAAAATTGGGAATAACTTAAATGTTCAACTAGAGGATTAGATGTATAAACTCTGTGGCAACATTCAGTGGATTATCATGTGAGATTTGAGAAAATGCTTACAAGATAATGTTTCAAAAATTTTTAAAGGAGGATACAAAAAAATACAATATCAAAAAAATGAATACAATATCAATTATATAAGCATACACATGCACAGAGAAGAATCTAGAAAGAAATAAAGTAGAATGTTAACGATGTTTGCGTTTAGGTGGGGAAGGGATCATGAGTTACTATAATTGCATTCTTTGTATCCACCTCCCCCCCAAATACTGTACATCAAATATGTCTTGGTTCGATAAATTTTTAAAAATCTAAAGTGTTGGGAAAAATTTAAATAACTGAACAGGCTAAATCTGACATGATTACACTTAACAAGCCTTCATATAAAGCTCTGAATCGGTTTTATTTTTTTAATTTAAAGATTTTTATTTATTTAACAGAGAGCAAGCACAAGCAGGGGGAGTGGCAGACAGGGAGAGGGAGAAGCAGGCTCCCTGCTGAGCAAGGACCCCGATATGGGGCTTGATCCCAGGATCCTGGGATCAAGACCTGAGCTGAAGGCAGACACAACCAACTGAGCCACCCAGGCACCCCACTCTGAATCTGCTTTTAAAAAAATTTCAGTATGTTGTGATTTAGCAGAAGCAAGATCAAGAATTTTTGTTTATTGTTAACTCCAAATAAGTTAACTGAACATTATAAGATGCTTAGAATAAACGCACCTATTGGTTTCATTAGGAAAGGCAGCTAGGAGATACCATAAAGGAAGTGATAGATCCTTTCTGTGCTACCCAGCCTGGAACTGGAGTATTGATCCATGTAGGGTCCCACAGTGGTAGAGGGATTCCAATATATTGGCGTGTGTCCAGCCATGGTGACCTGGATGAGGAGAGACCTAGAAACTTTGGTGTGTGACATAGCTGAGGGGCTGGAGGGTGCAGCTGAGAAGGAGAGGAGCAGATAAATGCAAAGTGTGATCAGAGTATTCAAGATTTTGGAGGGCTCAGGGCAGAGGAAATAAGTCGTGTTCTGTGTGGCTCTGGAGAGCAGGACTGGAATTGCAGGGGGAAGCTACAGAAGGTAGATTCAGGGGCGCCTGGGTGGCTCAGTCGTTAAGCGGCTGCCTTCGGCTCAGGTCGTAATCCCAGCGTCCTGAGATCGAGCACCACATCCGGCTCCCTGCTACGTAGGAAGCCTGCTTCTCCCTTTACCAGTCCCTCTGCTTGTGTTCCTTCTCTCGCTATGTCTCCTCTGTCAAATAAATAAATAAAATCTTTAAAAAAAAGAAGGTAGATTCAGCTTCGTGTAAGGAAAAACCCGTCCACGTTGAAGGCGGCCTCGTAAGAAATGAGCTGTCCACGTCTACAGAATACAAGCGGAGCCTGCATCAGGGATATGAAGGAAGAGAAGGAAAGACAGAAGGGAGAACAGGAGAGTGAGGCAAACAGAAAAAGAAAGGAAGGAAAAAGAGGCAGAGGTGGAAGAAAAGGAAAAACGGTGAGGCAGAAGAAAGGCTTGGGAGAGAGAGTACACGCTCTGCAAGCGCTTCAGGTCTTCCTTAGCCATATCCTGAACGGCCAGCAGGTGGAGATATCACCCAAGGAAAAAAGGACTGCCTCCCGCCGCCAGCACACCCCGCCGCCAGCACACCCCGCCCCAGCCTTCTTCTTTCTTAGTCTCTAAACATTGGTTCCCTCTCCTGAAAAATGAAGCTGAGAGAACTCCAGAAGTCTCCGAATTTCCAAACTAAGCTTATAAACAAACATTTTATGATAAATGCAGCCTGTGATTACCCCTGATTCTAATTTAGAAGAGGCCTTTGTAGGTGTTTGCATTTTGGTCACTGCCGGAAGATGGCTCCCTCCGTCTTGCCTCATCCCAGTTATGTACACGTGCATTTATACATATATGGTGTACATGTGTTTTGAATCATCGTTAAATAATTAAACAACATAGGGGCATACTACAGTCCTCTTCCCAGTCACCCCGCCATTAACACTTGGCCTCCTCAAATAGAAGCACTGTCACTTTGAATTCTTAACTGCTGTAATTCTGGGAGTCTTTGCTCTCAGTCCATATGTGCTTTCTTCATTCTTCCACCCCGCCCCAAAGCAGCCAATTCTCAGGACTTTCACAGACTCTCTCTGACTGGTAAAGATGTGCCTAAAAGGGAAACAATCTTTTACGACTGTGCTTCCCAACCTTGAAGTGCACACTAATCACCCAGGGACCTGATCAAGTGCAGATACTGATTCAGAGGATCTGATAGGGCTGGAGATTCTGCACCGCTAATGAGTTCCCAGATAACATTGATGCTGCTGGCCCGAGAGCCACACTTGGAGTAGAAAGGCTATACATACACATGTCCCTATATCAGGAGGGGCCAGGACACCTCTCAAGAACTACAATCCACTTCTTTCAGCCATGCTGTCTTCTTTGTCACCCGTTAACTTTGACTTAACTGCTGATGTTTTCATTCAACCAATCAACATTTATAGAGAATCTACTCTGTGTAAACCCAATACCAGTTAATTTTAAGCACCATTAGTAAGCATCTTTGAGCTCCAGTCCTGAGGTTCCTAGGATTAGTGATGATTCAGATTCATTCCTTGCCCTGTCACTCATTCATTCAACATTTATTGAGGATCTACTTATGTGCCAGGCAGTGCTCCAGGAACTGGAGATACAGCAGTAAAGAAAACCATAAATTGGAGTGCCTGGGTGGCACAGTTGGTTGGGCATCTGACTCTTGGTTTCGGCTCAGGTCATGATCTCAGTGTCATGATCTCAGGGTCGTGGGATCAAGTCCCATGTCCGGCTCTGTGCTCAGAACAGAATTTACTTGAGATTCTCGCTCCCTCTTCCTGCCCCTCCTGCTTGTGTGCTCTCTCTTTTTCTCTCAAATAAATCAATAAATCTTTTTAAAAAAACCCACATAAATCTGTTTATTGCTTAACTCACACCTTGTTTATTGTTAACCTAAGTAAGTCTGTCTCCAATAGGGGAGACAGGTAAATAATTAGGCAATTAAGCTCCTTTCCCCCCCTCCCCTTTTTTCCTTTTTTTCTCCCTGAACAACTCAACCCCAAAGCCATTCAGTGGGGTCAAGCAAAGTAGCTTTCCACTCGGAGGAATAGGGGAGCCTGCAGTGGTCAAGAGCAGGTGCTGGAGCCCAAGCAGGATGAGCAGGTTATCCATGTGGAAAAGTGTGGCCTGGTACAGACTGTCTGAGCCCAAACAAAGTGAGAAGGACATCTGGGTAGGGGGACACCCTGGTGAGGGTTGTCAGAGTCTGAGCAGAGTAAGGAGGGCATCTGTGATGGTTAATTTCATGTGTCAACTTGACTGGCTTCTAGGTGCCAGATTAAACATTATTTCTGTGTGTGTTTATGAGGGTATTTCTGGATGAGATTAGCATTTTAATTAGCTTTTAATTTAATTAGTGGACTCAGTAAAGTAGACTGCCCTCACCAATGTGGATGAGCATCAGCCAATCCCTTGAGGTCCTGAATAGAACAAAAGGTGGAGGAAGAAGGAGTTTTCCCATTTTTTTTCCTGCCCCATCTGTGAGTTGGGACATCTCATCTCTTCTGGTCATTGGGCTTGAAGTTACACCATTGGCTTCCCTAGTTCTCAGGGCTTCGGATTTATACCACCAGCTTTCCTGCCAGTGTACACATGGCAAATTGTGGAACTTCTCAGCCTTCATAATTGTGTGAGCCAATTACTCATAACAGATCTCTCTCTCTCTAAATATAGATAGATGATAGATGATAGATAGATAGATAGATGATAGATAGATGATAGATCGATCGATCAATCAATCGATCTCCTACTGGTTCTGCTTCTCTGGAGAACTCTAAACTAATACAGCATCCACGTAAAGGCCAGGGCTTGGTTTAAGGTGTTAGAGCCTGAATTTCCCTTTGTACCTGCCCTTTATTTTGTGGGCAGGTTTACTTAGAAACTAAGTAAACATTCTGTTCATCACAGAATGTCAGGCGATGGTGGTGGTGGTGGTAGTGATGGGAGATGTGTTACTTACAGGAGGACTGATCAAATAAGTATATTAAGGCTAATGGAAACCAGGTTTCTCACTGTCAGCAAAGGAAGTTACAAATATTGGAGGAAAGAAAATCAGAATAAACCCTGTGGTGCTCAATTGGAATTAGAGGTCAGTATGATCTCATGGATTTCAATGTGGATTTAGAAATACTAAATTTTAGAAATAAATGGATTTAGAAATCCTAGATTTAGAAATAAATCACTGTTAGTTGTAAAAGTGTGTTTACTTACATGTATTCCTTAACTCAGTTCATTCAGGCCTGGGATCCATGGCATCCCCAAAGCAGTCTCTACCTACTACACAGATCTTGGTTTTTTAAAATACCATTCTCTACCAAGAGAAACTAGAACTTCTTGGAGAAATGGGTGATTCGAGGGTTGGGGCAGAGAAACTCCAAGACAAGCTGAAATATCTTGTGCCTGAAAGTAAGGACATGTTCAAAAAAATGTGGACATGTTAAAAGAACCCAGAAACCAGTTTAATGGGGTTCCCATTGGCTCAATCTGATAAAACTTGAACTTGAAAATAAATGATAGTAGCAGATTCTAATCTATTGAATAAAATAGGAACCAAAAGCCTAGACTGATATAAATAAATGAATAAATTGTTAGTGTGATGAACAGAATGTTTACTTAGTTTCTAAGTAAACCTGCCCACAAAATAAGGGGCAGGTACAAAGGGAAAAGTGTAACTTTACAGCTGAGAAAACTATAAGGCGTGTAAGTGGTCAAAGTTACTATAACCAGTACACCTACTAGGATACAATGAGCATCATATCTGTGATATTCCTGCCAAAGACCCATAACCTGAAACTAATCACTTGGAAACGTTCGACAAATCCAGACCGAGGGACATTCTACAAAACAACTGGCCTATAATCTTTAAAATTTTAAACTAATAGAAGAACTGTTCTGGGTTGAAGGAAACTGAAGAGTGATGAAAACTAAACGCAACCTGTGTTTTGGAACAGGTTCTTTCTGCTATAAAAACTTTATTGGGACAATTGGTGACGTCATTAGTTGAGTCTTGAAAGAAGGCAATGTGGATAACAGAGATGAGACGACTTGAGTTCTTGTCCTTCAAAAATACCCTCCTTTGAGTCCAGGTTCCAAAGGTCCTGCTTTGGCCCTTCTGCTGTGGTATCTGCCCTGGTCCCACACAACCCTTCAGGCGCAGGCGGAGTGCCGCGCCTCGGAGGAGAGGACTGTGGTCCCGAGGGGGCGGAAGCCCCGCCTCTCCATGAGGAGGGGCGGGGCGAAGAGTGGGCGGGGATGGCACTCCTCCTCCCTCAGGGGAAGATCGAATAGGGGGGCGGTGTCAGGTGGGGCGGAGCGACGCCGTCTCCGCATGCGCGAGGCGGTGCCGGTTAGGCCACGCCTCTTCCGCCGCGCAGCTCAGCCGCCGCGTGTGGACGGCTCTCGCGGTTGGGGCCTGGTTTCTCTAAACTCTTAACCTTGGTGTCCGGACTGGCGAGATGGCGGCGGAGGTGTTGCCGAGTGCGAGGTGGCTGTACTGTGGGGAGCCCGACGAGAGCCAGAGAGCAGTACTGGGTAAAGACTGCGGAGCCGGAGCAGAGTTCTCCATAGCTCCCTCCCCTTCATTCCGTTGGTATGCCTCTACGGTCCTCCTGCCCCTCTCGGGCCCCTTTCCCAGCTGGGCCCAGACCCCCACCAGTCTCCTCCACTACTTGGGGCTTGGCCAGGGTGCCTTTGTCATCCCACCATCTTGCTGTCACCACTTTCCAGCTGGATGAAGACGTCCCAGGCACCCTTCCCCCCAGGGCTGTACCGTCATCCCCTCACCCACTCACACCTGCCCCGCTTCTCTCCACCGGGCAGTGAGAGACAGTCCCCTGTCTCTCTCGGTCTGGGCTAAGCCTCAGCTCTATTCCCTTAGTTATTTCCTTCTGTCGCAGCCTTCCCCAGCACTGCCCTAACTTCCTCATCTCCTCTTCCTAACTGGACCAGGACCTCCTTCAGGTCAGGACCTGGGCTTCCCTACCATTCCCGTTCCTTCAATCACTCCCTCCCAACCCTCCCTACCATACACTGTGGGTCCTTCTACTTTCATCTCATTCTTGGGCTGCAATCTTACAGTCCAGTTCTCCAATGGGAAGCTGCAGAATCCAGGCAACATGCGTTTTACTTTGTACAAGAGTAATGACTCCACAAACCCCAGGAAGAAGAGTCAGCGGATCCTAGTAAGTGCCACAGTGGCCAGTTGCCTCCACTCTGCAGGTCTCTGGAGGCCTTAGAGGCCCTTGGGTGTGGGTGGATGTGGGAGGGAGTGAGAGGAGAAAAGGGAGATAGCAAATGAGCCTTTGAAGAACTCCTGTGAGTCCCAGCAGGTTGGGGTATGGGGACAGGTTCCATTCAGTTATGTACTTTTGGTGACGTGATGGCCTTTCCTTGATTTGTTCATTCAGCAAGAGTTTACTGAGCACCCACTGTGGCCCGGTGCTGTAAGCTGCAAGGGAAACAGCTAAATCGGACCTGGCCCCACGCCGAGGGAGCTCCTACTCTAGAGCAGGGTTTCTCAGCCTCGGCACTATTGACATTCTGACCCAGACAATTCTTTGTTGTGGGCCAGACCGGTGCATCGTAGGATGTTCAGCAGCTTCCCCGGTCTCTAACCACTAGATATCAGTAGCACCTCCTCTTTGTGACACCCAGAATGTCAGACACTCCCACATGTCCCCCAAGGGGATTTGCCAGGTTGAGAACCACTGCTTTATAGAGGTGAGAACTGGTTTTTTGAGTTCAGTAACTCATACAAGCAGACAAGCTCAGAGCCTGGGGGAGGGAGAGCGAGCTCAGTCAGAGAAGTCTCTTCTTGCCAGAAGGCCTTCCTGGGGGAGGGTCTGGCTGGCCAAGCTGAGCTCTGAAGGATGGAGGACAGTTTGACAGCTGAGGTTTCATATTCCAAGTGAAGAGGATAGCAAGGGCAAACATAGGGAAGCAGGAAAAGCTTGGCTGTGATTGAGGAATGAATAAGCCCTTTCCGTAGTCCTGCCAGCATATAAGGAGTAGTCATGGGAGAGATGGGTGAAGAAGTTCAGGAAGGACTTGAACTTTGGGCCCAGGAGGTTGCTGGCAGAACCATTTTATTGCATGCCTCTAAGTGCTGGGAGCCCAGGACCTGTCTCCCAAGGCCTGCGGTGCAGCTCCCACAAGAACTTTTCAGACCAGCTAGAAGCTGGCACTATCTGGGGCTTCCCTTTCAAAAGTCCTCTTGTCTTTCTCCCAGGGACACCGAGGATTCACTTGGATAGTGGGGCTGGATCATCTCCCAGAGGCTCTCTAGTTCTAATCCACTGCGGGTTGGATTCTAAAGCTTTTGCAAATGTGGGAAAGGGGGTCAAGATGCTTAATACGTTTCAACATTGGTTGTAGTGGTGCTTTTTCCCTTTACATTTTAGGCAGCTGAAACAGACAGACTTTCCTACGTGGGAAACAATTTTGGGACTGGAGCTCTCAAATGCAACACTTTGTGCAGGTAGGGACCGGGGAAGGGATGCGAGAAGGGGAGGATAGTGATGGTGAGCCTGGCACTGCTGTTTTTGGTCTTTATTTTAGGGGCAGTAGGGGGACTCTGGAGAGGTTTACCATGTCCCTGTGTTCCCAGATCCAGGGACCCTCACACCAGCATGCAGACATGCCTGAAAAGAAAAAATGAGTTACATTTGTTGGATTTCCTAAAACCTCATGCATTTGTAATTTTCTTTAAGATAATTTTTTAGGGGCACCTGGCTGGCTCAGTTAGTGGAGCATGCGACTCTTGATCTTGGGGCTGTGAGTTTGAGCCCCACGTTGGGAATAGAGATTGCTTAAAAAAATCTTAAAGAAATAATAAAATTTTTAGTTGAGATATAATATAACCTGACATTAGTTTCAGGTGTACAACATAACCATTAGATATTTGTATATGTTGCAAAACGGTCACCACAATAAGCAGTCACCCATTACCACACAGAGTTACAATTTTTTTCTTGTGGTGAGAACTTTTAAGATTTACTCTCTTAGCAACTTTCAAATACACAATATTGTTAACTACAGTCACCATCCTGCACATTACATCCCCAGGGCTTATTTTGTAACTGAAAGTACCTTTGGTCACCTTCGTTACTTTGCAATATTCTTTATAACAACTGTCTTGTTCCCAAAAGGTGGCCTTCTCCACTTACTTGGAGCGTGTGATCAATAGGCCAAAGCTTGCCAGAAGTTTCTGCTGGAACTAACAAGAAAGGATTTGGTAGTGTCAAAAGCTCCGGGGTTTCCATACAGCTCTACCATTGATCAGCTGGCTTTGGGCAACTCTGCCCTTCACTAACCCCCAGACTCCCCCTCGGTGCAATGAAGATTGTCCACCCGAACAGCCTGTAACTGTCAGGCGCTGGCGGAATGCAGACAGTGTCCCTCTGATAGTATCCAACAGTGAACCACAAAAAAGGCCCTTTCAAAGCCCCCATGGAACCACCCTGATGGACCTCAGATTAATTTTATATGCTTAAAACTGTTAACACCGTGGCATGCCTTTACGAAGATTCTCTAGTTCTCTAGTTCAGACTGGTCTTCTCCCCATAATTCCCAGTTTTACTTGTCTTTGCCTCCATAAAATTTGTGTGTGCAATAAATGCTAGTGTAATTCTAGATTCTTATATCCCCAAAGGGTTTCCCACTACTAGGGCAGTGAGCCCAAATGTAATTGGCTACCAGAATCACCTGGTAGCTTTTTTTTTTCCCCTTCCAGAACTACGTCATGAACTCCCTCCCTCCTTCCCTCCTTTCCCTCTTATGTTAAGAATTGCTGCTGTCGGGGATTACTGTTACTCAGCAGCAAATGTTGTGTTCCTCAAGTGTATTGGGGCAGAAGGACCAGTGAGAACTTTTAAGCAGGAGAAAGGAAGTTGGATAAACAATACGTTCTGAATAATCTATTGTCATTGGTATTATTCTTCCTTTATTCAGGCATTTTGTGGGAATTCTGAACAAGACCTCTGGCCAGATGGAGGTGTATGATGCTGAGTTGTTCAACATGCAGCCCCTGTTTTCAGGTAGGGCCCTGTCATAAAGGCTCACAAAAACACTGAATGTTTAGGCTTGTTGGATGAGTTAGTTTTTGATTTGTAAAGCACATCTTGTAGTTATTTTTAAAAGGGCGTCTTCCTGCAAATATTTATTGATGACCTGCTATGCTCCAGGCACAAGTTAGGGGTTGGAGTACAGCAAACCAGACATAGGTCCTGTCCCTACAGTGTTTACAGATTTGAGATCAGAAAATAGTCTTCTGGAAGCATTCTCATTCTTGATCTCCTAAAGCACTTTTCTTTTGACTGCTGTGATTCAGTGATCCCTTACACTTGGCTTTCTATGATGTGTGCATTTGCCTCACCTCTTTGACGATGTTTTAATCACTTTTGTATCTCCCTAGCTGCTCAATAAATATTTTAATGAATAAAAAAAAAAATAGTCTTAGTTAAAGCCACTTGAGCAGTGATCAGAGCAGAGTATTGAAGGGCATGTCTGATATTTTTTTCATTCAGAGGCCTTTCTTAACTCTTCGTTGTTCTAGTTGGAGTAGAGATTTTAGGGTCTCTAGTAGGTGATGGGAGTTACTGATGAGTTGGACAGTAATTTTCATGTTGAGGAGGAGTCTCTACACTTTTCTAATTTAGGAGGGGATCCATTTTTTTCCCTAATCCAGTGGGAGAGCTTGTACTGCTTCTCTGTGTTGGCATCTTAGAATGCTCAGGGCTAGAGTGGGATCTTCCAGAATGACAGGTGAGAGGGTCAGACTTAAGGGGCTCCTGTTCCCTAAATCTTAAATACTGAGAACCACCGTGGGGGAGGGTACAGATGAGGAAGGATTGTTAGGATCTTGGTAGATCTGCCTCATACCTTCCGAGGCAGTAGTCCAGCTTGATTCCCTCAGAGCAGTGGTGCCAGTCCTTTTAAGAATCTGAAGGACCTGGACCTACTTCCCAGAAATGTACGTAATATACAAGAATATATATGAGATTTTGCATATGATTGTAAAGGGCTCTTGAGTCCTGAAACCTATCTTTGACTTTCCTAGGGGTCCAGAGTCTATAGGTTAAGAATTCCTTGCTTTGCGAACAAATACAACTACATTTAAAGATTTTATTTATTTATTTGACAGAGAGAGAGACAGCAAGAGGGAACACAAGTAGGGGGGAGTTGGAGAGGGAGAAGCAGGCTTCCCGCCTAGCAGAGAGCCCATGCGGGGCTCGATCCCAGGACCCTGGGATCATGACCTGAGCTGAAGGCCGACGCTTAACTGACTGAGCCACCCAGGCGCCCAGCATTTGGAAGATAACTTAAATGTAGTTGTATTTGGGGGCGCCTGGGTGGCTCAGTCGTTAAGTGTCTACCTTCGGCTCAGGTCATGATCCAGGGTCCTGGGATGGAGTCCCATGTCGGGCTCCCTGCTCACCGGGGAGCCTGCTTCTCTCCCTGCCCCTCCCCCTGCTCGTGCTTTCTCTCTCAAATAAATAAATAAAATCTTAAAAAAAAAAATTATCCTCCAAATGCTTTTCTGACTTCTAAGGAGGCAAATGAAATTGTTCATTAATCTGTTGATTAAACAAATTTTTGTTTTTACATGTAAAAAATTTGTAAGTAATGGTTTATTCTAGCCAGCATATATATTTATACATGCACACACATGCAACATTTATTAATTCCTTACTCTGCTAGGCACTGTTCTAAGCTCTTTTAATGCACAACATCATTTACTTCATGTAACAACCCTCTGGTGGTTTTATCAGTGACAAAACTGGCACAGACTTTGACGGGGACATGCTGCTGTTATGTATGTATATTATAATATAATAAAATATATAACTTATACAATTATATTAATACATAATTATAAGTGATATTTGTATTAATATATAATTACATACTAATATATTTATAATTACATAAGTAATAATAACATAACTTACATTAAGTTATGCTGAGTTATTATTATATTATGTTATGTTATATATATTTCATCTCATCTCGTATATATGTATAGGAGCTGGGAGTGAAACTCAGACCAGGTCACTCTAGAGCTTATATTCCTGTCCACTAGATTGTACTGCCCCTGTATGAATACTTTATGGGAGATTAGAGAGCTTCATGTAAGTAACACATACCTCACATTTATGCCTGCCTTTAGGTCTTTTATAAGGAAGGCAAAACTATTTATTGGAAAGAGCTGAGGACTTGGCTTATAGTTGTATCTCGGCCACTGCCTGGTGAACTGACCTGGGGCACATCATTTCTTTGGGAGGCTTTTTCCTTATTTGTAAAGTGAAGAGGTTGGGGCAGATGACCCCTTCATTTGACTCCTTAATTTATTCTCCGTATCCTCTAACTGTATAATAAAGCCACAGACTATATGTTCACAGGATCCATGATGTTAAACTCTGGGAAGTCCTGCAGTAAAGAAATCTGTTTTTCTTCGATTAACCCTGAAATAAATATTAATCACTCTTAAAACCTGTGGGCCTCACAGCTTGCTTTGTTCCCCCCTCTCTGTTTTTGCTTGTTTTGTGTTTTGATAGATGAATCAATTGAGAGTGAATCGACACAAGAGAGTGAGACCAAAACTTTTAGAGAAAAGGTAAGTGTGACCAAACTGAGACATGGGACCTGAAGCAGGTTTCTTAGACTTTGTGTTTCTCTGTCAGTAAAATGAGCTGGCTGAACACAGGGCTGTTCCCAGCTCATTTGGTCTGTGGTTCCCCAGACAGTCTACCTGCAAGGGGCTTCTCAGCCTCACAGAGCGCTCTCCTCCCATCTGGGACAGCTAGATGCAGCTCTGTGCCGGTGTTTGGAACCGGTTGTCTGGGCTGACATAGGTGTAGTGTAACAGTTGGTTTTGGATTTAATGCAAGTTTCAGAAAATACTGGTTGTAGCCTGGAAGCTCTCACATTAAAACAAAGTAAACTTCAGGATTTTCAGTGTAGGCGGTTCCTACAAAGCTCATCTCACCCCAGATGGCAAATTGATTGAGTCTTCAGCACTGGCTGGGGCACTGTATTGAGACAGCGAGAGGCTGTCTTCAGGCTCAGTGGGAGAGAGTGAGGGATTAGCGATGTCTGCTGCGGGTGTAGGGCTGGAAAATGGTAGGCTGTGTGCCGGATTTACCAGTCCTCTTTCTAGTGCAGGCTTTTCACTGTGCAAACGGGGACACGGTTGATTTGTAAACAGCCTGTGACAGTTTACAAAGCGAGTCCTTCAGATCTGTTACTACAGCAAGCCTGTGAGATAGAGAAGTATGATTCAGCCCAGTTTACAGGTGAGGTAATCCTGGCTCAGAAAGGCTGCGAGTTTCCCCACAGTCCCACAGCTAGGAGTAGCACCCAGCCTGTCCCTAGACAAACCAAATTTGTCTATGCACAGATGGATTCTTGCATCGAAGCCTTTGGAACCACCAAACAGAAGCGGGCTTTGAACTCCAGAAGAATGAACAGAGTTGGCAGTGAATCTCTGAATTGTGCCGTAGCTAAAGCTGCAGAGAATATTATTGATGCAAAGGGTGTAACTGGTAAGCAGCTGGGACTTGGGATAAGAGTCTGCTTATAGAGACAGCTTCCTCTTCTCTTGAGATCTTTTACCTGCCCCACAGATGGAAATAAAGGGCATCAGGGCTGGATTCCTAACTGACTCACTGAGTGCCTCCTTGGGGAACAGAGTCTGGAAATAGTAAGACACGTCTGCCCTCAGGAAGCCCCCAGTCAAGTAGAGGAGACCGGCGTGGGGACGGGTGTGTGTGTGTGCCAGGTCCTGGCCGCCAGGGTTGCAGCTGGTGGGGCGCAGAGGGGAAGCCCTCGGTCCCTGGGGGTCACAGGAAGGTTTGGGGCAAGAAACCTGATATGATGATGATGAACTGAACCTCTAGAGACAGTGCTTCACTTTGGGATCAGTGGACCTTTTTCTGTTCTTAAACTCAGCAGTAGCTTGAGCATTTAATTGTATTATTTAAAAACATGTTTATTGGGCGCCTGGGTGGCTCAGTTGGTTAAGCGACTGCCTTCAGCTCAGGTCATGATCCTGGAGTCCCGGGATCGAGTCCCACATCGGGCTACCTGCTCGGCAGGGAGTCTGCTTCTCCCTCTGACCCTCTTTCCTCTCGTGCTCTCTATCTCTCATTCTCTCTCTCTCAAATAAATAAATAAAATCTTTAAAAAAATAAAAACGTGTATACTGCTAAAGTGCATTATAAGAACATAAGAGAAAGTTTACATAAGAGCAGTTTTTCTATTAAAATGGGATTTTAGGGACGCCTAGGTGGCTCAGTTGGTTAAGTGGACGACTCTTGATCTCAGCTCAGCTCAGGTCTTCATCTCAGGGTCCTGAGTCCAAACCGCCCATGAGGCTCCATGCTGGGGGTGGAGCCTCCCTAAAAATAAGTAAATTTAAAAAAAAGAGATTTTAGTAATTTTTAGAAAATCTTTTCAAACTCTATGATTATATTAATATTTTCCTATGTTTTCTTTCAGTATTTTCACAATTTTACTTTTTATATTAAAATCTTAATGAAAAAAATTTTTTTGGCATATGGTACAGACTAATTATTTTCCAGAGGATTAGCCAGCTGTCCCCAGCTCCATCCTTTTTTTTGTAGAAGATGATTTAAAAAGTCCTCCTTCTCCCTCCTCTGTGTTCTGTTCAGTTGTCCCTTCTGTTCCTGTGGCAGCACCAGGCTCTTTGGATTTCAGTAGCCTCATCTTCCAGCTTGTTTTCTGTTGGGGCAAATTCCTCCTTCCCTCCTTATTTTTCACAAACATTGGTTAGAGTAGCATGCCTTTTTTTTCCCAGGTGATCCTAAGAATTATTTTGTGAAATTCCCTCAAAATCCCATTGAGAATAAAATGGAGAGAATCAACATCTTTACAATACTGTTTTTTTATCCAGGAACGGAGAAATAATGTGTCTCCATTTATTTGAAAGCATAAGTAAATTTTTGAATTTTTTTGGTCAGTTTACTCTCAGCTGTCAAAGGACATTTAAAAAGAAAAGAAAGAGGGGCGCCTGCGTGGCTCAGTTGGTCGAGTGTCGGACTCGTGATTTAGGCTCAGATTATGATCTCAGGGTCCTGGGATCGAGCCCCACATCGGGCTCCCTGCTCAGCGGGGAGTCTGCTGCTCCCTCTGCCCTCTGCCCTTCCCCCCACCCATGCTCGCTCACTCTCTCTCTCTCAAATAAATAAAATAAAACTTAAAAAAAAAAAAACCTTAAAAGAAAAAGAATTCCCTCATTTCCCATCATTTTACCAGATGAACTGTTAGAATGTTCTGTGCTCCTCTCTGTCCTCATCTATACGCTTTCTTAATTCTTATGTTGTTTTTCTTGTTGGGCTGTTCACAGTTTTATATTATGATTTTTTTTTTTAAGGTTTTATTTATTTGACAGACAGTGAGAGAGGGAACACAAGCAGGGGGAGTGGGAGAGGGAGAAGCAGGCTTCCTGCTGAGCGGGGGGCCCAACGCGGGGCTCGATCCCAGGACCCTGGGACCATGACCTGAGCCGAAGGCAGACGCTTAACGACTGAGCCACCCAGGCGCCCCAAGTTTTTTGTTTTTACTCACAATTTGTGGAGAAGTTTTCTGGAAGTTAAGCCATGAAAGGCTCTCTTCCTCACTTTAGCTTCTCTTGTATTGTAAATATTTATTAGCACAACTCTCCTGCCCAACTGCTGTCGGGTTACTTGAGGGGACCATGCTGTGTGCACCTTCTCGAGTGCCTGGTTAAGTATGTGTCATGAGTGGACATCGGCCTGGACCCATCAGCCTGGTCAGGCTGCATTGGCTGAAGCATTCAGATTGGGAGTTTTTGGACGAATTAATCTTGAGTGCATAAGTTGCAGAGTATTGGGGAACCTGAACCCAAACAGGATTATACCGACACCGTCTCTTCCTTTATTGAAAAGCTCTGGTCAATGATGCCATCCATGATGACCTGCAAGATGACTCCCTCTACCTTCCTCCCTGCCACGCTGATGCAGCCAAGCCTGAAGACGTGTATAAATTTGAAGACCGTATCCTTGTTGCAGTAGAAATACTGCTTTAGTTCAAAAGTTGGGAGATGCATACACGAGTGGGCAGACAGGCTCTCTGAGGATGTTGCTGGTCCCATGATGCTCACAGAAGCTACATCTAGACCTTTGCACTTGCCCCGGCGCTGTTGCTGGGAGGTCAGCTAGGCTTCCTCACTGAGGGAGTGGCCCTCAGCTCCTGAGCTTCAAGCCCATTCCTCGGCAAAGTGCCACATGCCCTCAGGCGCAGCCCTGTGGGGGGCCACTATGAGTAGTCAAATAAGACGTTTAAGTCAGCCCTAAGTCTCGGCTGACTGATTTGTAATAAGTAGAGCAGAGAATTGCCCTACTTGTGGGTCTAGTCGGAAGGAAAATGCCTGTAGTAGCTTTGTGATAAGCTGAGCAGGCAGAAAAGCTTTGGCAGGGAAGGGGCTCTGGGTTGGGAGTCGAGAAGCGAGTCCCTGCACTCAGCCCCGGTGTATGCATTCTGTGTGATCTTCCCCCATCTGGGCCTCAGTTCTCCCATCTCTACCATGGGGCTACTCGGAGACGAGCGAGCTAGTTGGATGTTTCCATTTTGGCCAGATTATGTTCTTGACCTGTCACTAGTTCTCTCCACCGCAGAGTATGAAGCTCTTCAGAGCCCATCGGAAGCTTTCAGGAATGTCTCATCAGAGGAAATACTGAAGATGATTGAAGAGAACAGGTACACCCCCCCCCCCACCGGCCCCACCCCTTGGGTAGATGGAGTGTCTGGGGCAGTGATGTCAGAACATGACAGTAGTCAGACATGAAGTGGACCTTTAGGGGTGTCCGTCGGTGAGGAATGTCTTTTCAACATTTGAACATGAACAAGCCAGTGTTTTCTTGAAAATCTTTGGGCTTTCAGGCCTCTTGTCCCCAGGCTGTGGGTGGCACTCAAGGGAGAGAGAGGTGGCCTCTGTGTGGAGCCTGTGACTGAGGCCTTGTGGTCTGGAGCTTGGAACCGGGGCTGGCCCGTGTCCCCAGTGTTATGCTGGTAGTGATTGTCCCTGGTGGGGCCCAGGTGGTCGCCTGCGAGTAGGTGCCAGTGGAAGTGATGGTGCGCTGAGTGAGCTTTCATACACAAAGTTAAATTTATGGGGGCGCCTGGGGGTCTCAGTTGGTTAAGGGTCTGACTCTTGATTTCCACTCAGGTCATGATCTCAGGGTCCCGAGGTTGAGCCCCGCTTCGGGCTCCACACTCAGCAGGAGTCTGCTTCCTTCGCTCTGCCCCTCCCTCTGCTCGTGCACGTGCTTTCTCTCTCAAATAAATAAATGTGGGGCGCCTGAGTGGCTCAGTAGTTGGGCATCTGCCTACGGCTCGGGTCATGATCCCAGGGTCCTGGGATCAAGCCCTGCATTGGGCTCCCTGCTCCGCGGGAAACCTGCTTCTCCCTCTCCCACTCCCCCTGCTTGTGTTCCCTCTCTCGCTGTCTCTCTCTCTCTGTCAAATAAATAAAATCTTTAAAAAAAATAATAATCTTTAAAAAAAGTTAGATTTACACGTTTAAGTACTGTATATTTTAAAGAACTCAGATTATGTCCCATCTCCTTTGGCCCTTAAAGCAGCTTTTCTTTTATGATGATAGTGGAATTTTCTTGCTTTTGAGTTTTTTCTTTTAATAATTTCATCTTGAGAAAATAAAAAATTGCCAACCCTAGGTTGGTTCCCTGATTTTTGAAAGTGCTTTTTTTTATTGTTCAAGGATACGTTTCCAGAAAAGCTTATTCTTGGTTCTTGGTTGTCTTAATGTAATTGTGGCTCTGCAGCAGGTGCAGGAATGAGCTCTGGGCTGAGAGTCGAGAACTGAGTCCCTGAGCTCGGCCTGAGGTACTGTGTGATGTTCCCTTCTCTGAGCCTCAGTTTTCTTATCTGCAACATGAGGCCGCTGTAAGCTGATCTTGAAGAGCCTTCTTATCTCTATGAGTCTGGGATCCTCGTGGTGGTGGAACAGTACGTAAGGACAACAGCTAACACTGATGGAGCTCTTACATGTGCCGAGTACTGTTCTACCCGCTTTCCTTGCATTGGCTCATTTAATACAGAGAAAACCCCCCAGGGGGAGGCTACTATCTTTGTCCTAAATTTTTAAGTGAAGATGATGTACAGAGATGTTTAAAGATAGACAGAAACTTGTCCACGCCACTAAATGGCAGAGAGGGGGTTCAGACCCAGGCAGTCTGACCCACGAGCCTGTGGTCCAGACCACTGCATCATGATGGGGCAGCCTGTGGCCTGTGGGCCAGGTCCGGTCTGCTGCCTGTGAATGAAGCTCTATTGGAACACAGCCATGGCCGGTCGTTTGTGTATTATAATGCTGCTCTCGCAGTACGCTGGCCGCTTTGGGTACCTGCAGCAGAGACCATATGGGCCACAAAGCCCGAAATATTTCCTGACTAGCCCTTTAATGCGTGAGCTCTGAAGCGTGCTCGCTGTGTTAATGAGGAGCATTAGTGGGATGGCCCTTCCTCGACTGCTGAGCGTGTGTCAGCTGTGGGGGATGCCCACTGTTCTCATTGTGAGAGTGTGAAGTGCTCCTGACAGACTTGGTCTTACACATTCCTCCCTTGCCCCCCCCCCCCCCCCATTTTAGCCACTGCTCCTTTGTCATAGAAGCGTTGAAGTCTTTGCCATCAGATGAGGAGAGCCGAGACCGCCAGGCCCGATGCATATGGTTTCTGGACACACTCATGAAATTTCGAGCACAGAAAGTGATTAAGCGGAAAAGTAAGTCCATGGTAGACATTTTATTCTAGTTATTTTCAGCCTGTTATTTGTCTCTTAGACAAGCTCTGATGAGAGAAGAAAATGCATGTACTTGTCTAGATCTTTATTTCTGTGTAACAGTGAGGTTCCTATAGGCACTGCCAACATGCCGGGAGGATTGGCCCAGCCCTTTCCCCATCTGAAAGTGGGGACGGGCCGGGTTGTACAATTGTTCAGAGCTAACATTCACTACTTCTCTTCTGCATTGGGCAAAGTATAGTGTCCAGTCAAATCAAATGAAAATTTTAAGGGATGGTTGGACAAACATCAGTCTTGTGTGGAGAAAAATCGGCCTTGCTCTCGGGAAGTCTGGTGGCAAGGCTATGTTGTGTCAGCTTATTTCCCACTGAGAAAGAAGAGAGTCCATTTCCCCTGGTAACCCGTGTCACCTACAGCAAGGGCCACGGGGGGAGGGGGGTTGCCCTGCACTCGTATCTGTGCGGAGTTGGAAACCCACCTGTGGTTTTAGGCACAAGGTGGTGCCATCTTGTTATGGCGCTTGAGCTCCCGAGAGTCTGTATGTTGTCATTACTTGCTTGCTGCTAATTTTCACATTCCAGTCTCCCCTCCTTTCCCTCTCCCTGGGCTTGCACCACAGTCTTGTTGCATCTTACGAATTCTGCTGCTTTAGGCCTCACTGGAGTCTATTTTTCCTTCTCACTGCTGCCCCATCACAGACGTCTGTCAGGGGCATGCGGCCTGCAGGCTGAAGCACCCCCGAGCGTGTTTGCATCGGGAAGTGGCTCTCCTGTTTCACGGGCCCCTGCTTCTCTTACCACATGGTTCTGTTCCTTGCGGTGGCACAGCTGTTGGGCTTCTTGTCCCAGCTCACGGAGGATGTGTGGTCCAAGGGTTTGGAAACAAAATGAGCAAACTCACCTTTGCGTTGCAGGTGCCCTGGGGCCTGGAGTCCCCCACATCATCAACACCAAACTGCTGAAGCACTTCACCTGCTTGACCTACAACAACGGCAGGTCTGGGACTGACCTCCGGGCTTCTGCCTTATAAAGGAGAAAGCGGGCGGGGAGGGTGGGACCAGAGCGTGCATTGGCTTCCATGTCCGCAGACACCACTGAGGAGAGCACTCAACGGCCCTTTGCAGGGGCCTGGGGTCAAGTCAGTTGAGAAAACCCTATGTATTACATGCTCTGTCCCCCTTGGAGAAGCTCCCATTAGAGGCTCTGGGAAGTCCTGCCCTGGAGACTTCTTTCCAGGAACCCTTCCTCATAGCCTACAGAGCCAGTGTTCCGTGGGAAGACAGTGTAGCAGGAAAGGGCAGGCCATTGTAGGGGTTTGGGGAGAGGACCCCCAGCGGCACATCTGGCCTCTTTCTTGCCCTTTGCTTGGACTGTGTTTTCTGCTCTGAGTGTGCTTGGAAACATCATCAGCAACTGGGTTTGGGATGACTGTTCTCCCAGCAGCTTTGCTGAGCAGCAGGGACAGGCTCGGAGGGTCCTTGTCTTTGCGAGGCTCAAACTGTGCCTGGGGAAAGCATACGTGTGGGTTTCTCTGACCCACTTGGAGGGAACACTGAGGTTGGCTCACTGCTCCACTGTGTGTGAAGGCGTGGGCACCTTGACAAGACCAGGAATGGTGCTCAACTTTCTTTTCTTCTCCCCAAGATGGGAAGACATTGAGTGTGCATGAGAACAGGACTGGATGTTTTTATTTTGCTTTCGGAATAATCATCTTAGAGTTTAATGCTGTCTCTCCTTTACTGCCATTGCTTTTGTAGCCTCCGGAACTTAATTTCGGATTCTATGAAGGCAAAGATCACTGCATATGTAATCATACTTGCCTTGCACATAAGCGACTTCCAGATTGACCTGACTGTGTTACAGAGAGACTTGAAGCTCAGTGAGAGAAGGTGAGCACCACAGAATAACAAGCTCCGTGCAGGGTGCTTGATGTATTTCTAGTACTGCTGGAAAGCAGGACGCACCATCAAGGAAACTGGGGACATGTAGTATGGATGAGACTTGGGACCGGGGGACAGTTGTCAGTGCCTGAGTGAGTAAAGGGATGAGCAGCCAGACATGGAGTGCCTTGTCTGTTCGAGGCACAGTTTTAAGCCTGTGATGATCTCAGTGATTTCCCTACAAAACAACAGGAGAACCCTCGGTTCAGAGAAGTCAGTGACTTTCCCAGGCTCACACAACCAAGATGGGAAATAGTTGGGCTTCAAGGCTGAGCCTTCCCATAGCATTCTGTCCCTTTGTAACCAAGCAGTCTCGGAATTGCTGTCACTGGGGAGAGGGGGTCTGTATGGTCATGAGGGGTGGAGCCCAGGGCTGGAAGTTGTAAGAGACCCCAATCTCAGCTTAACAAAAAGAACTTTCTTTGAGTCAGATGGAAGGGATTGCCAGGTGAGGTGTTGGAAGCAAGGTGGGGCTGCCATTTGTCAGGGATGTTACATGGGGACTTCTGTGACCCAGCAGCCCTGCTGAGCAGCAGGGACAGACTTGGAGGGTCCTGGGAGAGATGGCAGAGTTGTGGTCTTGGGCCCTTTCCAGGATTGCTAGGAGGGATTCAGACTAAGTAGGGAGCAGAACTTCTAGGATCGTGAACTGTGGGATATGTTGGCCTTTGTTGGTGATTTGGGGCCTCTGGTATCCAAGGCTCCCGGTGGTGTTCCAAGAGAGCCTGTGAGAATACCCTTGTCTGGATTCTTCTAGCAGTCCTTGGAGGGGTTATCCTGAGAGCTGTCCACAGAAGGTATTCTCACAGGCAGTGAGTTTGAAAATAAAAGAGCGATAAGATACTTGGAGCCCGTACAGGTTCTATACCAAAATGCTAGCAAGTGCCCAGTCCTGGTTATCAGAAGTAAACAAAGTTATTAATAGTGTCGAGATAGCCTGGTTTTCCATTACTTATATGGATATTTTCTGATGGCAAGACATTAAAATGAAATTTCCTTTGATGGCCCTGGGTTTTGTTTCCTTCTCTGCTTTCTCTGGTGGCCACGTTGGGGGTTCTGTCTTCGTGGCCAGGAGCGTGAATGTACTGCTCCCTCATGTCAAGCCTACTGAGAACACTCTCCCCCATTTGTTCTGTGTTTGTTCCTTAGGATGATTGAGATGGCGAAAGCCCTGAGGCTGCAGATCTCTAAAAGAAGGGTGTCTCTAGCAGCTGGTGGGGAAGAGAGTCACAAACTGGGCACTCTGTCCATCCCGCTGCCTCCAGCCCAGACCTCGGGACACCAGTCGAAGCGGAGGAGAATCACCTAGAAGCATGCTTTCCACATAGAGCGTTTTGGCCACACACAGCCACTACTTCTGTTCATTTCCATTTTTATTTTTACAGTGAGAAGGAAAAAGAAGCCTTGCTCTGGCGTGGGTATGAAGCCAGAAGGCAGCATCTAAAGTTGTGCTGGTCTTCAGCGGAAACGTAAAGTGATGGCCATGTTGGACTTGACCTCTCCTCTTTGGCGTTGCTGTGATTATGTGGCAGCTGATTCCTATGGGAGGGTGGGGCCTGGGGAAGTCAGAGTCTACAGATCTTACAGGCTGCACCCCATGCAGATCTAATGGGTAATTGTTAATAAAGAGAAACATGAAGTGCCGTGCTTAGCCTGGAAGGGCCATCAGAGTCCATGGTGAGGATACAGCCCAGCTGGGCTGGAAGAGGAGGCCTCGGGCTTGCTCAGTAGCTAGCTATGGGTCGCCTGTGCTGTGGGGCTGCCAGAGGAGGCCCATGAGTCTGAGGCTGCCGTCACAGTGGAGCCAAATCCAAGGAAGTGCTTAGCCCCGCCAGTCGCTCTGCCTGGCTCGGGCCACACACAGGGCAGGGGGCAGCTCCGAAAGCTCATTCTTGGGAGAGAGGAAGCAGAGTGAAGGACGGAAAACACATTGTTCTAGATCTCTTTAAAAGGGGATTTCATACATGGACAGAAAGCTGTAGAACTGTGAAAGGGCTGCGCGTGTGGGAATCTGGAGGTGGCCCTTGGAACTGCTAGGTTCAAGAGCACACAGCGGAGGCTGCTCCTCAGGCCAGGCATGGAGATGCCCCTCCTGCCCGACACTGCTGCTTGGGTCCCTGCAGCCGGTGACGGCACCGCAGTGCTGAGTGTGGCCACCCCTGCTTGCAGTACCCACAGTTCCACTCCTTTGCCAATCAGCACAAACAGCCAAAAGATCAAGATGCTGGCCTCTCTTGCTTCCTTCTTTGAGCATTTGACCCTTGAACAACCCAGGGTGGGGGGCGCCAACCCCTCACACGGTCAAAAATCCGTGTCATTTTGACTCCCCCCAAGCTTTACTAATAGCCTGCTCTTAACTGTAAGCCTCGCTGGTGAACAGTCAGTTCACACATACTTTGTATGTTACACAGATCACACACTATGTTCTTACAATAGAGTAAGATAGAAAAGATGTTAGGAAAATAGAGTACTTTATTTATTGAAAAAAAATTCACATGTTCAGTGGGCCCACGCAGTTCAAACCCATGTTGTTCAAGAGTCAACTGTAATTTCATAATTTTCTACCAGGCACATGTATTACTTTTATAATCCGCAGGGGTAAATGAATGTTAGTTTAAGAAGAGAGAAGCTACTGGAGAGCACTGTTTGAGCTTCAGAGGTTGAAAGCAAGATGGCGACTTGACTATGGTTTATCTTGCAAATGCCAGACAGGTAGTATTTTCATAAGGAAGAGTGGTCTTGGGTCCATTTGCATGAGTGTATTTATAGATGTGAAAGCTTTGGGGGAAGGAAATTGATTTTTTGTTTCCCCTTGAACTTTTGAAATTATTCTTTCCATTGCAGTTGTAATTGAGCCCATGGAGGTATTCTTATTTCTTCCTTTCTTGGGCACCGTGTTAGACCTAAAAATGTTAACTGGCATAGGATGTGGGTTTTGCTAAAATGACTCCCCTTGAAGTCTTCACTGGACTCTCGAGTGCGTAAAAAATGGGGTCCCAAGGAAGACCACCTTCTGAAATCTTCTTGCTCTTCTGCCTGGTTCATTTTACCCCTGTGCTCTGGCAACCTCGGAGAACCAGTCAGAAACAAGCCTGGCATCATTGGGATTGAAGGCTCCATCAGCCCCAGGTAAGGGGTTCAGGGTGAGGCACCTGCGCTGGGCGCTCTCTGTTGGAAAGGTTTATGTAGAGGCCAATCTGGCATCACCTTACCCTGTGGACGTAACATTAGTCTGCAGAAAAAGATCAGAGCTGGGTAGAATCTCTTTAGATATTAATAATAGTGATGGCTTTTGCCACACATCTCCAAAGAGCTCAGAGCATTTCAGACATTACCTCATCACTAATTTTCACAGTGTTCTTGGGTGAGAAGCGATGGCAAGTATTATGGTCTCCATTTGGGGCAGAAGGCAGCAAATGCTTCAGATAGTGGAGCTGAACTCAGGAGTGGTTCTGACCAGATACCAACTGATAAGAGTTGGGGCATATTTTTGTGGCATATTCTATGATTGTCGTATATTTCACACACATGAACTTGCCTTCCTGCATTTTGCTCCACAGCATTAATGAGGGTCTATGTAAGCAAGGTGCAGTGCTGAGCACTGTGGCTAGAGGTGAAGTTTATCTCCTTAGGCCTATCCTTTAGGCCTTTGGTAATGGGGCTACATGCACGTCCTACCCTAAGTCCCTCAAACCTATTTCACATAGCCTTGGTCCCTGCATCCTTATTCCTGGTCTTTTAAGTTAGCCTTCTACCATCTCCCCTTCTGTGCACTTTCTGTGCCCTCCCCCCCGCAGCCCTGCAGGTGTCACTTTCCTTCCTGGCCTGGTCCCCTTGCCCCACAAAGCCTGCCCTGATACCCCCCTACTGTAGCCACAGCTGGACGTGAGCTCCCATCACCAAACATTCCCAGCCCCTCTGCTGAGGCCCTTACTAATCTCTACTTGGTTATTTATTATTAATATCAGAGACCGTGAGAGAGGGAACACAAGCAGGGGGAGCTGGAGAGAGAGAAGCAGACTCCCCGCTGAGCAGGCAACCTGATGGGCTCGATCCCAGGACCCTGAAATCATGACCTGAGCTGAAGGCAGGCGCTTAATGACTGAGCCACCCAGGTGCTCCACTACTTGGTATTTTAGTGACTTACGTACACTGCTCACTGACATTTCGTGACTGCAGGGATGGTCCGGTTCATCTTTGTGCGTCTCTCAGTGACTTGCCCCCATTAGATATGCAAGTACTCATCGGATAAAGGAGTGAAACTGGCATCATTCCACGCCGGCGTTCACCAGTTTGTGCAGAGTTCTGGGGGCGTGCAGGGGACCTGGAGCACCGATAGAACCCTGCTGGGCCTGCCCCCTGGCTGCCTACATGCCTGTTCTGTCCTCTCAGCACCCACACCCCGTTCCATCCTGTCCCCCCACCTACGGCCGGTTGTGTGAGGCCGGGCAGGTCATTTAATCTTCCCGTGGCGTCGTTGCCCCATCTGTTGAGGGGGATAATGTGTTTGAGGGTGACCTACCTCCCCAGGAGGCCGGGAGGCTTATCGACTTAATGCCGAGCTGCTCGCTTTAACCCGAGGCAGCTGGGCAGACCCAGCAGGCCAGCCGGCACGTTCTCTGTTGCCTGTGGCCCAGCGGCAGCCGGTTGCCGTCGAGAACCTGTAGGGTCTCCTCTCGGGGCTGGTTCCGGTGGCTGAGGTCGGGGGAGGAGAGTGGCATCTGGAGGGCTTCTGGGCCTGTGCTGCTGAAGGGGGAGAGAGGCCAGACCCCTGGGGTCGGGGGCATGGCTGAGGCTGCCCAGGATCCGCCTGAGAGCAGGCGCCGGGCCCCTGGGGGACCGTCCCACTTGGCCCCCATGGTCCAGCGATCCGCTTTACTTGGGCTCATTGACGAGCTATGGGAAGGTCATTTGATACTCCCCTTCTCGTGGCCACGATCTTGGGAAGGTGGCCTTTTCTCTTTAAAAAGAGCTGGGAGCTGGGAGGCCCAGGAGCAGTGTGGGGAAGAGGGGCCGATGGCTCTCCTTGGACGACTTCCCTCAGCTCGGCGCCACTGGTGAGTTGTGTTCTCATTCTGGAACGTGTCCTGCTTTCTCTAGATGGCTCGCAGAAAGGGAGCTGGGTTTTCAAAATTGTAGCATTTTTTAAATGAAGTTTGTGATTCCAGTTAGTTAGCACAGTGTTGTATTAGTTTCAGGCGTACAATATAGTGATTCAGCACTTCTCTACAGCGCCCTGTGCTCATCAAGATAAGTGCTCTCCTTAAGCCCGTCACCTGTTTCCCCCATCCCCCACCCTCTGGTAACCATCATTTTGTTGTCTGTAATTAAGAGTCTGTTTCTTGGTTTCTCTTTTTTCCTTTGCTCATTTGTTTTGTTTCTTAAATTATTTGATTTCTTAAATTCTTAAATGTGAGTAGAATTATATGGTATTTGTCTTTCTCTGACTGATTTATTTCACTTAGCATTATACTCTAGTTCCATCCACATCATTGCAAGTGGCAAGATTTCATTTTCTTTTCTGGCCGAGTAATATTCCTAATTGTAGTATTTTTCCTGTATATTTTAAAATCTATTTCCGTGGTATATTCTCGAGCACTTATTCTTCGTGAAACCTCTTTGAGTGAAGGTTTTTTCAGTCTTCATAATTGCAATTATTTATTATGAGTTCTCCAAATTAACTTAATTTTTCTCATGTTTTCAGTTTCCCAACTGCAGTATCTTTAAGCATTTTCTACAGAGGTGGGATATTATTTAGTTTTAGAACTAAATTGCCAACAGGCTTTCAAATTTGTGAGATCATAGGATGTAAGACCTGACCCTGGATATTATTCAGGCTGAGCATCTCTGTGGCTCTGATGGGGCAGTGATGTCCTTAGAGGGTAGCGAGGGCTTTTTGGTTACCCAGCGAACCAGTGACAGAATCAGGATTCGAACCCAGGTCTCCTGACTCCTTTGTCAGTAACTCTCCAGTCTACCCTATAGGATTTAGTGTCTGAATTACAGGGGAGAAGGAAAAGTCACGGTATGATTTTGTTTTTCCATGTGCTTTAATCTGATTAAAAACGAGTTTTCTAGCTTTAGAAATGCCTGTGTCAAGGGGCACCTGGGTGGCTCAGTTGGTTAAGCATCTGCCTTTGGCTCAGGTCATGATCTCAGGGTCCTGGGATCCAGCCCCGCCCCCGGTCATGCGGTCTCTTGCAAATAAATAAAATCTTAAAAAGAAAAAGGAATGCCTGTGTTGTAGACTATAGCTGATCCTCCTACCTTGAACCCCTTGATTCATTTGCCCATCTACAAGGAGGATCCTTAAAGTGTGGTCCCTATCAGTGTTACCTGGAGCTTGTTAGAAATGCAAAATCTGAGCCCCACCCCAACCTACAGACAGAGAAACTCTGGGCACAGGGCCCACCTGTGTTGTACCAAGCTCCGCAGCTCCTCGGTAAAGTCAGAACCACCGCCCGGCAGGACTTAAATCACACCCTCCCTGTGTTTGACGCTAGAGCAGTGACCTGCTTGGCTCTTGTGGATTTTGAGCGATCTTCACTGAAGAAGGAGCTTCTGTGTTGCTGCCGCCGCCAGATTTTGCTGATCATCCCCCTCCTTCACTCTGCTTCCTTCCTTCTGCACAACCCATGTGCACACACACACACACACATCCCCCAGGAGTGAAAGATCTATGGGTAGATAATGATAGCAAATAGGGGATTTCAGTAGAAACGGGTTTGTAGACCAAATGTCCCAGCCTATGGATAGAGTTCGTACGTTTCCAGACTTGCTCCCTCTCTAAGCGCCGTGATAAATTCGGCTGCTGCTGACCATATTGTGCTGTTTCTGGCATTTGTTACTTTAGTCATGCAGAATTTTTAGTACCTTCTGTTTGCATGACGTATGCTCAGTGTGAGGGGAAAATAGATTTGGGTTTATAGTTTATCAGGAGGTAGAGAATATGTTCAGAAATAACTTTGGGGCGCCTGGGTGGCTCAGTTGTTAAGCGTCTGCCTTCAGCTCAGGTCATGATTTCAGGGTCTCGGGATCGAGCCCTGCATCGGGCTCCCTGCTCAGTGGGAAGCCTGCTTCTCCCTCTCCCACTCCCCTGCTTGTGCTCTCTCTCTCGCTGTGTGTCTCTCTGTCAAATAAATAAATAAAATCTTTAAAAAAAAAACTGTAAGGCAAGCCAGCTGGGGATAAATAAAGAGAATCATCTCTAGTAAAAGTTGTGGAAGCCTGGAGATGGTGGGCAGGTGTTGTGGAGGAGGGCATCATGGAAGACTTCATGGAGGAGGTAGCGTTGGAGTGAGTCTCACAAGGAGGCAGAGGTTTGACATGGGCAGCTTGGGGGTGGGTAAAGAACACTCTGGGCAGAGGTGGGAAGAAGATAAAGGCATGGCAGGGGCTCTCAGTGCCTTTTGTTGGGACCAGGGGTTATTTGAAGGTGATTAGAATGAAGTGAGGCTATTCAAGTAGGTCAGTGCCAAAAGGAGAAGGATCTTCAAACACCCACTTAGGGGTTTGTTCTTTATCCTGAAGGCAATGGGGAGCCATTGAAGGGTTTTGAATAAGGACAAGGCATGAGCAGAGCTGTGCTTCCAGTAAAACTAATCTGCCATCAGTATGAGGTAGACTGAAGTGGGTGAAGGAGAAGTGGGGAGGATCTGTTTTTATTTTGTAACTGTTTTGCAGCAGTATGTTGATACATTGAACCATCTTAATGTTTAATTATGAGGTAATTGCTTTTCTTATGGTGGTCATTGGATTTTGAAATAAGCTTCCAGGGCCTAGATTATTGTCCAGAGGAACACAGTTCTAATTTCGTAATGAGGAAACTGCAAGAAAATAGAAATTGCTTAGTAGAAGGGCTTCATAGGAAACTTCCAGAACTTCTTCCTTCCTTCTTTTTCTTTTCTAACGTTTTCTTTTAAACAAAAAGAATTTGTATTCATTTTACCCAGTAATGACCTGGTAATGTCAGGTCACATAAAATCTGAACAGCAAGCACCTGAAATGTAGCTCTTTCTTGCTTCTTCCTCCTCTGCCTCCAAAGCCATTCTCCCTCTCAGTGGTGGGCTGACTTTGTTAAGGCACCTGAACCTCGCTCATTTCACAAGGATCTGCCTTCTTCTAGTGGTGGCTCCCGTGGGAATTGTTGTAGCAAACTGGAATGTCCTGAAGTTACAGATGTGTCGGGACTTCTAGTATTTGTTGTATAGAGAAGACTGTTGCTGTTGATTATTTTCAGAAGGGCTGTATTTCTGGGGCGTGGGCTTTGGCTGGCTAGCACCGTTGGTTTCATTCAGCCGGTATTTATTAAATCCTGAAGAATCATGGTGACTCAGAACCCCGAGGCCCTGCTCGCAAGGATCTCCTACTCCAGCAGGGGATATACACAAATAGTCGAATATAGTTTTGAGAGAGGGAAACTATGGACAAGCGGACAAGCCACAGAGGGAAGAGCGTACCAGCAATGACAGTGGCATGAGCAAAAGGGAAGAGGGTCCGCGGGGCTGGAACTCCCTGGGAGGTGGAGCGCAGGTAGATGGAGGACAGCAAAGAGGCTGGAGAGCTGAGTGGGGTCTGAACAGGAGGGGCCTTGAAGGTCAATAAGAAGCATACATCTGTGAAAATAGTAGCTACCATTTATGAGCCCAGGAGGACTGGCTCCAGAGTTTGCACTGCGGACCCTAATCAATTCTCCTAAAAGTTATGGGGTGACATCATAGGGTTTGATGCAGGGTCAGATTTGCATCTCAGAAAAATTGCTGTGGGGCACCTGGGTGACTCAGTTGGTTAAGCAGCCGGCTCTTGGTTTCAGCTCAGGTCGGGAGCTGAGGGTCCTGGGATCGAGCCCCGTATCTGGCTCCCTGCTCAGTGAGGAGTCTGAGGATTCTCTCTCTCTGTCTCTCTCTCTCTCCCCCTCTCTCTCTCCCCCCTTCCCCCCCCCCGCAACTCCCCCCGCTCGTGCACTCTGTCTCTCTAAAATAAATAAATCTTACAAAAAAGAAAAATTGTGGTGTGGTGTGGAGATGGCTTGAAGACTGAAGTGGGGAGGGCAAGTGCTGCGTGACCCACGTAAGAGCCCCACGTAGGAGCTTGGACATGTGTGATGGCAGCGGAGGTGGAAGAGGTGGAAACGCGGGAGATGTGTGGGGGTCACAGCAGCAGGGGCTGGAGAGTGGTTGGGTTCCGAGGGAGGGTACAAAGGCTCTAAGACCAACAACGCCGCAGTTCCAGGCCCGGGGAGTGGGGTGTTTGTGGTGCTCCTGATGTCGGTGTCACAGGTGCGCCCCAAGGTGGGCTGGTTCGTGGCTGTCCCAGAAGAACCGACCAGACCTCTGAGCTCTCTGCCGGACGGAGCATGGAGTCCGAGGTGCAGACCTCCCGCCCCTTCCAGGTCTGCAGGCAGGAGTGGAGGGGGAAGGGGCAGGGCTGCTGGTCGGTGGGGGCTCACCCAGGGCCATTCGCCTGGGAGCCTGCGTTCAGTCCTCGGGGCTTTGATTCTCAGAGACAATCGCTCTGATCCTAAGACAGGTGTCATTGTGCACTAACAGTAATAATGCGGATTTAAAAAAAAAAAAGTCAAGTTTACTGCCCATACCCAGCATCCAGCAGATCAAACTTGTTTTGCATCTCCTGCCTGTCTCTGCCCAGCGCCACTTTAGTGTTGAATCCAGAGCGTAGGTACGGCTTTATCGCCTATGGTTTACGCCTTAGAAGGCTTCCTCAGGGCTGCATCTCTGGCTTCTGGGCCCTGTGGTTGCAGTGACCTATGTCTGAGCCCAAGTGGCATCACTGACCGTCGTCAGCCCCGCTGCCAACAGCTGCCTTTCCCCCAGCAGCTGATGCAAGTCCCTGAGTGGTTTGCTCCAAAGTAGGTAATTGTACAGGAGGGAGAATAGGGTTCTGGGCAGAATGCTTAATCAGGGCTTAATGACGCCAGCCAGAGTGGCCTGTCGGTTTGAACCCTCACATGGGGTCCCGATTGGCAGGTGGCACCTGGTGCTCTTGGCTGTCTGACAGCCGTCAGCCGTTCCCAAGCCCCAGGCGGCGACGGGCAGGACACATGCCATCCCCCTGGCTGGCAGGAGCTGGCCCATGGGCTCCCCGGAGCATTTTAGACGTCCCTATCTCATGTGCCCCACACTCTGCCTTGTCCTGGCCAGGAGTTACTTATCTAGGGGTCCCCTGGGCTCTGTCACCCCGGGGACTATCTGATGAACCTGTCTCCTTGACCACAGCCAGCACGAGGCTCAGCCGAAAAAGGTGCTGGATGAGTCGAAGGAAAGGCATTGATTTGGGACCCCATCCCTTGACTGGAGATGGTGCAGACTCTTCAGACTGGAGTCTGAAGACCCAGGGACTAGACTTGAACCCTGCAGAGACTGGGGCCCCCAGCCCGCCCGTGCCGGCTCTATGGGAGGATGAGGACTTTCAGAGAGGACTTGAGACCTGTCTGGCCAGGACAGAGCCTCATATCCCAGGTCACGGAGGCTGGAGCTCTGTGGAGCAGGTGGGGCCCAGCTCCGGAAGCCGTTGTGTTTCTGGGCTGCACTTGTTGTTACTGTGTGTTGGCTGATGGATTTGGGATCCCGCCCTCCCTGGAGCAGCTGCGGGAGCCTCGGTCTGCATTTCCCAGGCACGGCACTTGCTGTGGGCTTCGTTTTGGGGGCCTGTGCTAGCCCCTGAAAGTTAGTTGGTGTGTGAGGACATTTGATGACTCAGTGGATAATAAAAGACAAGTCTGGGCTTTGAGTTTAGATTTCACTTTTTTGTGAATTACGTCCAGGTGTTTGTCAAGAGAATTTTCTTAACCAGAGGAGGGCATTTGCAAAAACCAACAAGTCTACGGGGAAGGAAAGAACTTCATACTGAATGTCAAGAGCACGCTAAGGACCGTGGGTTCTGGTGGCGTCTGAGTCGGAAAGGCCCTCCTTGGCTTCGAGGCTGCCCTGGATCCTCTGTGGCTGTGGGCAGCGGGTGACAGCAGGGGCTTGTTATCACCAGAGTCCCAGTGGCCAAGTCCGTGGCCCCTTTCAGGGTGGATCTTTACCTTTAAAAAACCATTTAAAAATGCACCATTCAGTGGCATGAAGTACATGCACAATGTTGTGCCACCATCTCCATGATCTAGGTACTGAACTTTTTCATCCCAAAAGGAAAACGTGTACACATTAAACAGAAACACCCTGTTCCGTCCTCCCCTGAGTCCCTGGCAGCCAGTCATCTATGTTCTGTCTCTAGGGACTTACCTGGATATTTCATGTAAATGGAATCCCACATCATGTCGCCCTCTGTGTGGGGCTTCTTTCACTTAGCATAAGTGTTTGAGGCTCATCTGTGCATGTGACCGTACACCTGACCCTTGAACAACGAGGGAGTTAGGGGTGCCCACCCCCGACACCTCCCAAACTTCTCATAGCCTACTGTTGACTTGAAGCCCAAACAGCTGATTAACACATATCTTGTATGTTCTATGTATTATATAGTGTATTCTTACAATAAAGTAAGCTAGAGAAAAAATGTTATCAAGAAAATCATATTAAAGTACATTTACAATACCACACTGTATTTATTGAAAAAACCATGTATGAGTGGACCCGTGCAGCTCAAACCCAGGTTGTTCAAGGCTCAATTGTACAATATGTAGGAACCTGATTTGCACCTAGAACCCTAGCAGCGAGGGAAGCTGGAAATCAGTCAGTTCTCCAGCCTCTAGTTCCAGGAAGGCCCCCCTAGGAGATGAGAGTGGATGCTGACCATCACCCAACCTTACCTGCCACCAGGGCAACAGGGAAGTCAGTGTCTGGAGGGGCGCTGTGCAGAGCAGGAACGAGACCTGGAGAGACAGGTATGGGGCCAGCGCTCAGAGTTAAGATCTTGGGGTGCTTTGGAGGCAGTGGGAGTGGCTGAGGTCTGTGGTCCTCAGCACTGGGGAGGCAGGCCCAGGGCAGGAGGGAAGATAAAATTCAGTTCTCTCTGAAAATGTGACGGGAGGAAGTTCACTCAGCAGCTGGGCCAACCATGAAGGAAGACATGGTGGAAATGAGTCTTGGGATGACTCATTTGGGACAGGTCGTCCTTGTATTTCTTTGCGCTCTGGGATGCAGTTAGCAGTCTGCTTCCGAGCTGAGGTCCTGCCTACCATGCATGTTTTCCAGGCTGTGCTCTGGTGTGTCTCATTTGTGTCTGATCCTGGGTAGTGGCATCAATACATCCTCTGTCCCCCTCCAACAGAGGTGTGAGCAGGACCTTGAAATACCTCGCTTTCCTTTAAGCTGCTGTGAAAATCAAGTATGTGACTCTGCATCGGAAAAGAGAATATCCTGATCTGTCTCTGAGAAGAGAGCTGCTGGTGGGCTCATAGGGTAGATAGAATGTGTTTCCATGAATACTTTTAGATTCTGATGGGTGTGACACCGTGAGACTTCAGTTCCAGGGATGTTCACATCACAGCATGTGAGCAGGACTCTGAACCACCTCTGTGCTGGTGGGGCGGCAGCCTGTCTTCAGACTCTCACACAGAGGTGCGGGACTGATGGGCAAATGTCCAGGACAGCAAATAAATCCTAGTGTGGGCCGACCACTGGTGTACCTTGCCAAATGCAGGGGGTGCGTTCTCAGGGGGTGACTGAAAAGCACATTTCTGTACATCAAGGGGTTTGCGGATCCACTTGAATAAGTCTTACGAGAGGGAACCTAGCCCCATGCTTTCCATATAAACAGTTGGTGTCTGTTGAATGAGTCCTAGTGCGTGAACTGCACCTTTTTCCCATGGCCGGGATGTCAGGCAGTCAACACTTGTGGAACAGTGGAATCATACTAGCTTTTTTCCGAGCTCTAAAAAATCCACTTATTTACTAATACATTCACAGAGGATATCTTGATCCCACAACGTTTTTTGCCGTAATGTCTCCTGATGTCCTTTCTGAAGAAAGGGAGACTGTGGGCTGGATGCTTGTACCTTTAGTAAGATTTGGAGTTTGTGGGATCGTCTCAGCTTCTGGGTGTTGATTAGCAGAATGAGTCTGTTCCCTGGAGGGAAGTCTCAGCCTGTGGCCCTGACCCATTGGACGCTGTTAATAGTGATGAGGTCAGAGAAGTTATATTTAATACGCTTACAGGGGACCCCGACCTGGAAAAAGCTAATTAGACAAAATTCTTCAAAGTGTCCCCTTTTAAAAACTTTTATTTTTACATAATGTCCTAATTAGAAAACAGTTGCAAGAATGGTACAAAAAACTGTTTATCTTTTACCCAGATTTTCCCATTGTTGATATGTTGTCCCATTTATTATTTGCTTTATACATTTATGTATTTATTTTTGAGCCATTTGAGAAAATTTGAGAGTAGCATCCTACCCTTTTCCCTGTCAGAACTGCAGTGTGTGTCTTAAGAACAAGGACTTTCTCTTCCATGACCACGGCACCTTCATCAATAGCGGGAGACAGAACAATGATACCATACAAGCGTCTAGCCCGCAGTTCGTCTTCAAATCTTGCCCATCACACTTCTCTGGTCTTGTTTAACCTCTCGAAACAGTTCCTTGGCCTTTGCTTTCTTGACTTTGTTGTTTTGAAGAGTAAGGTCAGTTATCGTGTGGGGTGTACCTCAGGTTGGGTTTGTCTGGGGTTTCCTTGTGTTTAGATTCAGGAAAATCAGACATGATGCTGTGTTCTAAGAGCATCACGGTAGAGGAATGTGATGTTTGTCCTATACTTGTGATGTTAACTTTTACTACTTGGTTAGGTTGTGTTCTCTCCCTCTTGAAGTCACCATGAGTTTTAACCTCAATTGAGGATTCTTGGTGAAGCAATTACCAAGATGGTTGCAAAATGATTTTCTAACCCTGTCGTTTCTTATACAGAGGAAGCCCTCTTTTCTCTCCCGTAAAAATAGTTTTCGTTCGTTTAGTGATAGGATAGACTTGTAGATTCTCATTTTGTTCTATGAACATTGGTACTATTATTTATTTTGATGTTCAGATTGTACCACATTTGGCCAATCTTAGTTCCTTCAAACTAGCTCCTACATCCCCATCATTTTAAGGGTGCTTCCTTTCTATCCCAAGATATTCCAGCCATCTTGTACTTTCCCTGCTCTAGCCCTAGAATCAGCCTTTTATCCAAGGAGCCCAAACAGATGACATGAACGATGGGCCAAAACCAGGAAGTGAAACACCATCCTGACGATTAGACAGGATCTTTAGCAGTGCTCAGGCAAGAACAATGTTCCAAGCAGATGTTGACAGCTGTGTTGTGAGTTGCTCAGACTGCATCAGGAGGTCCACGCTAGGCTCGGCTTCACTTAAAAAGGATGCTAATCATGGTAGATTGGTTCTGGAGCCCCATGGCCATAACTGCACCATGCAAAATTCTGGACAAGGGAGAAAGAGCTAATGGGATGAGCATGTTCAAGTCGGGAGAAACTGCTTAGGGCTGGAACAAGCCCATCAGGTCCCCATGGGAGCCTACCATGAGGAACCATTTGGAGAGGAGGCTTTCTTTGTGTTGTTGGAAGGAATGGGCCCCAGGCTGCTGAGGACGGGGTAGGATCATATGCTGTTCCTAAGACACAATGCTGGCTTGTGTCTGGCCATACCATATCCACCATTCCCTGTACTCAGGACCTCCTCAGGACCCCCGGGCAGTGGCCGCAACAGAATGTGGGGACCCGGATGAAGCTGTGTTGGTCTTTGTTGTGCTTCTACACTTGCATCAGTAGGCATCAATGTTTGGGGCCTGACTGGCCAGCAGGAAAGGCCAGGGGGGGCCACAGTTTAAGCTGTTCGGGTGGGGGGCCGCTGAGACCTGTTGCACGCTGTACCAGGGTTAAGCCTTCACCTTGTGACAACCCAGTGGAGGGGGAACCCTTAGCTACCGCAGTCCGAAAGCAGTGACCCAAGATCTATAATTGCTACCCAGGGAGCTGGGAGATCCTTCCTAAGATACAGGACAGGACTCCTCCACTCCGCCTTCGGGCTCCCGCTGACACAAACCACCGGAGTGGGTCTCGAGCAATGACCAGGGGACGAGATGGTCTGCAAAGTGGCACGTACGAGAGGCGGCCAGGAGCCGGACGGCCCCCACAGGCAAACGGCTGCTGTCTGCAAATCTTGGAGGGTTGTCACACAGGAAAGTGTGTCCTTCAGGGGCTCCAGAAGGCAGGGATGCTAGGAGTAGGGGTGGGTTTACTTCTTCATCCATCCCTCCCTCCATCCATCCACCTACCATGCATCCACCACTTAGTGATCTTGGTCTGGTTGGGCAGAGAGGATCAGTAGGGCCGGATTTCACAGGGCATGGGGTAGGGGATCAGACAAATCAACACATTTTTGCAATACAGAGGGTTCAGTGCTATCATGGGGTAACACAGAGGGGGACTACTGAGATTTGAGGGGACCAGGAAAGATGGTCTACGAAGTGATAATGAAGATCCTGAAGTATGGGTAGGATTTAGCCAGGGAGATAGATTTTGGCTCACTTGAGGGGGAAAAACAACAATCAGAACAGGTTCTCTCGGGCAGGCACGCAGGTCTGGTCTGCTGTGTGGGACGGCTAGCCCTGCCCACTCATGCAGGCTGCTGCAGGGCAGGCTCCCCCCACCCCCCGAAGAGCAAGGATGGGTGTCCCACCGCCAAGTGACTTGGCAGGAGATGGGCACCGTGTGTTTCTCTGCTGTTCCTTTTTCTGCTGCCAAAGCTTTAGCTGACAGCCCTACCCAACCCTCTCCTGCCTACAGGCTCTGAACATTCGACAGTGAACTTTCATCTGCTGGGCCTTTACAAGCATCACCATTCAGAGCCTCAATTCCTTCTGTAAAAAAACGGGGCAATGACTTCACCAAGTCAGTATTTGGCATACTGCTGACGGAACATAAGACCATTTCAGTGTATCAAAATACACAAGGTTTTGCCGGTTAGGATAAACTGCATTAACATCTTTCCCCCAAATGTCTGGTTTCCACAAAGGTTTATTTGCTTGTGGCATTATATTTTCATTTTAATAGTTTGTTTTAGATGTGTATTAGAAAACACTTTGTAGTCGCTTAACCAACTGAGCCACCCAGGCGCCCTGATCCCGGAGTGCCGGGATCGAGTCCCGCATCGGGCTCCCTGCTCAGAGAGGAGCCTGCTTCTCCCTCTGACCCTCCCCCGCCATGTACTCTCTCTCTCTCATTCTCGCTCTCTCAAATAAATAAATAAATCTTAAAAAAAAAAAAAAAGAAAACACTTTGTATTTAATAGTGACGTAAACATTTTTTAGTTCTGCAAAATTAAATGTCTTGGCTAGGATTCTGGATGGGAAAAGGACATTGGGGAACAGTTACCTTAACTTCAGGTAATAATGAGTTCATATCGGTTGATTCTGACAGACGCACCACACGCAGACCGTAAGATGGTACAGCCGGGAAACGCAGGGACTCTGCTCACTTGTTCTGTAAATCTAACACCCTTCTAAAAAATAATTTAAAAAGAGGATTTGATGAAAAGTATTAAGTACTAGCTTTCTCCTCAGGTGGCATGCAGATACAGGAAAAACGAGTTCACGATCTCAGAATGTTTTGCACACCGTGAAGTCCTCTCCTCCAGGTACTGTGACTGCTCATCCCCAGAGAGCCCACGGGGGGTGGGGGGGCTGCACGAGGCCATCCAGACCCTGGGACCCAGAAGCGTGGGAATGAGCCGAATGGACACGACAGTCTGGGCCTCTGTCTCCTCCAGCCTCGGGAAGGCCGAGCAGGCGCCTGCACCCGGCCGCCCAGGAACTCTAGCATGTACCCAGACCAAGAAAGTCCTCCCAGGGGGCTTCTTTTAAAATATAGAACTTTATTTTGGTTGCAGAGATTTTCATAAGCATTTGGTTCACAGAAGAGTCATTACAAAATAACAAAGGCAGCATTTTGTACAGCGACTCACATTGGGGCCACCAGAGAAGTGCAAAAGACAGTGCTGGGGGCGAGAGGGGCCGGTGCTCGTGTGCCCACAGTCCTGGGGAGAAGCCAGTGCTCCTGGCTCCCTCCAGCCACCCCCCTCCACCCAGCCCAGGAGAGCAGCACCGAGGGCCTGGCAGAACCAGCCTGGGAAGGTGCACAACAGCGCCCCCAACAGGCTGGTGAAGGCCCCGCATGAAAAGCCGAGTGGGAGGGGCAGTGTTCCGGCTGAGCCAGTCCTGCATTCAGCCCCTGTCCTCAAGCAGGGGGATCTGTGCCCACCTGGCTCTGGAACCTTGACACATTCACAGTACGGTACAGTAAAGCCCTTTGGGAGGCCTTCTTCCCCTCACCCAGGCTACTGACCCTATCCCAACCCAGGACTAGGAACTGGGGACAGACTGGGAGACCTGGTCCTACCATCCGGGAGCTCACAGGCAGGTGAGTGGGACAGGGATGGACCTAGAAAACTCCAAAGCAAGGCAGAAAGTGCTCAGTACCTGAGAGGGGGAAGAGAAAGGGCAGCAGAGCCTCAGAGGGGGAAGAGCATGGTCACTGCAGGGAGGGGAGCTCTGTGGAGAAGGCAGTGTCTCAGCTAAACCTCGAAGACTAGGTGGGATGTGACATATGCAGATGGCGAGAAGAGCATGCCAAGAGGAGGACAGAGCATGGGCCAAGGCACAGAGTGGGGAACCATGGTAGGGTCAGTAAGGGCAGGCAGTTATCCATGAGAGAACATGGATACAGACGAGGGGACCTGGGCACCTCCATCTCTACCAGTCTGGTGCCCAAGAGGGGCAGCTGCTGGGGGTGTGTGCAGGACCCAAACCCTTGCACGGCAGGCCCCAAGCCAGCATCCTCCTGAGTTTGGGAACTCCCTGAGGGCAGACTGGAGTCTCATGCATCCTTGCCTTGCCCAGCCTGGCACCAGGCTGCTCAAAGGAGGCCTCTGTTTTCAGCATGTCCCTTGTCATCCCAGGGGGCAGCCTGTCCAGAGAGGCTCCCTGTTCCCCTCACAGTCCACGTTCAAGTTGAAGGGAACCAAACTCAACTCCTCCAGCCTCTGCAGACAGCTGGGAGGGTGTGGCCGCATCCCTGCAGGGATGGAGAGAGGCCCAGGAAAGGGGAAAATTCTGGGGCTGTCTCTTTCTACCTCACTAGAATCACCTCCTCCCTCAGGAGTCAATCTGCTCTTCTCTGACTAGAGTCCAGGTTTGGTGTGTGTAGAATACCACTTCCCTGTCATTCACACAGAAAGACCTGACCGAAACTTTAGTATCAATTTTCCCCAACTCTTCATAACCTCTATAAGAGCTTGAGTGACAGGAAGCCCACCAATCTGTTTCTTTTTCTCAGTCCCTAGGAAGCCTGGAAGCCTGTTTTCTCTGGGGTACGGTGAGTAGGAGGACCTCAGGTGCTGCTGCTTCCATCCTGACATTGCCTTTACCTCCTCGCTCGGCCGAACATCCATCAGAGCCTGAATGCAGGGTATGGGGTTGCTGCTCCCGGAGTGTGGACAGCCCTCCAGCCGTCCCACCCCGCAGCTCCCATCCTTACAGAATGGTGCAGAAGACGCTACGGTTGCTGTGGTAACCACCTTCCACACGGGCTGTGATCCTAGTCGCCATGGCTGTCACCTTCTGCCCACTGTGGGCTGCAGAGGGGCCTCGGAGAGAGCTTTCAAGGTGAGGCCGTGCCGGTGGGTTCACCAGGCGCCACGTATCAGATCTGGAGGTGCAAAATGACAGTCCATGAACTGAGAGTCTGGAGCTTTTGCTGAATGCCCTGCACAATTTCCTTTGGTGCAGGATCACTGGATCCAGGTGTAGGTTTTGCCTCCAAGTCCATGGAAGCTCAAGGAGGTGGGACCCATAAGGGACAAAAGTCCTGTATTCTAGTTCCAGCTACACTTGCAATTTTGCATGTAACCTTGGACCAGTTCCCTCTAGAAGCTTCAATTTCCCAATCTCTATAAGGATCTGGAGAACATCAGTGACTTTTTCTTCTCTTTCACCCCCCCTCAGGTGTATGACATGCATGTGTATAGAAGCTTTATTCATAACCACCCCAAACTAGAAACTACTTACCCCTTCAGCTGATGAACGGATAAACAGTGTGGTACATCCATATAAGGGAACACTCCGCAACAAAAAGAATGAATGACGTGTGACACCATGGGCAAATCTCAGGTATACTAGGCTAAGTGAGAAAAGCCAGACTGGAAAGACTACATACTGTATAATTTCTTTTTTTATATGACATTCAGGAAACTGCAAAATCTGTAGGGGACAGAAGTTGGTGAGTTTCCAGTCCCTCGAGTTCTTATGGAGATTATGAAGGGTCAGGGAAAGGTTCGCTCAGGGCTTTCTGTCATCTGAGTTACAAGGAACCACCTCTTAACACCAAATCCTAAATTGCTTAAGCCAGTGACAATGTCTTCTGTGCCTTTTTAGGATGATTATGTTACAACGAGTAGGACTGTAAAGGTGTGGATAGTTAGAAGCTGGCTACTGTAAGGTGAGTGAGAAGCCTGGAGGTATGTTCAAAGAACTGCCAGCATTTGAATTTGGCAGCAGAGAGTGAGCCTGGAAAGGAAAATCAGGACCCAACAGTGCACGGTGGATAATGCCAGGCTGATGGGTCTGCGCTTCCTGTATTCTGAGGTCTCCAGGGGGAGCAGGAGGAAGCAGACCCCAGGGAGTCCACAGTAGGATTGCTGGGATGTAGACAGAAAAGATTATAATTTCTATATTTCTATTTTAGGCTTTATAAGTTATGAATATACGAAACAGGCATATATGAGGTTTTCTCAAAAACCTTTTTAAACTTTGTAAGTTATGAATATACAAAATATACGTATATGAGGTTTTCTCAAAAATTTTTACTGAGAGTGTGTATAATTAAAAAAGGAACAGAGAAACAGGGGCTCCATCAGAGGTTTCTGACCACGGACGTGACAGGACCAGAGCTGATTCAGACAGATTAATCTGGCAGGACGCATAGGACAGCCTGCAGGGGTGGGGCAGGGACACAAGGTAGGAGGCTGCCACCGCAGGACAGGGCTCTTCGCGGTGCAGGAGTGAGTGATGCCAACAGCGATGACGGTATGATCATCAGCTCCCTAACCAGAGAGCAGAGCACCAAGCAAGCAGAACAGAGTCCATCCATAGGCAAGTGCACCAGCATCCTGGCAGCAGGGCCACAGGTCGGGGTGAGGGCTGCCAAGACGTGAACGGCGGTGATGGCAGCTGGGAAGAGGAGGGGTCGGAATCGAGAAGGCCTAGTAACTGACTGAACTGTGATGTTAGGGGGAAGCTGGTCGCAGAGGTTTTGCTGCCAGAACAGAGTGGAGGGATGGTGAGGTCACTGAAATGGGGGACAGGGAAGGACAGGGAGGTTTGGGGCAGAAGTGTGTGAAGCCACTGTGGCACACAAAGGCAGAGGTATTAAAAGCAAGTGACAGGCGCAGCACCAGCAGTTAACATTTTGGGAATACCAGTCTGCTAGGTCACGTGACCTGATTTTATCCCAAATCGGTGCTACAATGCAGGCATCGGTAACTCCAGGTGGTGACTAACTTGCCCAAGGTTCCACAGCCAGTGACTGGCAGAGCTGAGATCTGCAATCACACACCCCGGACTCTTAAAGCCTGTTCCCTCCCAGGGAGGCAGGCGCAGGGCCTCAACACTGGCCTGAATGGCCTGACCAGGGCCGAGACCTGGCGGGACCGTGGGGAACAAGGGCAGCCACAGTCACTGGGCCTGGCTTCTCCAGTGACCTCACTGTGGTTCTGGAAGATTGGTGTAGGCAGACCACAGACACTTACTTTTTCTTGAACACCAGGAACTTATTGTTTTGTAGGACGCATTCTCGGTTGTTGGAGATCTGCTGAAAAATGGTCTTGCTGGTCTTGCCCTGGAAGATGATGTTCTCTTGCACCAGGGCCTTGGCGCGGCCCCGCACTGCAATGCCATAGGCCCGGAATGAATGGATCCGGTTCTTTATTACCTGGGAGAGACCGTCAGAGCTTGTCATACCTTGGGGACTCCCAGACTGGTGGGGGGGGGGCAGGTAAGGGACACAGCTGTTATAAAACGGAGGGGTAAGAGCATGCTCGGTAGGGCAGCATTGCACCATGGGAGCTCAGGGAAGGGTGTTCGAGATCAGGCGGAGAGAACCAGGGAAGGCTTCCCGAAGGGGATGATGGGTAAGCTGTAGGAGCTTTCCAGATGCAGAGCAGGGGACGGCTGTTCCAGGAAGAAGGAACAACATGCGAAGGCCTGGCAGCAAGGGGAGGTTGTACCAGAGGCAAGGACCATTGGCAACTCGACTGAGGCAACAGCGTGTCCCCCCCCCGCCCCCCTTCCTCTGCTTCCATAGTATTCAGATGTAGAGCTAAAGAATTCTTTATTGCTTGCCTAAGTCACACGACTCATGAAGCCGGAGAACCAGAGAAAGGCTTTGGGATGGTAATTTCACAAGTGCAGGGACTGGGTCGGTCGCGCTCAACGCTGAAACCCTAGCACCCAAGCGCAGTGCTTTGCAGCAAAAGGGAGCTGAGAGCTCACTTCTGGGGGAGACAAAGAGGCAGAGGAGCAGATGCAAAGCACTGTGGGAAGTGCTCTGTGAGGTAGGGGTGGGCATAAGCACCCCTGATGTCCAGAACAGGGGTACCTCAGCCTCGGGGGTTGGAGGCGGCTTCCTGAAGAGGTACAGAAAGGGGAGAAGGGTATGCTGGGTATGCAGGGAATAGTGTGCACACAGGCCCCCCTCATTAAGCACCTACTGCATACTAAGTCCTGTGGGAGACTGCTCTGTTAGCGGGAGGGCTGAAAGAGCCCTGAGCTTGACCTGGAAACCAGAAAGATACCCCTAGTGGCACCTCCACCCTGGCTCTCTGCTGGTAATTCCTGTCCCTCTTCAGGGCTCAGTTCATGTGCCCCCTCCCATGGGAAGCCCCACCTGTGTCTCCCCAGCTGGGTTTGGGCAGGAGGAATGCTGTCCCTTGTGGTGCTGAGTGCTTCAGGCTTCTCAGTGGAGAGAGTACGAGGGCCGTCCCAGGGCTGAGCCCGGTGCTGGCACCACGTGTCACACGCACGTACACATACACACCTTCGTGTCGGACCTGGGCAAGAGCTGCAGCCCGCTGCCCCGGTTGCCAATGATGTCATTTTCGATGACGACGGTGTTGTCGCCCTTGGTGATGATGCCATGGCCTCTGTTGTCATAGATACCATTGCCCCGGAGCTCCACCTTGCACTGAGCCTCGACCTTGACCCCACTCTGGCGGTTGCAGGAGATGCTGTTGTTGGCCACGCGGGTGAGCTGGTTGCTCTGGGCCACGGTGATCCCTCTGTCCCCATTAGCGTGGATCACATTGGTGAGGACGTGCAGCGCCTCACTGCTCTGGACGTAGAGGCCTGAGGCTACAGGTGGAGGGGTTGGGGAGCAGCGTCAGCCCTGACAACACCAGTCAGGAAAAACCTCCATGGAATTGTGCACCCCGGGAGAGAGGTGGGGAAGAGGCAGCCACACTCAGAACTGGCCCCTGGGAGTTACATCTTTCAAAATGGATGACAAACCAGGAACATCAAGGAAACTGTTCCTTCTGAACTTAAGTGCTTGGTAAACAGGGAAAGGTGATGCAAGACTCCTTGGGCCCAGTGGCTCATGAGACCCAGGCTCTCCTCCTGTGCTTGCATGCCTCCCGTGTTGCCATCCCACTGCTGTGTGCACTTCCTCCTGTGACGGGGCGCTCACCACCTGTTACGGCCGCCCATTCCACCTCCACACAGAGCTACCAGCTGGACAGCTGCTTCGTTGCTCTTCCCGTACTGAACTGGAATCTGCCTCTCTATTATTTTGGGATATTTTCTTCACAAGGGAAATTCTGTAATTTTTGAATAGAAAAATTTATAAGCTAAATATCTAAAATGTGTTAGAAATTTTGGAAAGAAAATGGTGTTTGGGGTTGTATATGCTTAGAGACACTACATGCTTTTAGAAAAAAAGCGTACAACTTAGCAGGCTTAGAGCTGCAGGACTTGGTCAGGAAGAGATGGGGGGGCAGGGGGGCCTGGGGGTGAAGAAAGGACTCCCCAGTGGTGACATGTGCCCACCCCAAGAGCAAGAGGCATCGGCAGCGCTGGGAGGAGGCGGTGTGGAGGACAATATGGGGTCACATGGGAGCCATGAGTCTGCAAGTTCCAACCTCTTGGTGCCACCTCCCTGCTGCTTCTCCTGGCCTGCTGGGGAAGAGCAAATATAAATCAAGCATCTGTGAATTTATGTGGCTTTGCCTGTCCTACAGACAGCAGGGCCACATGGAGAAAGCCCTGAACTGGGAGGGGACAGAACTCATTTTCTGTCAGCTCCCACTCTCCCTGCCCTTTGCCTCTCCCTCCCTCCCCCAGGGCAAGAGCTTGCCAGTGCCCAGAAGCCACCTTTTAACAAGACTGCCTCCATCAGCCCACCACAGTGGTCCTGATGATCAGCCAGGTCTGGGAGCCCTGCAGTTAGATCAACTCTGTACGTTTCTTTTTTTCCTTCAATAAACACTGGAATGTCTATCAGTTTTAATCCAGTTGAAGATAACTTGTGGATTTAAAACACACTTATTCTCTGTATAAGAAAAATTGCCAATTAAACCATGATATGCCATCAACTGCAAATGCATGTCCTTAGATGTTAAAATGTGGACAATGTGTCTCAGAATGGATTAGAAATGTGTATGCCAGGAGGCGCCTGGGTGGCTCAGATGGTTAAGCCTCTGCCTTCCGTTGAGGTTGTGATCCCAGGGTCCTGGGATCGAGTCCCACATCCAGCTCCCTCCTCAGCGGAGAGCTTGCTTTTCCCTCTGCCTCTGCACCTCCCCCTGTTCATGCTCTCTCTCTCTCTGTACCTCTCAGTCTTCGGAAAAAAAAAAAAAGAAATGTGTATGCCAGGTGTGGGATTTGGTGGGGCAGGGGCGCTGACAGGAGTGGGGTTTGGCTCCTTGCCTCATGTTCATAGCCTATCAGAGTTGATGAAACAGCCAGAGAAACAGATCCTGTCCCAGGCCCTGTAAGTGCCAGTGGGGTGAGAAGGTAAGGACGGAGGGCACATTCACAGTGGGCTCTGAACTTCAAGTTGTTTGGGATGTGTGGATGGGGGAAAGGGAATTTCAGGCAAGAGAAATAGCATGAGCTAGGCGGGGCTGGGGGGGCAGGACAGAATGGATTTAAGTTCAGGGAAGATGATGTCCAGAGGTCTGGGGTATCGGGTGTGTGGCCAAAAGAAGTGGCCAACAAAGCGAGAAGGGTGCCTCCCAAGGCAGGCAGTGTGAGCACGGAAGGCTCTGGAGCAGGGAGACACTCACCTCCATTGTGATTAATACTGTTAGACTCAACAAGAGCTATGGTGACAGGCCGGCGCAGTGGGTCATCGTCCTTTTCCAGTTCGGTCTCCCAAAGGATGGCATCTCCGTCCTCGCTGAAGTTCTCCTGGGCCCCATGACCTCCAGGGAACTCCCCAGAACCGTCCTTCTGGCTAAACACTGCCACTCCGTACAGGCCATTGTAGCTGACGTGGTTGCTGGTGACGTGGGGCAGGCTGGATGACATCATCCACACACCACAGCCCTTATTAGCTGGGACAGGGAAAGGAGCGGTCACGGACACTGAGCAGCAGGTGAGGCAGCACCCAGTGTCTCCCCGGGAGAGGAAGCAAAGATGGCACTGGCCTGGGAAACAGAGGCCCTGGTATGCTAATGGCCTCGGACAAGTCACTTTATGGCTGGAGGCTTCTCCTCCATACAAGAGGGATACCAGTCAGGTCAGTCTCACAACCAGGATCATTCCATAGGGTGTAAAAGTGCTCTGAGAACTGTGAAGGTCACAATTCCAGGTCGGAAGCACACAAACCCAGGGGGACAGCGCTAAGGGGTCCTCAGAGTTCATCCAGCCCAACCCCGTCCTGCAGAGATGGAAGTGGCCTCCGTCTGAGTCCCAGCCGTACCACTTCCTAGCTGTGTGACCTTGAGTGGGTTACTGAACTTCTCTGTGTCTCAGTTTTCTCATCTTTAAAATGGGGTCAATAACCGTATCTACCTCAGAAGGCAGTCATGAGGATGTGATAAAGCATATAAAGCACCTACAAAGAACACACGGTAGCTGCTATTATTATTATTAGAGACGCAGTCCAGAGAGTAAGGCTTTGCTCAAAGTCACAGCATGAGTGAGAACAGTTTTCTTTCTAGGGCTACCCTAGTTCTCCCATTAGATTTCTAGTTCTTTGGATCAGAAGAAAGGGTAAGAGTTAGGTGCCCACGTGTCAGAGCCTGAATGGCCCTGTCCTTACACAACTCCCGCCTTCTGCTATTTTAAATGGGGATGAAGCTCTCTGCTTTGCTGACCCCGTGGGTTACAAGGGGACTTAGGAGATGATTCTGTATTCAGAGAGGGGCCATGTGTCTGTGGCCTGAGACTGATGCTGTTCTTCAGGGCGTCTTTGAGGCCCAGGGACAGGCAGTGACTTTCTCGGGACCCACCAGCTAGAGATGGAACCTGGGCTTCCTGCCTCCCTGGCGGCGCTAGACCCCAGACCCCTTCCCCCAGGAACATGCGCCTCACCATAGATGGTGTTTCCTTCTATTAGTCCTTTGCCTTCGTCCCCCACGACCACACCGTCTGAGTAGCCAAAGCAGATAAGGTTGCTCCTGAGGACCGGGATGCCTCCACGGCGGATGTCTACACCTCCCCACTGGTTCTCACGGATGACGTTTTCTATGGAGAGGCAGAAGAGAGGGTCGAGACCCAACGGCCACGCAGACCGGCCACGAGGACGGGGGCACCTGGGAGAAAGGACCCTCTGGACCAGAACACCCAGGCTGCACCCGGCCGGCGGCTGGCGGCCCAAATCTTGCCTGGTCTTTGACTTTTCAGGGACCTGAGTGCTGTTGGCTTTCCTCAAGGGCAAGGTTTGTATCTATCTTGTGTTCTCTTCTATCACTAGGATCCATTGTATCCAGTGGCCTTCAGGACCAACAACTAAGAATGAACTGCTTTAGAGTGCCTGGCCCCCTGTCCTGGGGGCTGTTTCTGGGAGGGCTGAGGCAGAATGCAGCCACTTCCCCCACCCGCCTGGGGAGGCACGAGCCGGTCCGTCAGCCTCAGCTCTGGACTGACCACAGCCTTCCTCTCCCCACCCATCCGTCTCTGGGAATGGGACGAAGAGTCCTAAGTCAGGGGGGGTTGTGCTGGGACCTTGACGCCCCCGGCACCATGGGCAGGCAGACTCTCAGGCTCTTGGGACTGAAGTGCAGTGGCCCAGGGGACTCTGTGTGACTGGTTCCTTCCTGCCCCTGTGACCACATCCCACCCCTTGCCCCCCTTCACCATACCCAGTCACGCGAGCGATCTCCCTGCTCCCCAGGCATGCCGACGGTGTTCCACACGCAGCCCTGCAGGGAATTCTGGTTCTCTTCCGAGGCTTTCTCCTGTCACTCAGGTCTGGCTTACATGTCACCTCAGAAAGGCCTGCCCTGACCACACAATCTTAAATACCCACACAGTCCCTCTATAACCTTATTTTAATATAATTAAATTATGTATAGTTTACATATTATATATTTATATATATCAATTACATAGATATTTATGTAAAGTTAATATATAATTATTTAATCTCTAGAGCACGTATCACCCAGATACATTTCTTTTGTGTGTGTGTGCTTTTATCTTTCTCTTCCTAAAATGTCCGTTCCCGACAGCAAGAACCCAAGGGCAGCTGTTTCACAGATCTGTTTTGCATTGCCGTACCCCCAGCTCCTGCACAGTGTGTGCTCGATAAATGTCTGATGAACGAAGGACACCTGGTTCAGTCACAGGGATTCACCAGGCCAATCTCTTATGTCCCAGGCGTGGCTATGCTCTGTGCTGAGGCGACACTCACGTACCACGTAGACTTGATTCTGGTCTTAGAGAATTTGCTGCCTTACAGCAGAGGAGACTGCCCTTACACAGATCACTAAGAAAATAAGATGTCCTACAGAGCATGCCTGCTGGGTACACTGAGTGTCTGTGTGCACAACGGGAGGTCAGGGCAGGCTTCCCTGAGGGGAAGGAACATTGAGGCTGAGGCCTGAAGGATGGGTAGGAGTTGGCCAGGCAGGGGGGAAATGGGGATAGACTTCCAGAGCAGGTGCAAGCCCATACAGAAGAGGAGGGATTCAGTCTATGTGCCATAAATGTTTCTGACAGTGTTATGTGAGCTGTCCAGGGAGCTCCTGTAAGCAGTAGGCCTGACAAAGAGCAGACAGACACTCCCTCCTTCTCAGGCCCTCCTTGTGACAAGCAGGGCCAATGCACAGGGCTGGAGTCCCAGAGTGTTAGCCTACTATTCAGAGGAGGAGGCCAGTCTGTCAAGGTGAAGGACTGGCTGGGGGCAAGGCCAGGGATGTTGGCTTGGCAGCTGGTTGCTCAGTTGGCCACGGCTCTAGGCGGCTCCCACTCCTACCTGTGATGAGGCCTTTGCCATTCTCATTCACTGCTATGCCAGCTGCACGGCCCTTGAAAATGTGGTTCCCACTAAAATGGAAGGAGAAGAGAGTGAGACCAGACTGATGTGTCAAATCCATTGCCTGCTATTTTCTTTTGTAATCTTCCCCAGATGACTCAGGTCCACAGAGGCATAAAGCATTTTCTGAAGTCCTAGAAGCCAGGCATTTAAAAATTGTCAGTTATCCCAGAGACAACTTGATCCAGAACTAAACCTACAACTATGCCATACAACCACAATGATATTCATGTTTCTGTCGCCTCTCTTATCGCTCACATACAAACACCATTTGAGGTCATCGTGGTGCACAGGTGACAAGTCTTGGTAGTGCCAAGAATTCCTAGGAGACTGTGGTAAGCTTATTTGGGCATGATTTGTGTCCAAAGCCTGAATCAGATTCTCTGCCTATAATGAGGCTGCTATCTTCTGTTTGTATCCAACAGCTACTCTACCTTTTCTGTTAACTTAATCACCTATCCACTGAATGACAACATAAAATGACATGCTTTAAAAGAAGGAAAGCAGATTTTTAAAAAGGGGGTTTTAATGGGTGCCTGGGTGGCTCAGTTGGTTGAGCGACTGCCTTCGGCTCAGGTCATGATCCCGGAGTCCTGGGATTGAGTCCCACATCGGGCTCCCGGCTCAGCGGGGAGCCTGCTTCTCCCTCTGACCTTCTCCCCTCTCATGCTGTTTCTCTCTCTCTCTCTCAAATAAATGAAATCTTTAAAAAAAAGCAGGGGGGTTAAGAATACTGGACAACGTGGGGAAAAAAAAAGATTATCAATGTGCAACCAACATGAAACCTCACGGGCTGGGTTAGCCACATAAGGAAGATACAGGAAAACACACTCCTACTCAGAGAAACACACACAGCTGTCACTGCCATGGAAAGGCCTTGCGAATGAAAAACCTGAGCATGCTGAAGGACATGCATTGCTTTCCAGAGTCTGCAACTTGGTTTCCTGCCTGTTAAAACAAGGCCAGTCACACCTGGACATTAGCACAATTGGGTTATCCCTGGAGGACACATGTGCTGTTTATTTTTACTAACAGGAATGCTGTGACCTCCTTTCTTCCTGGAAGGGCACCTGCCTCCTGTCTTAGGAGGCCACCCTCCTAATTCCCATCATGTGGCTGAGGGATTTAGGTCCAAATATTCATCTGGCTCTTTAGAGCCTAACACAGGGCCTGGCACCCCATAGAACTTCATTGAGTAGGATTTGGCTAAATTTTCCATTTCTTAGGGCAGGGTCCAAATGGTTTATGTCCTTGGAGGAAAAACCCCAGCAAATTATGTTGATGCTGGGGAAAACGAAATGTCAACTGCACCTATACCATGCATTTGGGTTGAACAAGTGAAATCCTTTGTTAAAAACATCCCTATTTTTGCCCTTAGATTTGAAGAGTGTGCTTTGATCTGGTTACGGTTCAATCAGCAGATGGTTACTGTGGGTTTCTAGAATTCATCGTCAGAGACAGTCCCTGGGCTAGGGCACGCCTCGTCCATATTTCTGCGAGCTGTGCCATAGTAGCAAATGTACAGCTGGTGTGTTTTCAATAATCTCACTTACCTCCAGAAAGAACCCATGGCCACTTGGAGAAACATGTATGTGTTTGTACACAGGAAGGGCAAAATAAAGATAAAAGAGGTATCAGAAAACATTTAGGAAAAGGGGACGGATGATTGTTCCAAAAACCAAGGGTGGGATGTATACTTCGGATGAGCCCTTCTGAGCCCTGTGCTTCCTTACAGCCAAAGCAAAAAGAAAAACACAAAAGGTTATAAAACTCTCACTGGCAAAGAAAACTGTGGTGGTTTGCCTTATCCAGCCACTTCAGGGATCTCAAAATTGATTCTGTACCCTCCCCCAGATCCCTATCTTCCATCACAAAGAAACATAAAGGAAAAAAGCACAATGTATTCTCTCAAAGAGATTCTGTTGTTGTTTTTTTAAAAAGCTTTTATTTTTAAGTAATCTCTACACCCAGTGTGGGTCTGGAACTCACACCCCTGAGATCAAGAGTCACACACTCCACCAACTGAGCCAGCCAGGCGCCCCTCAAAGAGGATTGTTTTAAAAACCAAGACACCAATCTGACTGTAACAGTCCTTGCTCAAAACTCCTCAACTATTACCAGCACCCACAAGGTCAAGCCCAACTTCCCAGATTGACGTATGGCTACTATAACAAATTACCACAAACGTACTGCCTTAAAGCAACACAAATTTATTACCTTCTTGTTTAGGAGGTCAGAAGTCCAAAATGGGTCCTACAGGGCTAAATCAAGGTGTCAGCAGATGTGTGTTCCTTCTGGAAGGTCTAGGGGAATCCATTTCTTATCTTTCCCAGCTTCTAGAGGACATCCAGATTTCCTGGCCTCTGGCCTCATCACTCTGCTCTCTGCTTCTGTTGTCACATTTCCTCCTCCCCAACTCATTCTCTGGCTTCCCTCTAATGATCCTTAGGATTACACTGGGCCCACCTGGATAATCCACAATAATCTCCCCATTTCAAGGTTCTTTTTTTTTTTTTTTTAGATTTTATTTATTTATTTGAGAGAGAGAATGAGAGAGAGAGAGAGAGCGCATGAGAGGGGGGAGGGTCAGAGGGAGAAGCAGACTCCCCGCTGAGCAGGGAGCCCGATGTGGGACTCGATCCCGGGACTCCAGAATCATGACCTGAGCTGAAGGCAGTCGCTTAACCAACTGAGCCACCCAGGCGCCCTCATTTCAAGGTTCTTGACGAACACATCTGCAATGTCTTTTACCATGTAAGAGCACATGTTCACAGGCTCCAAGGATTAGGAAATGGATCTATTTGGAGAGCCATTATTCTACATATCCTACTCGATATGAGGTTCTGTGTTCCAACTGCACGCAACCTGCTTTGTAGGCCGATTTACTCAACCCTCTGGGCATCTCGTGACAGACACACATTTGTTACCATCTTTCCAGGACACACCCTGAATTTCAGAATACCATCTCCCTGGCCACAAAATCCTACTTACCCTTTAAGCACAACTCCATGTCAGCTCCCCTGATGCCCTTCCCTGACTCACTCAGCTGGAATTGTGGCTGGCTCCTTTGACACTTACACGAAGGCCTATTGAGAAGCACTCGTTTTGGTGAGTCTTCCCTCAGGGTTATTTGTGTGTCTGTCTCCAGCATGAGACTAAATTCTATGGAGCAAAGACTGTTCTTACACACTTTTTATATCACTGTCCCCTTACATAGAAAGTAAACACTCAAATGTGTGTTAAAGGAAAAACACACATACAAACACATACTCTTCAATAATGCAAAAGATGGAAAAAGAGCTCTGGGACCACTAACTGTTTTCAGTAAGCTGCCTGTAACAACAGTGAAAAACAGATGCCTAACAGTAATAGGACTGGTTCAAAAAATAATGGAATATCAAAACAACAGAATGTTTTGAAGCTTTCCAAAACTGATAAAGGCCATGAAACATGGAAGAGTGCATATGGAATAATCAAGGGGAAAAAACACTTCAGAATATATTTGCTGCACATCCCTGCCAGTTTTTTTCCTAAAGCAAGACCTAACAACTCATGTCAGACGTGTTCTCAAGCCACAGCGGACTGTTAGCTAAGCCCTGAATTAGGTGCTCTGCTGCCTCTGCTCATGTGGTTTCCTTTAGTAGGAATGTCCATTTCCCATCTCTGACGGCCCACTTCCTACCCATATTTCAGAGTCCAACTCTCATACCCCCTTGGAAATGAGGTCTTCCCACATCCCCTTAATAGAATGATTCCCATGATAGCATCTGTCAGTCTACCGCATATGAGAGCTGGGATGACAGCTCCCGGTGCCCACAGTGCTCCTACCCCCCGAATCTACAGCTTGCCCCACTGATCGGTCACGGCATGCTTTTGCGCTGAGGCCAGATCTTTTTTTTTTTTTTAAAGATTTTATTTATTTATTTGACAGAGACAGACACAGCGAGAGAGGGAACACAAGCAGGGGGAGTGAGAGAGGGAGAGGGAGCAGGCCTCCCACTGAGCAAGGAGCCCGATGTGGGGCTCGATCCCAGGACCCTGGGATCATGACCCACGCTGAAGACAGCCGCTTAACCAACTGAGCCACCCAGGCGCCCCCTGAAGCCAGATCTTAAAAGAGCATCCTAGATAGCCACTTTCAACCGAACAGATCTGTCAGGTGAGTTGAAACTTTTATGCCATCTCTATCTTAGAGTTATTTCTGGTCACACGTGTCCTCCATGCTAGAGTAAGCTCCGGGGCGGGGGAGCCCCTCTTTACCACCATTATCAGAGGTGCTCACTAATGTCTGCTGAGAAGAATGGCTACACCGTGAACTGGAAGGGACTGCAAACAAAGCGCTTGTGTTACTATGGTGGGATCAGGGTGGAGTCTGGTCTTTGCTTGTTTTGCTATACAGTTGTGTTAGTAAACAAAAATGTTTTCAAATGGAGGAAAGCCAGGGAGTAGGGAAGAAAGAGATCAGAGAGGTCCAAAGGGACCACGGGTGAGGACGGTCCGAGTACACCATACGTACCTCACGACTGGATTTCCATGGTACAGGATATAAATGCCAGCCTCCTTATTTGAAAAGATTTGATTGTTCCGGATGATGCCTTTCCCATTGCCAAGGACAACAATGCCAGAACGAAGGCCATGGTGGATCTGGTTACACTGCAAGGGAACATGAGACAGCACAGAAGACAGATCAGACCAGCCAGCAAGAAGCAGAGTGCTCAGCTGCCACCCCACAGCAGGGCCACTGAAGACCTTCAGCTAGCGTATGACAAAATGAATGGACCGCGCTGCTGCCCCACCACACACACGCAGAGCTGTAAGGGAGAATCCAGAGAGAGGAGCTTTCGCCACCCAGCCTCTTGCTCTCCACCTGCAAAGTGGGCCACTGAAAACTGCTGAGCCTCCGAGCTCCCCCGACCCCCCATTCATCTGGCCAGGCCACACCACCCCGGGGCCAGGGAGCCCACCTCTCCGGGAAGGGCAGCCCCCACTATATGACAATGTTGGCCACGTGTAGTCCCAAGTGGGCCACTTTCAAGGAAGGGGGAGAGCCATCTGGCTCCTATTCCTCACTTCCCATGCAGGGAGGGCCTGTGGAAAGGTGCGGCTCTGGGGAGCCTGGTTGTTCCAATGTGGCACGAGAGCACAGAAGGTGTACGCACTACAAAGACCCTTAGATTTATTTCGAGCATCTCTTTGTATGAATGGGGAAGCAGGCCCAGGGTCACACAGTGTGGGGCAGAGCGAGATCTGAAGCTTAGTTTCCCAGTTACCTGCTTTTGCACAGTGACAACATTTTTAGATCATAATAAGTGATAATAAAATTCTTTCACTGTTTAATTTACAGCCTAAATACATTCCTGTACTTAAACCAGGAAGTTAGCGGTTTCTCTTCCAAAACGAATTCACAAAAACAAAGTTCTAGCTTGCTTGAAAATGTGCCACACTGTAAGCTCTCCTATTCTTACTCACTTTCCAGATTTTCTCCTGAAGGATTTGGCAGACTCACCCGGGCAACCACTGCCTAACAGAAATCACTCACAGGTTGAAAAGCTCAGCGAGAGAAGCGTAAGCAGTGGCATTTCCATCCCCCCACACCCTTTCATGAAGCCAGGGCAGAAACATGACGCCCCCTCCCCCTCCCCCTGCCAAACTGGCCTGTCCCCTCTGCCCTGGGAAGGCAAACTCCTCTCATCTCTCCGGCAACAGTGGCGATAACTTCCTCAGCCAAGGCTGTGCGTCAGATGCCAGCTGCATGGTAGAGATGCAGTGAGGGGAGGGGGTGAGAGAGGACACTGGCCAGGCATGTCTTTTTAAACAGTTAGGGACTCCCCTTCATCTGCATTTTGTGAGGGCAGTCTACTATAATGGGTCAAGAACAACAACCCTGAGTCAGACTGCCTGTCAGCTCTGTCATGAGTTGTATGATTTGGGGCAACATCCTTAGCCTCTTTGTGCCTCAGTATCCTCATCTGTAAAATGGGGAAACAATAATTCTGCCACACAGGGCTGTGAAAAGATTAAACCATAAATAAGTAAATATATACAAAGTGCTCAGAACAGTATGTGGCATACAATAAGCACTATGTATAAGGGTGGATATTACTTTTTAAAGTCCATAAGAAGTCTGACACATCTCCTACTTCCTAGGAAATGTGTCTCTTGGGGAAGCCCAGAGTAGAAAAAGGGGCTGTTCTCTCATATCACTGGTCCCATATTCTATCAACTTAAGTGGCTTTCTCATTGGTGTAAAATCAAACTCATGTGACTTCACAATATCCATGAAACAATCTTCAGAATTAATATCTTAAATGTCCTTTTTATTGTGAAGAATGATCTAACTTGGTGCTTTATTTTTGATCCAGGTGTCTATTGTAGGGCAGATACAGCTTTATTTTTATCAAACTCAAAACCAACCAGAGCCTATCAGGGCTGAGGAAGTGCTCTGTGAAATTTCCCTGTCTATCCAGCCCTATTTCTTACTAAAAGGAGACTGGAGGGAGGTGATCTATTCAAAGCCACTCCCAATACATGAAGAAAGAGGGAGGCACAGAGTCATAAGGACATACAGAGAAAAGTGAAGGAACCACTTGCAGGCAGGAAGCAATATAAATTCAAGACAGCGTGGCGCCTGGGTGGCTCAGTCAGTTAAGTCTCTGCCTTCGGCTCAGGTCATGATCCCAGGGTCCCCATCTCGAGCCCCGCATCCGGTTCCCTGCTAAGTGGGGAGTCTGCGTCTCTCTCTGACCCTCCCCCCTCTTGTGCTTGCTCTCAAATAGTCTTTTTTTCAAAAATAAATAAACTCAAGATGGCAGCATTTACTTAAATAGTCCCAGAAAAGGCTTGAGAACCAAGAGCCACCTAAAAGAGCATGAAGACAGAAGTACCAGAATGAGGGGGTTGGACTTTTTCCGGATGTCTACGCCGGCCTCTGCATTGTGGTAAATGTTGTTGCCAGCGATCAAGCCTCCGCCCTCCAAGCGAAGAAAGATGCCCGACGCTCTGCAGCGGTGAATGTCATTCCTGAGCATGACAATCTAGGCAGAAAAGAGAAAGCCATTTGTTCTCTTATCACAGGTTTTTTATAAAGCCGCTTGGGGACACTTGAGTCCTCTCCTTACCGTCTGCTCCCTCCACGCTATTCCGCCCACAGGCAAGGCCGTCTCTTCCCACCTTGTGTACTCCCAGCAGCGGAGCAAGCTCTGTGCCCTGCTTGGCTTTGCCCCACAGGCTCCTTACCAACCACCGTGGTTTGTTTTTTTTTTTAGTAAAACCCGGACTGAAGCTTGGTCCCATGCCCCGTAGTCACAACTTGAGAGTGGAATAACTGGATGATGGGATGGAAGGGACCCTCAGAGGAGATGGGACTTGGTGGTCTTCAAATTCTATGTGGACTGGGGTCACATGAAGATCTCCCCAGGTTCCAAGGGCACAGCTACAATGAATGGAATCAGGTTCCCACATGTGCCTTTGCTAAAATTCACCTGCCTGAGAAAGCACCTGAGAATAACCTCCTACCTTCTCTTTTACTTTGTAAGACAAAGTCCTATTCTTGTCCATTCTGAATCTTTCTTGGGTGTATGGCTCAGGGGTGGAAAAACCCCTGGTACTCCAAACTACGGGACAATTAGAAGTATTGGTACAAGGAAGCCTCCTTTATTTTTTTAATTTTTTTTTAAAGATTTTATTTACTTATTCATGAGAGACAGAGAGAGAGAGAGAGAGAGAGAGAGAGGCAGAGGGAGAAGCAGGCTCCCAAGGAGCAGGGAGCCCGATGTGGGGCTTGATCCCAGGACCCTGGGATCATGACCTGAGCCGAAGGCAGACGCTCAACCATCTGAGCCACCCAGGCGCCCAGGAAGCCTCCTTTAAACAAGGTACCACAACCCAGCACACAGCTTATTTAAGGGGATGTATTGCCACTCACATTTTCTTTCCCTGTTTAATAAGCATATTAAAAATTCAGAATATATTTGTATTATTTTAAGCAATTGTATAATAGTAAAATACATTAGGATAAACGATATATTACACTAAAATAAGTCTGGGAGTGGTAAAGTAGAAGTACAGCTTCAAGGAGAAGCCTTCTGTTTAGGAGGAAGTTGGTAAGAGCATCCATTGCTCCCACACCTACAAGAACAGGATCAGGTAATATACAACAACACACACTTTCTTGAACCCATCAGAGAACTGAGGTGGCAGGACAACCAAGGAGCCTGGAATCCAAGGACAACAGGCACCTCCCAGGAGATGAGATGTGAGCCCGTGCTTGCCTGCGCAGATGCAGGCCCCACGAACCGGTAAGAATCCAGCTACAAGTTTTAGCGAACTGTTGAAGGCCAAGTGTGAACTAGCCTGAGGGTGCGGAAACTCTGGGAGTAGGTGTGTCTGTTCACTTTTCCATGCGCCTCGCTAGGTGTTCATGGGGAAAGACTGGGGACCGGACAAGAGACTGGGGACAGCCTCCCTCATGGCACAGGCATGGGGGAAAGACAGTGTGGCCACTGTGGGAAAAGCACTAAGCCCCTCTTGGAGTTTTCTCCCCAACTTTCCTGCCGAACAAGCCTGAAGCAGCTGGGGGAAGGGCAGCAAGCCCCGTCACTCTCAAGGAAGGGAAAGAAAAAACCCCACCTCGGGCTCTGATCATTAGAGTCCCCCCCCTCATGCTGGGGGTGAGGCAGGACCTACTTCCAAGCCCACAGACACAGCACCTACCTAAGACTAAGAACAAACGTACCCGAGAAACCCTACCACCAGCCAGAGCCACGAGTGAAAGCGGTCTACTGCTGGGAGGGCAGGGAGCAGAGCAAAGCCTACTGGCAAACCAGCAGAAGGTAAAGAACATGAAGCCTATGGTAGGCGGAGGATAATAACAAAACCCAAACCAGCTCAGTCCTCACTAGACTGACCCAAAACCTGGTCCTCTAAAGGTATGGCAAAAGAAGAGGTATGCCCATCTCCACACATAAATGCAATTGACCTCAGTCTCTATACAAGATACACAAAACAGCAAGATAAACACCAGTCTTCTTTGTGGAGCCGGAAGCAACTGGGCTCTTTCTGTCAGCCTTACTCCCCTGGGGATGTTCTAGAGGACAGGGAGGGGTGGCTGCCCTCAGGCCACCGGATCAAGGCTTTGCTCCCAGGCATGGGACCGGCTCAGCAGGCCCAGCACCTCGGCCAAATCTCCCTGCTTGTATGAATGCCACTCAGGATATAGTTGTACCTGATGCTGGATACTCAGGAGATTCATGGATTTTTTTTTTTAAGTCAAAAATCCTGAATATCAGTTTCTTAGGTTCCTTGCTAGAGACTTACTAGTAATTTATAGACTGCACAATTCCTGCCAGAAGCCCCTGGAGGCAATTGTTTAAAAGAGCTACAAGGAAGGTTGTATAACTTTTCACTTCTCCTTTTAGATGACTCCCAGCTACCACCTGCTTCCAAGTCTGCCTGGCAGGGCATATTTCTCCCCAAAGCTCCAGACCCAGGTAACCAGACGGCATCTCTGCTAGATGTCGGAAATGCCCCAAACTCAGCATCTGTCTCCACACTCTAACTCCCCTGTTCCTGCTGATGCCTCTGCCACTCAGGCCAGAAGCCTCGGCCTCATGCCTTTGACTGCTCCCTCCTAAAGCCCTCCCTTCTACCTTTCCAGAATGCCCTGTCCCTTCCCCTCCATCTCTGGACCACAGTTTTCCACTGCCCCTCATTGGTCTTGCCTCCAGCCTTGCTCCCCTCCATTCCATTCCCCAGAAAGCTTTCCAAATACAGATCTGACCACAGTTCTCCTCTGCCTAAAATCTGTCCGTGAGTTTCCCTTGCCTTCACAGCAAACTCCAATCTCTGTGGCAAGCCCTCTGTGCCTCAGCTAGCTGACTCCTGCAGACTCCCTGGTCCCCTGTCGCAGCCATCAGCTCATGCTCTGGCTGCTTGAGTCATTGGTGACTCCCTAAACGTATGGCGTCCTTTCTCACATCTGGCCTTCAAGCACACCTCCGCGTCTCACAGCTTCCTGTTGCCGGCTCCTACACAGCTCAGCCCAGGCACTGCTCCTCCAGGGACCCTCTCCCTGAGGCTGGGTGCCTATGCCACCCACAGCACCTCTGTCACAGCACCTCCCACACTGGACTGTAATAGCACTTCTAAAAAATAAACAACAAAAAAATCTGTTGAGCACTTGTTCTGTGCCAGACATATTGCTAAGAACTTTACATATATAACCTGAGTTAATCTTTACCATACCTGGGAGGCAGATAGTATTGTTAGTCCAAAGGACACATAGCTATTAGGGGGCAGAGGCAGAATTCAACTCAGAAGCCACACTCGTAATAACTATGCAAGAGGGAAGACCCTCCTGGGGGCTTAGACCAGATCCTTTCATCGTGGTACCTGAGAGCAAAACTATTACCCATCCTTTTGATCTGACCATCATCTTTTATTCTCTATATAGTAGTCTGATGTTCTTTCAGGGTAACACCACCCTTTAAAATCCTCTTTGGAAGTGGGCTGGACAAAATGCAATCCAAATGTGATTGCTGTTAACCATTCTAGCAGCCTGAAGAGATCTGTGAGTCTCACACGTGACATGTGTACAATGCCCTACAGCTTACTAGGTGCTCTGCCAATTTTATGGCATTGGATCCTTACAAAACCCAGTGAGAGAGGCAAGGCAGGGATGCTTATTTCCATTTTATAGAAGAGGACAGTAACGCTCGTGGTGAGTCAGTGGAGAGGTAAGACTCAAACCCAGGAGCTAGGCCATGCTTTCTTCCAAAAGGCTGTGTCTTTCCTTTCAGAAGCCTTTCGTGTGCTCAGTGGTTTGAAGGATCTGTGGACTGTCCTGCGGTGCCCAAAGAGGCTGCAGGGTCCTGATGGCATCAGTGGCAGGACGCACTGCTCTTAGCACAAAGTCCCAGTGTCTCTCAAAGGGGCTTTCCAGGCTCGGGGTGAGGTGGCGTCTGCTCACCTCCCCTGCCTCATTTTCAACCACTCCTCCATCCTCAGCACCCTGTTACAATCAGCCTCACACCCAGGTCCCAGCATAGAGTGTTCCAGCTGCCTGGAACGCCCTCACTCTGCACCCTTTCAACCACACGCACACCAGTCTCCTTGGCTGTCCTCTACTCATCCTACACAGCTTTAGACACCTCTTCTGGGAAGCCTTCTCCAGTTTGGATCAAAGCCAGTGATCATGTGTCCCTCAATTTTTTCTCATCCAGGCTAAAGAGCCCTTGTTCCTTCTACTAGGACTTGGGGACATATTTGAGAAGCAGCATGACATAGTGAAAGGAGTTGGAAGACCTGGGTTCTAGTCCCCGTTCTGCCACTAACTTGCTGTGTGACCCTGAGTGAGTCACATTTCCTCTCTGGGCCTGTTTCCTCTTCTGTAAAATGAGAAGAACAGTTTCTGCTCTGTCCAAATCAGATGACGGACATAAGGCAAGGGTATGTTATAAGCTGAAAAAAAGATGATTTTAAAAAAATGCAAAACAGCCTCACCAAAGCCTTCCTGTGTATAGGCACAGGAACCTTCTCTCATTAATCAAAATCATGTTCCTAGTGACCCAGTAAGGCCTCACGGGTCTGTAGAGTAAACCTTACGACAGTACCTTGCTATTATGTATACACCGCACTGCATAAGTCAGGTTCCGGAAGATGTTTCCTTCCATCTTGGCTCGGCCATAGGAGCAAACGAAGACACCTCCCTTCCCGTCCCGGAAGAGGCACTTGCGGATGAGGCAGCCCTGCACAGAGCTGGCCAGTGCCATGGCCTCCTTGTCCTTCTGCAGCTCCTGCTGCAGTGAGTTCAGCACTAGGCAACTGGGCAGCTGAATGGATGCTCCTGGAAGTGGTGGGCCGAGAAAGGAGCCCCCCAACACAGGGCGTGGGCCCTGCACTTGGTAGGACAGTCTGTATGTGAGCTGGTCCTCCTCCTCCTCCTCACCACCACTAGGACTCAGGCCTCCGTCACTGCTGTCTGGAGTCTGGGCCACCCTTTCCCCATCACTGCCCACCTCTGCCTCCTGTGAGCCAGCCTTGGAGCCCGGCTTTGGGGAGGTAGAAGATGGGCTGGTAGGGCTTTGGCTGCCCTCAATGACAATGTCACAGGTCCTTGGGCTCCAAGCCTGGTCCCTGCTCTCCAGGTCTAGGGACATTAAAGAGTCAGAGTCCTCTGTGGGGAGTATGCTGGGTGAAGACTTGATAAGCCCTAGTAGATACTTGTAGGCCCAGTTCTTGTCTGCAGATGGGTGGCCCTCAACAGTCACAGAGTTGTTTTCACTGCCCACAAATTCACAGTTTTCCAGGACACACAAGGGCACATTGTGCAGGAAAACATGGGTATTTTTGAAGGTACAAAACTTCACTTGGCAGGTGCCTGGGCCATGGACCTGGATGTGCCCATTCTCAAAGTTGCAGTTGTCAAACTGAACATGACCCGATGTTGTCTGAGGAATAGAAAAGAGAAAATGGATAAAACAGGGATAAGAATTGTTTTGCTAGTCAGTATTCTAACTGCCCTTTAAGGAGGGTGGAACCTGGAGAGGCCATTTGTCCTGCTGATCCTGTTCTCCTCCCCCCCAAGGGCATGTGTCAGCCCCCACACAGGGGGACAGGGACAGGAAGCTGCTCTGCATCAGAGGAAGGATAATTTGGAGTTGCTGCCTTTCCCTCCTTCCAATCCCAAAGGGACTGGAAATGGATCAAGGCAGAAAAGTTCACACTCTGCAACAGGGCCCTTCCTAAAGACTGCAAATCTCAAGTAAATTCTCCCAGTACTCAATTAGTGTCTAGTGAGAATATAAACTCTGAGGGGTGAAGATGGGGAAGAGGGAAGAAGCTGAAGCTCAGAGGGATGCTGGGTGAGATGGAGTCAACATGGTAACACAGGAGGTGAACCAGCAGGGCGAGCATCACTCTAGGGATGATCAGGAATGACAGGGAGAGCTTTGGATTTTCATAAACCAAGAATTGGCTGGGATTTGAACACAACTTTACTGTGACCCCTGAAGGGCGAGGGAGTCCCAGCTCGGTGTCTTGGTTACATGAAGAAAGTGTGAGATCGTGAGGTGTCTCACTAGGTCTCACTCCTCGAGCACATCTTCCCTTCACCATCCTCTCTCAGCCCTGCAGCACCCCACAGAACACCAGCTTGGCATCTGAACTCAGGACAGAGCCAGGCAGAAGCCTGAGAGCTGACAGAAGACAGGCCAGGAGGAGCTGAACCCTGCCTGGGCTAGGCTGGGCAGGCAGTTGTAGAGGCCCAGCCACAGTTCTGGGAAAGAGTCCAGCCTGTGTGGCAACCGGTACAGGTGTGTGTGTGGGGGGAGGGGCACAGCAAAGGACAGCAGGCTGTGTCCCTAAAGAGGAGGACAAGGAGGTAAGCTGTCATGGCCCAGCAGTACTGAGCAGGAGTTAAGATGGGCTCTGGAGTCTGACCGCATAGGAATAACTCCCAGCTCTGCCTCTTTCAAGTGTGTTATTTTAGATAGGACTTCATCTCTCTGAGGCTTTGTATGCAATAGGGGGCTTGCCAGCTAACAAAGCACAAGGTAGAGAGCCAGGTACAAAGTTGGCACCCACTGAAAATTAGCTACCATCACCAGGGACACAAAGAGCAGAGACTCCTCTGGGGTGGGGAAGTGCTGAATCCCACGCACCACTCACCTGAGCCCCTTAGCTCCCAGGCCTGGCTGAGAAGCACAGCTACTCTATATTCCTGAAAAAGAACTGTTTCCAGATTTCATGCTAAATTCCATCAGATGGATTTGAACCAGAAAATGAGGGAGGATTTCATGATCCCACTGAGTAATCCAGACATATCCAGCCCTGAACAGTTTTTACATCCTCTAGTGGTGAGCACCCTGGAGAGCCTGGCCCAAAACTTACTCGCCTTAACCCCTATAAGCTCTTCCTTATGGCTAACTTAATTTTTTCTTGCAGCAATTTAAGTCTATTTGCTCTTACTGGGTCCTCTCTGTAGATGAACACAAGCTATCTGAAGATGCAGAGCCATTGCTGGGGTTCTCCTCAGAAGTCACTGAAAACCGCTGTGAAATCACCCTGGTCTTTGCATTTTGCAGGCAAGGTCATCCTAGCCCCTTGTGCTGTTTTCAGTTAAAAGACGATCACGGACGGGAGCACTAATATATGCCAGGCCCCAACCCCTGAGCATCTGAGGCTGCACTTCCAAGGGAGAAGGAGAGGCCGAAATGAACATATTACTCTAAGAGTAAATGTCATATGAAATGTGAAGGGTCTTGAATCAAACTCTTCTTCTGGGTCTGCAGACCAGCCTAGGAGTTGTTCATCAGTCCTCCTGAAACATTCTAGGCCTAAAAAGCAGGCTTTTAAGTTTCCAAGGAATCCAGCACAATGTAATTTCAAAGGTACTTAGAATTTGAGTTCTAACCTCACTAATTAACCACCTGAGAAATTTACTTAGCATCACTGAGCATTAGTGCCCCTGATCGGCAAAATGGGGATACCATGTCTACTGTCTACCACAACTATTTGTTGTGGGGATCAAATGAAGTCACAGATGGATAGTCACCTAGATTATGAATATAGGCTTTGGATCCTCGCTCTGTTTCTTACTAAGTCTGAGACCTGGGTATGTCACTTAATCTTGCTGAGCCTCAGTTTGCTCATCTATAAAACCAGATGGCATGGCCCCTCTTACTAATGGCTGGAAAGCATACGCCAGCCACATAGTAAGTGTACTATAAATGACTGGTCGTGTGATGATCATTACAAACCCGAGAGACAACGTGTTGTGATTGGTAGTCACAGTGGCAATATAATTATTACTGACTAGGTCTGAAGTTCAGATATTATTATGTTTCTAGGCAATGTAAAGCTGTAGACTCTTCTGCTGGGAGCTACCAACATGTCAATACATTCTTTGCTTTGAATACAGCCTGTGCTCTGTGCTCCTAGAAGGTTAATGTTGGGCTGGTATTTCCTGGCCCTCTCCCCAGTCACTCTTGGTAAAAGCCTGACCTTCCCTGACCCTCCTCCACAGGGTGGGGCTAACATGCTAAAGGTCATTGGTCCTGCATAGCCTCCCCTGGCTTTGGCCGTCTCTGGGCATGAAGTGTTCTCTGCTTCCTGTCACTGTGTGGTATACTCCTGGACCTGGATTTTCCACCTAGTTATTCCACTCATGGTGCCAGCTCATCCAGTGTGGAAGGAAAGAAGTACAAAGCAGTTTGGGTCTTGAGTCCCCGGCTTATTTTTTAATACAGTTTTGCCAGGAATAAAGCAGAATGTTGATCGTTACTGATCCCTTACCCATTTCTCAACTGCTGCAGAACTCAGAGGAGTATGTTATAGGAACAATGACAAAACCCTCAATTCCAACAAAAAAGGGGTTGCAAACCCACTGAGAAGAGGCCCAAGTCGTGGGACCGGAGAGGCCACCCATCTGGATGTGGGCACCCACCTTAAACATGAAGGGTGAGAACCAGGCCGGCATGAAGACAAGGTTGCACAGGCGTGTGGTGGAGCAGTGCTGATCGATGCTGGCGAGTAAGGCCACCTCACCCAACTTCCCATGGCCTACGATCTCCACAGGCACCTTCAGGATGATTTCACCCTGCTCTTCATACACACCTGGAAATAGCACAATTCGGTCATACAGGCTTGCCATGGCCAACGCGCTGCCCAGGCTGTCAAACTCATGACCTGGCCCAACACTCAGGGTACGGCGTTCCCTCCTCCGGCGAAACAGAGAAAAGCAGACAGAGGACTCCAAGTCCAGGGCATTCTTGGTCCACGTCTTGGAGGCAAGGTAATGCTGCTTGAAGGCCTCCCTCCAAGACTCAGGCTCCACATCAGGCTGGTTGGGCCAGTTGGGGTGGCGGCATTCGGTGCATCCCAGACATAGCTGTCGCCAGCGAGTGCTGTCGAGACTGAGGATCAGTTCATACCAGGCCCTGCAAACCAGGCTGCAGCGGCCCAGGTCGGGCAGGTGCAGGTAGGCTAAGATCATGCGCCACAGCTCCAAGGGGAGGCCGCCAGCCTCCATGGTCACCTGAGAGACAGACACAAAACAAAAGAAGTTTTTGCCGACCCTGCTTACAGCTCCCCCTTCTTGAAATATTCCCTGCCTTCTCCTGACCCCAAGGGTGTGCAAGTGAACAAGGCCTGGCCAATCATAGGACTCCATCTCCTCAACTGGAATTCTCTGGGATTTTTCTGCCTGGAGTCAGCAGGGAAGACTCTCTTTTCTCTTGGTCAGACACTATGCAGATATGACCTGCGAACTGCTGTCAGCCATGTTCCCCACTTGTGGAGAAAACCTTGTGGTACCAGAGCCAAGCAGAAATGAGGAAATGAAAGATGAAAAGTGAAAAAGATAAAGAAAAAAAGTGATCACATGTGTATGAGTCCTGGTGGTACTGATTCCAGATTCCTGAAAGCTGCCCTGGAATCTTTGGTTCTTTCTTCAGTTCTATGAGGTACCTAATGACCTTCTAATAAATACCCTTTTTTGCTTAAGCTGGTTTGACTTGGGTTTCTATGACTCATCACTAAGATTTTGGACCAGTGGAACCCCTCTTTGGCTGTTACAGTCCTGGAGCTCTGGATTCCCTAGACTCCCAGGGAAGGGACCTCTAGTTCTTCACACGAAGAGGAATAAGAACTGAGGCAGTGTGTGTCCATCTGTCTGCCTTTCCTGTTACCAGACCAAATAATTATCACTGTTTTCCCATGTAAGGCAGCCTTAGGAAACACTGAGGCTGGATCAGAGGCTGTGGGTTTTGGTCCTGGCTCTGCTACTGGTTACTGATGCAACCCTACTGTCCTACTAAGCACCTACCCTACTGGCTGCCCAGCCATCTGCCCCCTTGATCTCTGCCTCCCCCAACAATTTACCCCACATACTCAGAGATGCAGGGCTCCCTGGTAGACATGTCTGTAGAATGATACTACCCCAGACCCTTGGCAGCTGGACTCTGGATGGCTCCAACTGGGCCACTGAGATCTCCAGGTGAATAGGAGTTGCAATTCTAGAATCGGTTGAATTCTTTCCTGAATGGAAGAGAATGAATGGCTTCTTTCCTAAGATAAAAACTCAGAAAAAGTTGCTAGTGACCATTTTCTCTGCAAGGGGGTGGGGGTGGGGTGGGGCAGAAGAAGTTAGTCTACATTGAGAGAAGAATGAATCAGGAGACAGAAACAGAGAAAAGGGCAGAAACCAGGGGCATCCCAGTTTCTCTATAGCACTCCAGGTCATGGCTCCAGCCTATGCTCAAAACTCAGCTTTATCTTTGCCTTTTGAATTCCATCAGCTAGCTCTGTACTTTTGTGATACATTCTTCTTGCTCAAGTTGGCTTCACTGAATTTCTGTTATTTACACCTAGCTAAAGCCCTCTCATTTATGTGTCCATTTCCCCACCTAAAACACAAGGGGACTGTGTTACACGACCCAGAGCAACTTCCAAGTCTGAAACCCTGTAAAGTCTCTAGACAACTAGAAACTAAAATTGGAAACAGGGCAGACTTCACAACACAGTGTAATCAAGTTGTTAACCTCTTCAAGGCCTTGGTTTCCCTCTCCATTTCATGAACATGATGATCATACCTGTCAGCTATATAGGCCCAGGAAGGCTATAGAAGCACAAATGTGTGACTATGACTACAAGAATTCTGAGCTTCATCGTAACAGGTCTTGCTTTAACTCTACAGATTAGTATTAGGACCTGGGTATATAGGTTTTTCTATAACAATCACCTAGTAAGACTTTACTAAGTCCTTAGCAGCACTGAAGAAAAGTTAGGCTCTGGACTGGCAAGCATCACAGAACAAAGGTTGGGCTCCTGGGAGCTGTGACTCCACCACACGAACACTGCTTTATTCACAGTGGTCTCCGTGATATCCATGTCTCCTGTTCTTCACCTCCTTCTTTAGCGATACCTTTTCAGGCTTTTTAAGAGAAAACCGTTCTGGGCGCCTGGGTGGCTCAGTCATTAAGCGTCTGCCTTCGGCTCAGGTCATGATCCCGGGGTCCTGGGGTCGAGTCCCACATCGGGCTCCCTGCTCTGCAGGGGGGCCTGCTTCTCCCTCTCCCACTCCCCCTGCTTGTGTTCCCTCTCTTGCTATGTCTCTCTCTGTCAAATAAATAAATAAAATCTTTAAAAAAAAAAAAAAGAGAAAACCGTTCTTCTATTCCTCTATTCTAAGAAGGTAAGTATAGCTAGGTGATTACATCCATTCCCTTGGCTTCAACTGTAAAATCTGAATCTCCAATAGTCTCTCTCAGGCCTTCCATACAGATACCCAATTGCCTGTTGAGCACTTCTACTTGGGATGTTCCACAGATACTAAAAACTCAGCATTATATCCAAAACTGAACCTCAACTTCCACTTCAAGCCGTTACAAAATAACTGGAACTAGAATCTCCCTCCTGCCATGGAAAACTATAAAGGTGGACTGAAAATATGCTTTCAGGAATTGAACTGTATAGGACGGTAATCTTTGAGAGAAGGGAAATATAGCAGGGGAGGATGTGACTGCTCTAGCTTTCATCTGGGGGTACCTTCTCATTGTGGGGTAGGGAGATGGCGCCCAAGCAGAGTGGTGGTCACAATGAGCAGGCAGATCTGAGTTCTGTGATGCTCAAGTGGCTGGAATCTGTGAGGCAGGGTGGGATGGGTGGGCACTTTCTCGGCTCAAAGCTGGACTGCACATGCACAGGGCATGTCTTCATTGGACTTAGCAGAGACCGCCTGTTATGGGGTAAATGGTGATACTAGAGATCACGCAGAGCTGGGAGATAATGGTAGTCCAGCCCAGAATAGGAAGTGTTCACGTTGAGACTCAGGAAGGATATGCCACAGGAACAGATTCAAATTATAAGAATAAAAGCAAGCCTGATAGAATCAAAGGGTTCTGCCAGTAAATTAACTGTCTGTTAGAATACTACTTACCACTTAAAAGAAAAAAAAAAAGACAACATAATGTAGATTCCCTCAACATGCCGGCCCCAAGACAGTGTGGTATGGGTATAAGGAAAATACAGCCTCGAAACAAACCAATTTGACAAAATATCAATGCAATTCAATGGATAAACAAAAACCTTTTCACCAAATGGTGCTGGAAAAACTTAACATTCATAGGAAAAAAATGAACTTCTGACATATACCATGTACAAAAATTTAAGATTGATTTTAGACCTCAATACAAAAACCAAATCTATAAAGCTTCTAGGAGAAAGCTTGGGTGGCTCAGTTGGTTAAGCGTCCAACTCTTGGTTTCCACTTGGGTCATGATCTGGGGGTTGTGGGATCAAGTCCCACGTCAGGCTCTGTGCTCAGCAGGAAGTTTGCTTGAGATTCTCCCTTTCCCTCTGCCCCTTCCCCTCCCCGAGGAGACACTCTCTCTCTCGCTCTAAAATAAATAAATCTTAATAAAAAGAGAAAATCTAAGAAAATATGCAACTCATGATAGGCAAAGATTTCTGAGAACACAAAAGGCACTAATCATAAAAGACAAAAATAATTGGTCTCTCAAAATTAAAAATTTCTGCTCATCAAAAGACATCATTTAGAAAATTAAAAGACAAGTGAAAGAATGGGAGTAAATATTTGCAATGTACATACAGGACAAAGGGCTTATATCCAGAATATATCAAGACATCCATAATAAAAAAAAATAAAATCCAAATAAAATTTTAAAAATCCAGCAAAAAATAGGCAAAGGTTTGAATAGACACCTCACAAAAGAAAAACAGCCAAAAAGTTCAAGACAGGTTCAACATCATTAGTATTCATTACTTGCTTTGTATTAAAACCATAATGAGATAGATGTGTGTGTGTCACTCTCACTACAATGGTGAAATGAAAAACAACAAAAGCATCAAAACATTGAGACATGAAGCAACCAGAACTCTCATACATTGCTGGTAGGAGGAGCATAAAATACTACAATCACCTTAGAAAACTGTCTGGTAGTTTCTTCTGTAATTAAACAAACACACCTAGGCTATGACCCAGGAATTCCACTCCTAGACATTTACCCAAGATAAATGAAAATGTACATCTACACAAAGATTTATATGAGAATGTTTACAGAAGCCTTATTCTTAAGAGTAAAACAAGAAAACTGGAAACAACCCAAATGTCCATCACCAGAAGAGTAGATAAACAAATTATGTATTCATGCAATGCAATACTGTTCAGCAATAAAAGGGGATGAACTGCTAATATATACAATAGACAGGTGAGCCACAAAAATATGTTAGGCAAAAGAAACGTCGCAAAAGACCACATATTGTATGATTCCATACGGGTGAGGTTCAAAAACAGACAAAATAATCTACGGTGATAAAAATCAGAACAGCGCTTAAAGGGGTTGCATGGAAACTTCAGGAGTGGAGGAAACATTTACATCTTCACTGCTGTGTTAGTCACATGCGTGCACACATCTGAAAAAACTCACTGAATTACATGCTTCTGTTCTGTGCATTTTATTGTATTGTAAACTTTATCTCAATTTACAAAATAGTATAGATTATCATCTCTCCAGGCCTGCTCTACATGTCCCAGTTAATGGCACCAACATCTTCCACCTTGCCACCCCAGTCAGTAACTAGGGAAACCTTGATTTCTCTCTCACTCTCTCCCAGATATTCTCTCAAGTCATGTGTTTCCACCTCCTTAAGCACTCTCAAATTAGTCCTTTCCTCTCTCCTATCTCTGTCACGGAGTTGTTTCTGGCCTCACCATCTTTAGTTTGGATTACCACAGTAGATTCTCAACTGGTCTCCCTGGAACCAGTCCTGCCTCCTCCATCCAATCCACTTCACACACAGCCATCAAGGGAAGCTTTCTAGAACGTAAATGGGGCATGCCCCTTGTCAGCTTAGAATTCCTCAATGGCTCCCCATGGCTTCCAGAATAAAACCTAGTACAGATGACAGCTCATGAGCTGGTCTATTTCTCTAGCTTCATCACTGATGTTCATCCCACCTACCCTCACTCTCCCAACAGCACCTTACTCAGAGGCCCTTTCCTCATCCTCTCCCCTCAGACATCAAGTGCCTCTTCTGGCCCCTCATAGCTACCTGAGAATAGTTCTATCACAGCCTTTTTAAAGAGCAAATGTGTAGTGATTTGTTTTATAAAGGAAACATCCTGCTAACCACTACCGAAATCAGAAAACAGAATTTTGCCAGCTACTCTAGAAGCCTCCCCATGTGCCCCATTCCAATCCTCCCCACAAAGGTGAACATATTCCTGATTCTGTAGTAATCACTTCCTTAGGTCTTTGTGGTTTTATCACTTAAGTATGCATCCTTAGATTCTAGAATTTTACTTTTGTCCTCAGGTTTTTAGCTTGATATGTGTTTGGTTCTCATTCCACCCACAGGGTCCCCTTCCATCCCTTTCTTTTTTTACAAGTTGCCTGTTGAAGAATCTCAACCATCTGACCAGTTTCCCAGTCTGAATTTTGCTGACTGCATGCTTTCTCATGTGAGAGTTCAACTTGTTGTCCTGTTGTATTTTCTTCACATTGGCAGCTGGATCCAGAGGCTTGATCAGACTCAGGTACAATCCCTTTAGCAAGGCTACAGGTGGTATTGTATATTTTTATCAGCAAATGTCCACAAGTCTGGCTGTCTCTTCTTTGATGTTAGTGTCCACTAATGCTCAATGCCTAAATCCATTAATTCCCTGGAAGTAACAAAATGGTGATAATTCTAACTGTGTCATTTGGTTGATTTCTTTGTTGAAGTAATTATATTAGGAGATGCTTCTCTTCACTGCACACTTAGGAAAGCCCTCTTTCATTTCCCAGGTTTCAAGACAATGAATTGGTTCTGTTATTCTTTGAAGGTAACCAATCTATTAACCAGTGTGTTTAAACTATTATGATGAATTCAGGGATTTAAACCTATTTTACAGGTTTCAAGTCTTTGAAACTGCTATTCATACTGAAGCTCAAATTGAGACATCTTTGGCCTCAATTTGGTTCCTCAGTCATTTTGACACAACCTCAGTAATCTTTGATAGCTTCTTTGCCATGTGGTATGTCAAGATGTTCCTAGCTCAGTTTTTACATTTCCTGCCCAGACATGGTATTAGACATCTACGAAAGAAAAATTTTTAAAGATTTATTTTTGAGAGAGAGAGAGAGAGAAACTGCGCACACACACAAGCAGGGGGTGTGGCAGGCAGAGGAAAAAGCAGGCTCCCCACTGAGCAAGGAGCCCAATGTGGGACTCAATCCCGGGACCCTGGGATCATGACCTGAGCCAAAGGCAGATGCTTAACCGACTGAGGCACCGAGGCATCCCTCTAAGAAATATTTTTAATTGAAATTTTTATTGAGGTAATTGTTCATATGCAGTTATAAGAAATGATACAGAGAAATCTCTTGTATACTTTCTCAGTTTCCCCCAGTGGTAACATTTGCAAAACTATAATCACAACCAACATAGTGACACTGATACAATCTACCACCCTGTTTGGATTTCTCCAGTTTTACTTGGACTCATTTTTGTGTCTGTATTACATTCTATACAATTTTATCACCTGTGTAGGTTCGGGTATCCACTACCACAGTCAAGACACTGAAAAGGGGGCACCTGGGTGGCTCGGTCGTTAAGCGTCTGCCTTCGGCTCAGGTCATGATCCCAGGGTCCTGGGATCGAGCCCCGCATCGGGCTCCCTGCTCTGCGGGAAGCCTGCTTCTCCCTCTCCCACTCCTCCCGCTTGTGTTCCCTCTCTTGCTGTGTCTCTGTCAAATAAATAAATAAAATCTTAAAAAAAAAAGACACTGAAAAGTTCTGACACCACAAGATCCCTCATGTTACTCTTTTATATAATCACACCTACCATCCTGATGCTTCTTCTCTGTTCTTAATCCCTGACAACCATTAATCTGTCTTCCATTTCTAAAACAGTGTCACGTCAAAGATGTCACATAAATGGAATCATATAGTATAAAATCTCTTGGGATTGGCTTTTTTTTCACTCAGCATAATTCCTTGGAGATTCATTCAAGTTGTGTGCATCACTAATTCTTTCCTTTATAATGCTGAGGAGCATTCCATGGTATGGATGTGCCACAGTGTGCATCTGCAGAATCCTGACAAAAGCATTCACACATGTAATTCCAACCCATATAAAAAATTGAATATTACCATCACCCCAGAATATTCCCTCATGACTTTTCTGTCAATTCCTACCCCAAATTCCAAGGGGGCAACCACTGTTGTGACTTTTCTACCATAGATTAGTTTTGTCTGTTCTAGAATTTCATATAAATGGAAACATGCAGTGTGTATTCTTTTGTGTTAAGGCTTCTTACACTTAGTATAACATTTTTGAGATTCATCCATTTTGTTGCATGTATGAATAGTTCATCCCTGCTGAGTAGTTATTTCATTGTATAATATACTGATATATCACAGTTTTAAAAAACCAATTCTCCTATAGACAGAAGACTGAACTGTTTCCAATTTGGGGCTATTATGAATAATGCTGCTGTGAATATTCTTTTTTTTTTCATTTTAAACAAGAAGTTTATTTAAACAACAAGACGCTTGACTTGAAGGGAAAACTATCTAGGATTCATTTCTTTTAGAGTAATTTATCTCTACTTAAAGACAGATTGCCCTACATGTAACAGCTACATACAAAAAAGTTATAAAATTATCCTTGGTTTTACAATGATAAATGAAAAACATTAAAATTCTCCAATCGAACAAGGTATGCAACGATTTCTATGTTGTTCTTTTTTTGTTAAAAACAGTGAGAGCAAAATGCGGAGCAAGATGGCGGAGGAGTAGGAGACCTGGATTTCGTCTGGTCTCAGGAATTCAGCTGAATAGGGATCAAACCATTCTGAACACTTATGAACTCAACAGGAGATCGAAGAAGAGAGTAGCAACAACTCTCTGAACAGAGAAGCGACCACTTACTGGAAGGACAAAATGACAAGACGAAAAAAATCACCTCAGCAAAAAGAACAAGAGGTAGTACCATCTGCCAGGGACCTACTCAATACAGACTTAGTATGATGTCGGACCTAGAGTTCAGAATCATGACTTTAAAGATACTAGCTGGGCTTGAAAAAAGTGTGGAAGTTATTAGAGAAACCCTTTCTGGAGAAATAAAAGAACTAAAATCTAACCAAGTCGAAATCAAAAAGGCTATTAATGAGGTGCAATAAAAAATGGGGGCACTAACTGCTAGGATAAATGAGGCAGAAGAGAGAATCAGCGATCTAGAAGACCAAATGATGGAAAATAAAGAGGCTGAGAAAAAGAGAGAGAAACAACTACAGGATCACGAGGGCAGAATTCGAGAGATAAGCGATACGATAAGACGAAACAACATTAGAATAATTGGGATCCCAGAAGAAGAAGAAAGAGAGAGAGGGGCAGAAGGTATATTGGAGCAAATTATAGCAGAGAACTTCCCTAATGTGGGGGAGGAAACAGGCATCAAAATCCAGGAGGCACAGAGAACCCCTCTCAAAATCAATAAAAATAGGTCAACACCCTGACATCTAATAGTAAAACTTACGAGTCTCAGAGACAAAGAGAAAATCCTGAAAGCAGCTCGGGAGAAGAGATATGTAACCTACAATGGTAGAAACATTAGATTGGCAACACACCTATCCACAGAGAGCTGGCAGGCCAGAAAGGACTGGCATGATATCTTCAGAGCACTAAACGAGAAAAACATGCAGCCAAGAATACTATATCCAGCTAGGCTGTCATTGAAAATAGAAGGAGAGGTAAAAAGCTTCCAGGACAAACAAAAACTAAAGGAATTTGCAAACACAAAACCAGCCCTAAAAGAAATATTGAAAGGGGTCCTCTAAGCGAAGAGAGAGCCTAAAAGCAGCATAGATCAGAAAGAAACACAGACAATATACAGTCACAGTCACCTTACAGGCAATACAATGGCACTAAATTCATATCTTTCAATAGTTACCCTGAATGTAAATGGGCTAAATGCCCCAATCAAAAGACACAGGCTATCAGATTGGATTAAAAAACAAGACCCATCGATATGCTGTCTGCAAGAGACTCATTTTAGACCCAAAGACACCCCCAGCTTGAAAGTGAGGGGGTGGAAAACCATTTACCATGCTAATGGACACCAAAAGAAAGCTGGGGTGGCAATTCTAATATCAGACAATTAGATTTTAAAACAAAGACTGTAATAAGAGATGAAGAAGGACACTATATCTTACTTAAAGGGTCTATCCAACAAGAAGATCTAACAATTGTAAATATCTATGCCCCTAACATGGGAGCAGCCAATTATATAAGGCAATTAATAACAAAAGCAAAGAAACACATTGAAAACAATACAGTAATAGTGGGGGACTTTACCACCCCCCCTGATTGAAATGGACAGATCATCTAAGCAAAAGATCAACAAGGAAATAAAGACTTTAAATGAAACACTGGACCAAATGGACTTCACAGACATATTCAGAACATTCCATCCTAAAGCAACGGAATACACATTCTTCTCTAGTGCCCATGGAACATTCTCCAGAATTGATCACATCCTAGGTCACAAATCAGGTCTCAACCGATACCAAAAGATTGGGATTATTCCCTGCATATTTTCAGACCACAATGCTTTGAAACTAGAACTCAATCACAAGAGGAAAGTCGGAAAGAACTCAAATACATGGAGGCTAAAGAGCATCCTACTAAAGAATGAATGGGTCAACCAGGAAATTAAAGAAGAACTAAAAAAATTCATGGAAACCAATGAAAATGAAAACACAACTGTTCAAAATCTTTGGGATACAGCAAAGGCAGTCCTAAGAGGAAAGTATATAGCAATACAAGCCTTTCTCAAGAAACAAGAAAGGTCTCAAAATACACAACCTAACCCTACACCTAAAGGAGCTGGGGAAAGAACAGCAAATAAAGCCTAAACCCAGCAGGAGAAGAGAAATAATAAAGATCAGAGCAGAAATCAATGAAATAGAAACCAAAAGAACAGTAGAACAGATCAACGAAACCAGGAGCTGGTTCTTTGAAAGAATTAACAAGATTGATAAACCCTGGCCAGACTTATCAAAAAGAAAAGAGAAATGACCCAAATCAACAAAATCATGAATGAAAGAGGAGAGATCACAACCAACACCAAAGAAATACAAACAATTATAAGAACATATTATGAGCAACTCTATGCCAGCAAATTAGATAACCTGGAAGAAATGGGTGCATTCCTAGAGATGTATCAACTACCAAAATTGAACCAGGAAGAAATAGAAAACCTGAACAGACCTATAACCACTAAGGAAATTGAAGCAGTCATCAAAAATCTCCCAACAAACAAAAGCCCAGGGCCAGATGGCTTCCCAGGGGAATTCTATCAAACATTTAAAGAATTAATACCTATTCTCCTGAAACTGTTCCAAAAAATAGAAATGGAAGGAAAACTTCCAAACTCATTTTATGAGGCCATTACCTTGACCCCAAAACCAGACAAAGACCCCATCAAAAAGGAGAATTACAGACCAATATCCTTGATGAACATGGATGCAAAAATTCTCACCAAAATACTAGCCAATAGGATCCTACAGTACATTAAAAGGATTATTCACCATGACCAAGTGGGATTTATCCCTGGGCTTCAAGGTTGGTTCAACATCCGCAAATCAATCAACGTGATACAATACATTAACAAAAGAAAGAACAAGAATTATATGGTCCTCTCAATAGATGCAGAAAAAGCATTTGACAAAGTACAGCATCCTTTCTTGATCAAAACTCTTCAGAGTATAGGCATAGAGGGTACAGACCTCAATATCATAAAAGCCATCTATGAAAAACCTACAGCAAATATCATTCTCAATGGGGAAAAGCTGAGAGCTTCTCCCCTAAGGTCAGGAACGCGGCAGGGATGTCCACTATCACCACTGCTATTCAACATAGTATTAGAAGTCCTAGCCACAGCAATCAGACAACAAAAAGAAATCAAAGGCATCCAAATCGGCAAAGAAGAAGTCAAACTCTCACTCTTTGCAGATGATACGATACTGTATGTGGAAAACCCAAAAGACTCCACCCCAAAACTGCTAGAACTCATACAGGAATTCAATAAAGTAGCAGGCTATAAAATCAATGCACAGAAATCAGTGGCATTCCTATACACCAACAACAAGACAGAAGAGAGACAAATCAAGGAGTCGATCCCATTTACAATTGCACCCAAAACCATAAGATACCTAGGAATAAATTTAACCAAAGAGGCAAAGGATCTGTACTCAGAAAACTATAAAATACTCATGAAAGAAATTGAAGAAGACACAAAGAAATGGAAAAACGTTCCATGCTCACGGATTGGAAGAACCAATATTGTGAAGATGTCAATGCGACCTAGAGCAATCTACACATTCAATGCAATCCCCATCAAAATACCATTCACTTTTTTCAAAGAAATGGAACAAATAATCCTAAAATTTGTATGGAACCAGAAGAGACCCCGAATAGCCAGCGGAATATTGAAAAAGAAAAGCAAAGCTGGCGGCATCACAATTCCGGACTTCCAACTATTACAAAGCTGTCATCATCAAGACAGTATGGTACTGGCACAAAAACAGACACCATAGATCAATGGAACAGAATAGAGGGCCCAGAAATGGACCCTCAACTCTATGGTCAACTAATCTTTGACAAAGCAGGAAAGAATGTCCAATGGCAAAAAGACAGTCTCTTCCACAAATGGTGTTGGGAAAATTGGACAGCCACATGCCGAAGAATGAAACTGGACCATTTCCTTACACCACACACAAAAATAGACTCCAAATGGTTGAAAGACCTAAACGTGAGACAGGAGTCCATCAAAATCCTAAAGGAGAACACAGGTAGCAACCTCTTTGACCTCAGCCACAGCAACTTCTTCCTAGAAACATCACCAAAGGCAAGGGAAGCAAGGGCAAAAATGAACTATTGGGATTTCATCAAGATAAAAAGCTTTTGCACAGCAAAAGAAACAGTCCACAAAACCAAAAGACAACCGACAGAATGGGAGAAAATATTTGCAAATGACATATCAGATAAAGGGCTAGTATCCAAAATCTATAAAGAACTTATCAAACTCAACACCCAAAGAACAAATAATCCAATCAAGAAATGGGCAGAAGACATGAACAGACATTTTTCCAAAGAAGACATCCAAATGGCCAACAGACACATGAAAAAGTGCTCAACATCACTCGGCATCAGGGAAATCCAAATCAAAACCTCAATGAGATACCACCTCACACCAGTCAGAATGGCTAAGATTAACAAGTCAGGAAACGACAGATGTTGGCGGGGATGTGGAGAAAGGGGAACCCTCCTACACTGTTGGTGGGAATGCAAGCTGGTGCAACCACTCTGGAAAACAGTATGGAAGTTCCTCAAACAGTTGAAAATAGAGCTACCATACGATGCAGGAATTGCACTACTGGGTATTTACCACAAAGATACAAATGTAGGGATCCGAAGGGGTACGTGCACCCCAATGTTTATAGCAGGAATGTCCACAATAGCAAACTGTGGAAAGAGCCAAGATGTCCATCGACAGATGAATGGATAAAGAAGAGGTGGTATATATACAAAATGGAATATTATGCAGCCATAAAAAGGAATGAGATCTTGCCATTTGCAACGACATGGATGGAACTGGAGGGTGTTATGCTGAATGAAATAAGTCAATCAGAGAAAGACATGTATCATATGACCTTGCTGATATGAGGAATTTTTAACCTCAGGAAACAAACTGAGGGTTGCTGGAGTGGTGGGGGGTGGGAGGGATGGGGTGGCTGGGTGATAGACATTGGGGAGGGTATGTGCTATGGTGAGCGCTGTGAATTGTGCAAGACTGTTGAATCACAGATCTGTACTTCTGAAACAAATAATGCAATATGTTAAGAAAAAAAAAAAGAAGATAGCAGGAGGGGAAGAATGAAGGGGAGTAAGTCGGAGGAGGAGACGAACCATGAGAGACGATGGACTCTGAAAAACAAACTGAGGTTTCTAGAGGGGAGGGGGGTGGGGGGATGGGTTAGCCTGGTGATGGGTATTAAAGAGGGCACGTTCTGCGTGGAGCACTGGGTGTTATGCACAAACAATGAATCATGGAACACTACATCAAAAACTAATGATGTAATGTATGGTGATTAACATAACAATAAAAAATTAAAAAAAAAACAAAAAACAGTGAGAGCAAAATAACTTACTGGAATATAAAGATAAGAGCTGACTGAGCATGCCACTAATGGAGAGAGGGTGTATTTTCACAGAAGCAGTATTTTCCCCCATCCCATCTCCATTTGAAGTCGATCAAAATGCAATATGCTTGTGCACATACACAGTTACTTTATGTACAATAAAGGAATGGGGAAGGGGAAAATGAAAGAATAGAGAAAACTATACTGTAGTAGTCAGGATGTGGTGGAACCGAATTGCGGCTTTCTAATTGAGAATGTCTTCTTGGTCTGGAGGAACAGAGTTCTGGAGCAAAGTAGCAGGTTCCCTTTTTAGTAGACACCTCCTGTCTGCTGCTGGAACACATCAATTGTATCTTCATCCCCCATTTCCAGCTGTGCAGGTGTGTCTGTTTCATTGATTGGCTGCCCATCAAATCGGAATCTGATCTGCCTCACTGACAAACCCTGTCGTTCACAATAGGCTTTCATTAGTTTACTAAGTGGTGTATGCCTCTTAATCTTAAACTGCACCACAGAACCATCCTGCCCCGCCACCTTCGAATTAATATGATCGTTGTTCTCAGTCTTGACTCCTTCCTTGGGCTTTTCGTCAGCCATAGCGAGCACCGGAGTCTCCTCAGCTGCCGCTTCACAAAAGAGGTACCAGATCCACACCGAATGAGCACACAAGCAGCACCGCTGCTGTGGATATTCTTATACAAAAAATTCTTATACAAATCTTGAGTAAATATGTACAAGTGGAATTGCTGGGTCTTTTTTCCAAACAAGTTGTACCATCTTACATTCTCACTAAAAATGTATAAGAAATACTGTTGCTCAGGCGCCTGGGTGGCTCAGTTGGTTAAGCAACTGCCTTCGGCTTAGGTCATGATCCTGGAGTCCCAGGATCGAGTCCCGCATCGGGCTCCCTGCTCAGCAGGGAGTTGGCTTCTCCCTCTGACCCTCTTCCCTCTCGTGCTGTCTTTCATTCTCTAATAAATAAAATCTTTAAAAAAAAAAAAAAAGAAATACTGTTGCTCTACAACTTCGTTACCATTTATTGTTGTTGGTCTTTCTAATTCCATCATTCTGGTGGGTATGCAATGGCAACTCATTTGGGTTTTAATTTTCACTTCCCTCATGACTAATGATGTTGAACACTTTTTCACGTGCTTGCTGCCATTCATATATCTCCTTTCAGGAGTGTGTTCACATCTTCTATTTTTTTATTTTATTGGGTTCTTTTTATTATTCAATTATAGGACTTTTAAAATATATCCTTTGCCAGATATATGTTGTGAATATTTTCTCCTACTCTGTAGCTTACCTTTTCATTTTTTTATCTTTCGTTTTCTTGATGGCGTCTTTTGATGAGAAGTTTTAAATTTTGATGAAGTCTAACTCACCTTTTTCAAATGACTGATCCCTTTTAACTGAGAAGGCTCTGCTAATTCCCATGTCATGAAGATATTCTCCTATATTTTCTTCTAAAAGCTTTGTGGTTTTAACTTTTATATTTTGATCTATGATCCATCATGAATTAATTTTTGTTATGGTAAAAAGCAGTGGTTGAAATTAATTTTTTTATGTGAGTATTCAGTTATCCCAGAACCATTTGTTGAAAAGAATTTCTTTTCCCCAGTTGGGTTGCTTTGGTGCCTTTGTCAAAAATCAAATGACAGTAGTGTAGGTCTATTTCTGGGTGATTTATTCTGTTTCATGGATCTATTTGTTAATCTTTATGCTAGCACCACACAAGCACTACATTTCTGACACTTCTTTTCCTTTTATGAATTGTGCTTCTGGTGTCAAGTCTAAGAACTCCTTACCTCGTTCTGGATCCTGAAGATTTTCTCCTATGTTTTTTCTTAAAGTTCTATAATTTTACATTTTACATCCAGGTCTGTGACCCATTTTGAGTTAATTTTTGATTAAGGTGTAAGGCTTAGTTTGAAGTTCATTTTTTTGGGCCTATGGTTGTCCCAGCACCATTTGTAGAAAAGCCTATCCTTTCTCCATTGAATTGCTTTTGGACTTTTGTCAAAAATCAGTTGAACTTATTTTTGTCCTGTTTTTTTTTATATAAATTTATATTTTTTAAAGATTTTATTTATTTATTTATTTGAGAGAGAGAGAGCACATGAGACAGGGGAAGGGTCAGAGGGAGAAGCAGACTCCCGCTGAGCAGGGAGCCCGATGTAGGACTCGATCCGGGGACTCCAGGATCATGACCTGAGCTGAAGGCAGTCGCTTAACCGACTGAGCCACCCAGGCACCCTGTCCTGGTTTCTTTTAATGGAAGTAATATTTCAAGACCACAACCAGTGTATTAGCGAGGTTTATTTCTACTAGTTTTGGTCATTTTTTCTAAGGCTTTTCAGTGGATTTCTGTGTCCTCTATTAGATTGTGGCGTTTATTGGAGATAGGGACTGGATACTTTGATCTGGGAAAGTTCATTATCTGGTGCTGACCCTCTTTCTCTACTCCCAACTATTCAGAGCAATGGAAAAGCCAAGGAAATCATTCTAAGCTAGAGGACACCTAGGTTACTCTTAATACCAGGTCCACTCTTCCCAGATACAATGAGAGTGGGACTCTGGTTTTCCCAGGCTCTGGGTGCTTGGCAGGAAATTATGCCAATAAGTAAACCAGGGGAGATAACTCCATGATTTATTATTATCCACAACTAACTTGACCAGAGTCACTGGGAAAGAAACAGGTCAGCAGTATTTCTGGTAAGATTAACTCTTCTATATTTAACTCTCACCTAACTTCTTCCTCTCACAGTTTCCTATCTTGTACTCCACATCCCTCTCAAACTTCTTCCCAGACCTTTTGTGGCTCTGCCTCTAATTACTCTTTTCCTAACGTGAATGTTGCTCTTCTCATTATGACATCATTTGCATGAGGAAGGAGCGCTGATGCTGGGGCCACTCTGAGTGGGTGAAATGCAGTTCAGTCTCCTCCAACTATGTTTTTTGGCTCACCTCACTTAAAAGATAATAAAAGAAATGTTATTTTGCTGTTTCTCCATAAGGTCTTGGTGACCTGTACATGGTTCTCTGAATTTAGTGACTTCATAGATCACATTTTTTTTTTTTAAAGACTTTATTTATTTATTTGAGAGAGAGAGTGAGAGAGAGAGAGCACATGAGAGGGGGTGAGCAGGGAGCCCGATGCAGGACTCAATCCTAGGACTCCAGGATCTTGACCTGAGCCGAAGGCAGTCGCTTAACCAACTGAGCCACCCAGGCGCCTTTTTCTTTTTTTTAAGATTTTATTTATTTATTCATGAGAGACAGAGAGAGAGAGAGGGGTAGAGGCAAAGGGAGAAGCAGGCTCCCCACAGAGCAGGGAGCCCCATGCGGGACTCGATCCCAGGACCCTGGGATCATGACCTGAGCCAAAGGCAGACGCTTAACCGACTGAGCCACCCAGGCGTCCCTTTAGATCATGCTTTTTCTAGCTAGCTGCAACCCTTCACACAGTCCCTTTCTTCTAACTAGCTCAGGTACAGCCTCCTCCCCCCATGTAATGATGGCCCTGCTGATCATCCCGTGTCCCATTTGGTGTACATGTATCTTTCTAAAGTTTTCATCTCCCTATTAAAAGGAGCTCATTTATAATACTTTTCTAGCTGTCTTTGCTTCACTTCTTTTTTCCTTACTATTTTGCACTTCAATTTAAAACCACCAGAAGAACATTATTATCCTCATTTTAACAAGTTCCTATATGAGAGGTGTCTAGGTGGCTCAGTCGGTTAAGCATCTGGCTCTTGATTTTGGCTCAGGTCATGATCTCGGGGTTGTGAGATTGAGCCCTGTGTGGGGCTCTTCGCTGGCCATGGAGCCTGCTTAAGATTCTCTCCCTCTACCCCCACCCCCCAAAAAACAAAACAAGTTCCTATATGAAAGTATACAAATTATCAACCACCAAAGCACTTCTTCCCAAAGGGTAAGCTCTTAAGGAGGACGAACTGCTTTATCTGGAAGGAGTATCTTTTGATTATTAAGAGCTTTGACTTATTTCTTAGGCTCCTTGTTCTCTTTGTCTCTACCTCCCACTTTCCCATTTATTAGCTTCTCTGACTATAACTGTATGCTGCTCTTCCTGGGAGCCCCATATCTGTGTACTTTCTGACATGCCTTATCTATGACGTTCTTTCTTTCTATAAGGGACAACTCTGAAAGCTGTTTGAGAGTGAATCAGGTAACCTTAAGGGGACCTAACCTGTACAGCCTTCCAGGTGAGAGACTTCCATGTGGCCTTTTGTAGGTCTGCCCAGTAGGGCCTTCTTTGGGACCTACTGCTAATGGTCACTATTCTAATTTTCAAGAGGATATAAGAGACCCGAATCACAACTACCCAAATTACAACTACCAACCCTGATAACTGCATCTTGCCTCACTGCTGACTTGAACCTTGTTCACTATGTAACAGTGTTCAACCCAGTCAACCTATTGTATGCCCCATGTGACATCCCACAGCACCCAGCACTGCAAATTTCTGTCCCAGATGAATTTCCCAGTTACCATAGCAGTCCATCAATAAGGAATACACTGGGCCACCACAACTGAATTAGAGAATATGGCAAGAACCAGACACACCATTTAATACCCGCACAAAGTACATGCTTAATAATAGTGTTTTTAAGTAAATGAATAGACAGATGAGTTTCCATCATGCCACCACCCCCCACTTTTTAGTTAATTCATTTTCACAAACTTATGTAAATTTACTATATAATAGGGCACCTGGGTGGTTCAGTAGGTTAAGTGCCTGCCTTCGGCTCAGGTCATGATCCCAGGGTCTTGTGATCGAGCCCCGCATTGGGCTCCCTGCTCAGTGGGAAGTCTGCTTCTTCCTCTCCCTCTGCCCCTCCCCATGCTCTTTCTCTCTCACACACGCATGTTCTCTCTCTCAAATAAAAATAAAATCTTAAAAAAAAATTTACTATATAAACCCAGTTTCAAGGACCTTCCTTCTCCATTCAAGTTTCCTGCATCCATACAGAAATTCCCATGTAGAAATTCTTAAAGTTCCACTGTGAACAAAACATAAAGAATAAAAATCCCTTTTATTCCTCAGTTAATTTGTTCTGCAAATACAGCCCTTATGGAGTGTAGGGGATACTGGGATGAGAAAAAATTGATAGGAAATGGACAACCTGGGATAACAATAATTGAGCACTATTGCAGCTTACAGAGCTCAAGAGGAAAGAACATTCTTATTTATTTTTATTTTTTAAAGGTCTTTTTTTTTTTATTTATTTGACAGAGAGATAGAGAACACGAGTAGGCAGAGCGGCAGTCAGAGGGACTGGGAGAAGCAGGCTCTCTGCTGAGCAGGGAGCCCGACGCAGGGCTTGATCCCAGGACCCTGGGATCATGACCTGAGCTGAAGGCAGACGCTTAACGACTGAGCCACCCAGGCGCCCCTCAAGAGGAAAGGACATTTTTAAACCAGACTTAGAGAGACTTCCCCTAACAGTGGTTCTTAAAACATGGCTCTTGGTCCTCTGCCTCAGAATCACCCAGGGCCTGGTCCTAGCTCCACTTCAGAGCTCCAGAATGAGCACTTCTCTGGAGTGGAACCAATTATCTACATGCTCACCAAGCTCCCTGGTGACTGCATGAAAAGGGCCCCCATTCCCCACTTTGATGCAGCATCCTCAATAAACGGATCTCCTCAACTTTCAACCCTCTCGGTGATATGGCCCTCCCTGTATCATCTCAAAGTTAGAAGACCTGGAGCATGTTGTAGGAGACCTTGAGCAAGTCACATAACGCCCTGGGCTTTCGTTTCCTCATATATAAATTGGAGACCCTGATACTACCCCAGGGGATTTCTGCAACCATGAAAATATCCAATGTACAGTGTGTTGGGAATTAGTGCTTTTTATCAACTATTCCCAGTTTCCCCTCCTGGGTACTTGATAGGATCGCACTGGCCCCTCTGGTGGTTGGGTAGGCCAAATGGTTAGTATTAATCAATGAGTTTTCAGCAGAAGAGGTGTGTGCTACTTCTGGACTAGCTAACTGCCTATGTAAGATCATCCAGAGCTCTGTTTTTCTCTGGCATAGCAACTGGCAACATATGAGACCATGGCTACTCTGGGAGGACAAGCAGAGGCCCCTGCTAACCCGAAACAGATGCATATCATACATAAAACATAATCCTTTGTTTTGGGTTAAGGCACTAAGAATTTAGGAACTGTTAACTACAGTATAACCTAGTCCTTCCTGACTGATAGAGCATGTGAAACTCTAAAGGGCCCTAGTAGGAAGCTCCTGGACACCCTGAGATGCCCATTCCATGGTTTGTCTGCAGCCAACTTTAGTGTACTTCCCAAAACTGAGCCAAAATCTAGCTCTTAGTTACTTCTTCAGTTGGTCTCAGTTCCGTTCCCCTGGAGCCACTGGAGTTCTGCTCTCTTATACATGTTGCATGTTGGTGTAGGCCTTGGATGCCAAACCTGGGAGCTTATACTCTGTCTACCATCTACTGTTCCTCAGGAGGGGAGTGGCCTGATCAGAGCTCTAGTTCAAGGAGATCCATCCTCGAGAGGTAGGTCAGGTAGAACAGTGAGAGCAGAAACTCACAACTTAGCAAATATTAAATGACAGTTTCTTTCCCTCAGGATCATGTGAGGGCCTCCAGAGGATTTGGTGGCAAAGGTGCCTGGCACAGAAACTACTGGAGCTTCAGTTTTCTTAGGATTCCAAGAAGCCCACCCCGCAGTGGAAAGCTAAGGGTCTTCTGGCAGGCCTGTCAAGGGAAGGAAGATATGCCAGCAGAGGATTTTCCACCCTTCAGCACTTGCCTTCCTCCAAATTTGGCCACGTCCCTGACTCTAGCAACACCCCACGGGCTGAATCTAGAATGAGGCTGACAATTCTACCCTCAGGACCTCTCTGAACTTAAAGAGGATTTCCTTTTATTCAGCTGTCACACTCCCTGTTGTTCCATTGGCTTTATTTACTTATCTTTACACTAATCCATGGGGATCCATGCAGCAACAGGGATTTCTATAACCAGGTAACACTAAAAAAAAAAAAAAATGTATTCAAGTTTTGCCCTTCCTTTTTGCCAATGGGGCCTCTGAGCCATGGAATTAAAAGTAACGAATGTCCCCTAGGGCTTGTGCACCTGGAGTGTGAGCCTGTAAAGAGCTGGAGAAACAACAGTGGGAACTTGTTTGGGATGGGAGGGAGCAGGTCCTGAGGTAGGCCTCAAGCTGTTCCCTTCGTGTGTTCCCAAGAGTGAGAACTCAGGGCTTCTGTGTGGCACTCACCTAACCCTCTGGGCCACTGGGTGTCCCCAGCCTCAGTGGGTGTGGCATAGGCCACCCCCTTGGGATGCGCACCCCGTAAGACTTGGCTCTCAACAAGCAAGCTCTACTGCTTCCCAGCCTTGTGACTTGAGCAAATCCTTTAACCTCTCTTAAAGATTAAAGATTAATCTTTAATCTGTAGATTTCCTCATCTACAAACAGGCTCATGATGGCCGTCCTCACTTCATGAGGATTTTGAGAATTTCCAAAGAAAAATAATCATTTATTCAACAAAGATTCATATATTGCTTACTTTCGCACTAGGCATTGTTCTAAGTACTGACAGGCAGTGAACAAGACAAAGTCCTACCTTTAGAGACAGACAATAAATTTAAAAAACAGTAACAAATGCTATGAGGAGAAAATAAAGCAGGCTAAGGGGTATGCATGTGTGTGTGCCATTTTAGACAGGGTCATCAAGGAAGGTCTCTGAGGAAGTGACATTTGAACAGAGACCTGAATGACATTTGAAGTCATGGGATGGGATGAGATCACTAGAGAGAAAGAGAGAGAAGTCTGATGACCAAGTCCTCGCCAGGCTAACATCTAAAGGGCATGAACTGGAAAAGGACTCTGCAAAGGAGAAATCGGGAGTGAATACCCTTAGAGAACTGTGCAGGACCCTGGTCAATGTGAGGGTGCTTCACTGGAAGTGAAGCTTTGCTTTTGTTTTGCTCTCTAGCAGACTCCCACTGCTTTTGAGAGAATGGGTCTGCTGGCCAGTTTGCTAAGCATCATGATGGGCAGGCAAGGTGGGGTCAGGACTAAAACCTCTAGTGACATCTATATAGTTCACTTAGGTTTGTGTGAGTGGATTTGCTGGGCGGATGGGAGGGACATGAGGGACTACCCATGTGAAAAGTGAGACAGAGAATGCAGATGTAGACTGACTAGATGATAGAGTGTCTGAACACCTACTATGAGGAAATTCACTGTGATGAATTATACACGTTCTCTGCCCTCAAGGAGCTTATCTTTTTATACATAATATGCTTTTCTTTATCCATTGTCTACCTCCCCTGAGCAAGTCTCATAAAGCAGAAACTTCCTATCATTGCTTTGTATTATGCCTAGAATTCTGCCTTGTCCATGGTAGATGCTCAATAAACATTTACCAAATGAATGAAAAATCACCACCATCATTATCTGGTATATTAGAATAGCTGAGACTATTTAAACCATTAGTCACTGAATTCCTACTGTGACACAGATCCCTGTGGAATAAAAAAAGAAGTAAATGAAACCTGAGTATGTAGTCCACACTTACTACGTATAAGCCTGTGTGGTAAAGCACTGTGAGGGAATCAGGAATAAGATAAAGACCCTATCTTCAAGTCTGCTGGGAGACAAAGATATCTCTACCCTCCAAAACCCCCAAAACCACAAAACCAGTATAAGTGAAAAAGTGCTCTCAGTGCCTTAAGAGGGAAAGCTTTTGTTTAAAGAATATAAATGTGACCTCCGGGTAGGGAAATTAGCCCGTAATAACAAAAGGCAACAAGACCAGCACAGCTACCACTTACCCAGCAGGAATATTTGAAAGACACCGTATTGAGCACTTTTCATGCATTACTTCATTCTATTCTCTCAAAATCCCTCCAAAGCTTTGCAACTCAGAATGCTGTTCCTAGGACCTAGGAGCTGGTTAGAAACGCCAACTCTTGGGCACCACCCCATACCTACTAGATCAGAATTGGCATTTTAACAAGATCACCAGGGATCAGGGATCACTGATCTAAAGTATCACTGTCTTCATTTTACAAATGAAGAAACTAAGTCTGGAAGCAACTAATGTAACAAATGACTTCCCCCAAATCACTCTGCTAGAGAGCAGCAGAATCCCTCTGTGAACCAGGTCTGATCCCAAAGACTAAGTTTTTAACCATTAAGCTAAGCTTCATGGAAGAGCTGGCATCTGAGCCGCACTCTGAGATATGGGTAGGGCTGGGGCATCCAGAGAATCCAGAAAAGGGGACTGCAGGCAGAGAAAAGTGTGAGCAAAGCCGCAGGGTAAGAAACCTCTAGCCAGGCTGAGGACACAGTGAGAAACTCAGTCTGGCAGCAGCTCTAGGAATCTGAAAGGGTCAGGAAGAAAGGCCAGCTGAATCAGTTCACAGAGCTCTCGTTAATTTTGTGGGCAGTGAGGAACTGCCTCAAGTCCCAGCATAAAAGGCCCTACCCCGTAATGAGAGGACTCAGATAAAAGGGACTCAATAGGCTTTTAGTTTGGGTTCTGCCTCTCCCTCACTGGGTAATCTTGAGGGCAGGGGACTTCCCAACTCTGCTGTGTACATTGTACAATGAGCTCCCATGTTCTCCCATGTTTACTGAAGAAAATGCACGTACTTCCTACCTAGGGGAGGCCATATCAGTATCAAAGTGGTAGGAATTTTGTTTTTAATAAAAGAAAGGGGTGGGGGAGATTCTAGGACAGTTCAGAACTCTATCTAGAATCGATGAAGGGAAAAAACATATATCCCCCCATGTTATGAGGCATACTAAACACCAGTGTAAATAACTACAAACTGAATTAACGAAGCAACTGTAACAGGTTAATTTTAGATCTTTCTTTAAATCAAAGTAAATTTCTCTAGAGTTTTACGGATTTTAGTTTGAAAATACACAGAATAAAATACTGTAAACCAAGAAAGAGCCCTGTATACATACCTACACACAGACTATTGGAAATGAGACAAAATTTAAAACTGAAGATGACAAAAATCTCAGCTGGGCTTTTCACCATTTCCTCAAGCCTCAGCTCTCTTCAGCCTGAAAAATAACCAGCTGTTTCTTATTTTAGCTTTGAAATTTGATGGCATAGACCAGAAGGCTGTGTTCTGATGCACGTTTGGCGCTGAGTGCGGTCAGGAGCAATGAGGGCCCTCTCTCCCTTCTTCAATGCCGTGCCCATTCATGGCGGTCTACCTACAGAGTGCACTGGGTTGGGAATCCCAAAACCTGGGTTTTAGTCCTGATTCTAATCAACTGGGTGACCTTGAGGGGGCAAGGAACGGTGTGCTGAGGGCTTACTAAATGCCAAGTGACTTTTATATGTCATCTCAATGAGCAATTACAACAACTTGAGAGGCAGTGGTCTTATCCCCAATTCCAGGAATAGTTACTCTGCTTTTTATTTAGTTAGTAAGTGGGACAGCTGTGGTTCCTAACTTGGACTGAGTCCGGAGCCTCTGCTCTTTCCGCTGCAACAGCTTGCCTCCTAGTTCCCTTCCTGAGCTCCTAGGGTTCCTAAACTTGTGAAATGATGGAGGAGGACCTTCTAACCTCCCCATACAGACACGAAACTCACAGATCATGAAGTAAGGATGAATTTAATCCTGCAATTATTATGCATTAGAGCATGAGAGTACTGGGCCTCCTCCCAGGCATGGTCTATGGAGGGAACACCTGATCAGAGCCTTTCTCACTACCTCCTGCCTCCCACGCGACCCCACACGGTTCCCACATTTCTCCTTAATCGCTCTCAGCTTGAGGCAATTCCACACCAAGTGATTGTTACTTTACATCCAAAATTACATATTCAATGGAGTCAGACCATCCTGTGTCTCAGCTTATCTATAAAAGTGGGGATAATAACACCTTAGGGAGTTGTTGTGAGGCTGAAATGAGAGAATGGATAGAAATCACTTAACATCGTGCCTGACACATAGTAAACACATGATAAATGGTAATGAATTCCTTCTCCCCTAGGACCTTTTTCTGTCCCTAAATTCCTTTCTTTCATTGTAATGCATTTGAACCAACCCTCCAACATTTAAAAAAAAATAATTATAGGCAATAATTAAGGGTTTTCTGTTGTGAGGTAGGGAACAAAGAGAGCACAGAGCGAGTGGAGCTCACTGCCGAACCCAATGCCCTGCTCCCTGGCCAACAATGCAGACACGGACCCAGGGCCAAGCAGTGGGTGTATTCTTTAGTGTCACCGAGCCAACAAGTTTTGTAACTGCTGACCATCCAGTGACAAGGACAGTGAGATTTCTTTTCAGAGCAGTCACTGGCAGTAACAGAAATTCAGCTGCTAGCCTGTGGGGGCTCATCACATGACTCAGCCATTCCTCATAGGTCGATTCCATTCTCCTTTCACCTGGAGTCCATACACACTTTTCTCTATCTCAGTGTTTGGCTTCCCCATAATACCAGCTAGCCAGGACCCTTCAAAGGCCTGACTCTACCTCATGGCTTCTCTCTACATGCCATTTTAGCTTCAATTTCTGTAGTTAAGGGATCTTCCATAATCCCCAGTTCAAATTTCTAAGAACACAAATCTTTTTTCCAGTAGGTCGTATCACAGGTCCTTGGTGAGTCTATGAATTGGCTGTTCTTGGGTCTGACATTCAGCTCTGGCCCAGGAAGTTCTGACTACGGAGTAGGAATAGAGCAAGTTTTTATGGTAGAGAACATGGTTCTGAACATGAATTCCTGACATGAACAGGAGTTGTGAATGTAGAAATTTCTCTTAGAAAGGGCCATGGGAATAGCAAGCACCACAGCTGACATGTTGAATACATCTCCACATACTAGAGAGCCCCATACTCGCTCTCCCTCATCTCTGCTGCTGTGGACCACCCACACCACCATTGGCATTGGTTGGTGGGTGAAGGAACCGTTTGACCAGATTCCTCCTTCCCTGTCAATGGGCTCATGAAGAGGTGATGTCTTCTCCCTTTTTCTTGTACAGATTAACTGAATTAATTCCAATCACACCCTCTCCTTTCTGTGTGTTACTCTTCCAAGTCACTACTCGGCACGGTGGACTGTGGTAGCTATAACTTTTGTCTGCCCAGCATACCTCCCCTCTTCTGGTTCCTCAGAGGAACGCTGCTCCCACTCCATTTAGTCCATTTAGAGGTGGGGCTGTCATTCATAGTGCCTCAACCCTCTACCTCATACCTGACCCAAAATAGAATCAGAAGATCCCATCACTCCTGCCAGCGAGGGGGACAACTTGGAAAAGTTCACTTGAGGAATGAAGCCGAATTAAGACACGCAAGGCTAAATGAGAGAGATGGAGAGGGAGATAGTCCTAAAAAGGGTTTTTGAACTCCTGGATCCAGCCATGCAGTAGTGAACAGATTTTCTTTTCAAAGTTCAGAGAGTTCCAACCAAAAGAGTCCTGACAAAATCATATCGTCTTCTCAAATTCTTTGCTCTCTCATCTTTTCCCTCCCTCATCACATTTGTTCTGTCTGTGGGTCCTTAAATGACTCTGATCAAAGCTGACACACTGTTACAACTAGTCTACCACGAAGAAGGATGGGATAAATAAGAGATCAAGTGGTCTAAGGTCCCTATACTGTCCAAAAGAAGAGTAGGGATATTTATCACCTCCCCAAATTTATCAACTTTGGTTAAATTAAAATTTCAAGGGTAACCATTAAAGAAGAGCAACTGCATAATGTCCAAACTAGAAGGAAAAAGAGCAAATGACTAAAAATATACCAAGAGGAGGGAAGAGCTAAAACAAAATGGAGTACTAGCAGCACAAATACATTAAATGCATAAAATATTAAGACAAACTTAACCCTCAGGACATCAGTGGTCATATTAAATATGGACTAAATTTTCAAATTAAGAGACAAAAACAGGTGATAAAAAAAAACCCACATGCTACTTATAAAAGACATATCTCAAACACACAGCACAGAAAGAATGAAACTAAAAGGATGGGAGAAGATATACCTTGCATAGATTAACCAAAAACATGGTGTAGCTACACTGGTATCAGATAAAATAGAGTTTAAGGTCTTCCCCCAACCCCCAAGTCAACCAAACAAACAAAAAAACCACCATTCTTTAACTAGAGATAAAAAGGGCAACCTTATAATGATAAAAGGTTAATTCACCAGGAAGATATAGTTTATATTTGTACACACTTGATAATACAGCTCAAAGATAGCAAAAACCTAAAAGGTGAAATAAGCAAATTCATAATCACATTGGATATTTTAACACATTTCTCTTTTTAATAGCTAGAATAGGCAAAAACAAACCAGAAGGGATAAAGATTTGAATTAATAAAACTGACCTAATGAAATACACAACACTGAATCCAGTAACTGCAGAAGCCACATTACTTTCAAGCACACATGTAACATTTATAAAAACAGATCATAAACAGAACGCCAAAAAAAATTTCAACAAATTTCAAAGGAGTAAAATTATACAGAACAAGCTCATGGACCATAATCAATTAATAAAAGATAACCAGAAAATACTCATATGTTTGAAAATTAAGAAAAAAAAATTTTTTTTAAAGATTTTATTTATTTGACACAGAGAGATAGAGAGCACAAGCAGGGGGAGCGGCAGGCAGACAGAGGGAGAGGAAGAAGCAGGCTCTCTGCTGAGCAAGAAGCCTGATGCAGGGCTCGATCCCAGGACTCTGGGATCATGACCTGAGCCAAAGGCAGCCGCTTAACCGACTGAGCCACCCAGGAGCCCCAAGAAACACATTTCTAAGATATCTATGAGTCAAAGGGGAAATCACAATGGAAATTTAAAACTATTTATAAGTAAATGGCTAAAATACCACATATCAAAACTTCCAAGTATCTACTAAGCAATATTTAGAGGAAAATGTGTGGCCTTAAATGGAAAGAATCAAAAGGATACAAATGAAGGGCACCTGGGTGGTTCTGACTGTTAAGCGTCTGCCGTCAGCTCACGTCATGATCCCATGGTCTTGGGATGGAGCCCCACAATGGGCTCCCTGCTCAGTGGGGGGTGGGGTGGGCTGCTTCTCTGTCTGCCTCTGCCACTCCCCCGCTCATGCTTTCCCTCTCGCTCACCCTCTCTCAAGTAAATAAATTAAAATCTAAAAAAAAAGGATACAAATGAATGAACTAAGCATCAGTCTCAAGAAGTTTGGGGAAAAAAAAAACACCCCAAAATATTTCCAAGGAAAGTAGAATGAAAAAAATAAAAGAGCAGAACTTAATGAAACAGAAAACCAACTTACTAGGGAGAATATCAATGAAGACAAAAGTTGATTCTTTGAAAGGAAACTCTACTGAAACTAAGGAAGAGTAAAGGGGAGAAAACGTAAAAACGAAACCGGGACAAAAGGGGGCACATCTCTACGGATGTTGCAGACATTAAAATAACAAGGAAATATTATAAACAATTTTATATAAATAAATTTGAAACTTTTAAAGGGACCAATTCCTGGAAAAATATCACTTAATAAAACTAAGAAGAAAAATTTTAAATGTTAGATTAAAAACACCAAATCTGTGGTCAAAAATAACACAACAAAAGACAAACTTCCAGAACCAGATGGCTTCGTCACTGAATTCTCCAAGCATTCAAGGAACAAAGGAGAGGAAACTAGAATGGATGGTAGATGAGGAATGTAACGGGCATTACTTATATTTTTGCACTGACTGTGGAAGCAGGGATTGTAGTATGCTCCACTAATCTTCCTCTTGTAAATGTTCCCAGAAATTGTAACCAACCAGAATCCTAGAGCTGTATCTGGGTGAAGTGAACTTAACAAAAGAAAAGAAGGTATCTCGGGGCGCCTGGGTGGCTCAGTCATTAGACATCTGCCTTCAGCTCAGGTCATGATCCCAGGGTCCTGGGATCGAGCCCCGCATCGGGCTCCCTGCTCAGCGGGAAGCCTGCTTCTCCCTCTCCCACTCCCCCTGCTTGTGTTCCCTCTCTTGCTGTCTCTCTGTGTCAAATAAATAAATAAAATCTTAAAAAAAAAAAAAAAAAGAATGTATCTCAATGGAGTGTAGAGAATACTATTAGTAAACTAACCAGGGTCTCTACTAGTCAGTACACCCATCCTCCTGATAGGAGTGTCAGCTAATAACAACGCACAAATGTCCCTTCTCTGGAAAACTGCCACCTCACCTGGTTATAGCAGTCTTCCCCTCCTCCCCCATCCTGCTTCCCTCATTCTCCTTTTCCTGAGCATGTTTCCCAATATACCACTTGAATAAGAATCCCCATTTCAGGCCCTGCCTCTACAGAATAGGATCTAAGATATCACTATTTAGGAGGGTGAAAAGAGAGTCACAGAGTAGGAGAAGATATTCTTAAAACATACAACCGACAAGGGACTACTAACCAAAATATATAAAGAACTCCAACAAATCAATAAGAAAAACTGAAAAACAGGCAAAAAACTTGAAGAGGCAATTCAGAAAGAGGCTATCCAATTAATTAAAAAGTGCTCAACAATAGTAGTAACCAAGGAAAAGTAAAACCACAAAAGATATTATTATAGACCCATGAGAAGAGTCTAAAAATTTTAAATGGACAATACTATTTGCAAGGGTGTAAAGCAATTGAACTCTGACATACTGCTGGTAGGAAAGTAAATGGGTACAATCACTTAGAAAACTGGCATTATCAGGGCACCTGGGTGGCTCAGTCTGTTAAGTGGCTGCCTTCGGCTCAGGTCATGATCCTGGGGTCTTGGGATCGAGACCCACTTCCAGCTCCCTGCTCAGCGGAGAGCCTGCTTCTCCCTCTCCATCTGCCTGCCACTCTGCCTACTTGAGCTCTCTCTCTCTGTCAAATAAATAAATAAAATCTTTGGAAAAAAAACAAAACAAACAAAAAAAACCTGGCATTATCTGGCAAAGCAATTCCACTCTGACACATTACCTACAGAAGCTTCACAAACACAACAGAAAATGTCTAACGATGTTCTCCGCTGCACTGTTCTTGGTAGTCAGAAGCTATGAGCAACACAAGTACCTGTAAACTAGAGGACGAATAAATATATTGTGACATATATCATGAAACACTGTTAGCAATGAAAATAAGCATGGTAACCTCATGGACACAGCACACAAACAAAGCAAAAGAAGCCAAAACAGAATGCACACAGTATGATTCTATGTATGAAGTTAAAAAACTAGTAAAATTATACTACTTAGGGATGGAAATATAGATGATAAAACAAAGAGAAACAAATGATTATCACATAAGTCAAGGTAGTGGCTTCTGGGAAGGAGGTTATGATTTGGAAGGGGTGCTATTGAGTATTGGCAATGTTCCACTTCTTGACATGGGTGATGGTTCCATAATTCCCTTAAAACTGTTAAACTATGCATACATTTGTGGGGTTTCCTTGCATGCATTTTTATATCTCATATTTTTAAAGTTTAAAATAAAGACAATGAGGGGCGCCTGGGTGGCTCAGTTGGTTTAGCGTCTGCCTTCAGCTCAGGTCATGATTCTGGGGTCCTAGGATCAGCCCTGTGTCAGGCTTCCCTGCTCAGGGGGGAGTATACTTCTCCCTTTGCCCCTCTCCCCACTTGTGAGGGGGCGCATGCTTGAGCTTTCGCGCTCTCTAATAAAGTCAAGTAAATAAAGACAACAAAATAAACATACCGATTATTGTCTGATTCTTAGAAAAGTTGAGGGAACTGCATTTTTAAATTAAAACCTTGCCCCTAAATCCTTAACAGAGTACATGCCATTTAAATTTGCAACAATGCCTACTTTTCTTGGGATTACAGGTGGAGAAACGGTCTCCTGGGAACAGATATGTGCTTTGCCAAGAGTGACCAGAGGACCCCTTTTCTACATGAAAAGTTGAGTAGGCACCCAAAGTCGTAGGGTAGCTATACGCCATTTGAGAATTCTTGGTAGGCAGAATCCTGGAGAGGAAGTAGAACCAATTTGCCAAAATACCTTGGGATAAGCTTAGGAAGGCCCTGAGCCTCCAAACCCTGACAAAAGATTTGAAAATAGGGTAATCTCCTGAGTGGTCTGTGGTGACCCTGACCAAGGCTGCTAGCACAAAAGGGCCCCATATCCCCCCAAAGAGAACTCACTAGATGACTGGGGGAAACCAGCCTGATGACACGCTCAACACACTGCCCAGAGTGCAATGCTTTAGGGGAAAATGGCAAAGCATGTGAGCACAAACTAAAAAAGCTCTAACCTTGGAATCCAAGCATGGGATCAAGCTGGCAGGAACCTGGTCCAATAGGGGCGTTGAGCAGCAGTGACCACACATCCTTGGAGCATGCAGGACAGCTCTTCAATAGTGATATCATATAGCTGTGTCAGAAATAACACTGTGGGTGGACTGCTCAGACTCTGGAGTTCTCTCTCCTCTGGAGAGTGGAAATAAGACTGACTTCTTTGGATTGTTTAAGCCCCTAGGGAGCTTGGAAGTGGGAGACATCAGAATTCTCACCAATGAGGGCATTAAAGGACTTGGGAGATTACTTGGAAAAGTAAAGAAATTTTTGACTGCATTAGAACCCAACTGGTGAAATGAGACACACAGGTTAAATATCTGAAATAGACAAAATCTTAATCAAATGTCTCTATTAACTACCGTTATACACACAATACCATATGTATGAGTAGGAAGGTAATACATCACTAAACTAACAGAATGAGCGTAATGAGAGAAATTAGCAGGCATTTCAAACAAAGCCCATGATGGTAACTTAAGGTTCATTCATTAAGGCAAACTGAAGGAACAAGTTTCTTGTACCATCTATTACTATTATGTGACTGAGACATGTAAGAGGAACTTGTTTCTTTTACATCTTCCTTGAAGAGCATCTTAATATATGATACCTTCTCTCTCTCTTTTTTAAAAGTATCCTCCATGCCCAGCATGGAGCCCAATGTGGGGTTTGAACTTATGATCCTGAGATCAAGACCTGAGGGGAAATCAAGAATCAGACATTAACTGACTGAGCCACCCAGGCACCCCTACTATTTGAGGTCTTCTTGGTTGCCCAGGACCCTCCCTCCCACCTCTGATAGCTCTCCCTGGCTCCTAATCTACACCCTTATTAGAGGCCCAGATCTGCCCTTGCATGTGGTCATACCCTCAGACTATCCCCCCAAAGATTCCGAGTTCCCCAAACCAGGGTCTATCTTTATTTTTATCTCTGTTTTTACTTATTCCCACTCCTCTTGGCCCTGGCACCAATACATGTTTGTTAAAGGAAAGAATGAAGGAGGAAATAGGGAGGAAGGAATAGTATGAATGCACTGCACTGAAAAAAAAAAAACAAACAAACAAAAAACAAAACCAGAGTACCACCACCAGGAACCGAAACCCACAGTGAACTGGGGACTGCTTGACCATGTATTACTTAACAGCTACTCGTGCTATCATAAAAACAATTCATCTGATAACCATGGAAACCAAAATGAAGGCACTGTGGCGAGGGTGGCTCTTTTCAGAAATCTAAAAACAATAAGAGGCCTGAAACCAGAAAGACAAAGAACTCCAAGTGCTCCAGGCCAGAAGTAAATCCTTTCCTAAAAGCCCTGACAAAGCAGCATTTTCTTCAGTTTCTAGAGGCTTCAACGAGGGCTCAGGGACCGCCGTGACTTACCATGAAATAATTCAGACCTCTCTGTGTGCTGTCCCTTGGTGCCAGCTGCTAAGAGGAAAGCTCGCTGGGAGACAGAACTTATTGTTATTATAAAATGTACTGAGAACCAGCAGAGGGAGATAAATAGATTTCTCCTCTAGCTCCTAGTAGGTGTACAAGCACACAGTAGGTCTCCACAAATACTTGTTGAGTAAATGAATTGACTTAGAACTCGGGGAAAACACAGGGTCTGGTTAACAGTATGTGTTCTTTCTACCACCCAGTGCCAACATTCTGTCGGGTACTGAGAATGAAAGTCCTGTCCTCGTTCTGGGTCCAGTTTCTCCATGTACAAAAGGAGATAGCTGGATTAAGACAGTTTCCCAGGCATCTTCCTACTCTAACAGTCAATCACTGTACTGTGCTTTTTTTGGTGGCAGCACATGCCTGGCACTTTTTTTTCCCCTCAAAGGGAATGTGATACCCATCTGCTCCAGTACATGAATGTTCCCATCCTGCCTGACTCATTTGGTAGGAACAACAGGTTCACATGCCAGTTGTAAATGGGAAGGCAAAGGGGGCCCAGAAAGAGAAAAGGGGAAAGGATCCCACTTGGCCTCTTTCTTAGGGAACCAAAACAGTACTCTTTTAGGACTAAATATATACAAACTGAAGTGTGATTATTCTAAACACCCCTCATGTGAAGCACTCTCTAGTGTACTAAATTAATTGAACAGTATTTATATTAACGATTGAACACTTCGGTGCCGGAAACTGTGCTAAGCCCTTTGCACAGCTAAGCCCTCACAGCAACCTCATGAGCTAAGTACTATTATTATCTACTTTGAACCGCTGAGGGCTTTGTCTGGCTCAAGAGCACACAGCTGGTAAGTGGCAGAACTAGGACTTGAACTCAGGTCTGACTCCAGAGTTCCGGCTCTTCAAATGGCTTTCCCACCTGTTCTCCACGGTAGTCCTAAGAGGGAGGCAGGGCAGGTGTTACCACCTTTACTTTAAAGAGGGAGAAACAGACTCTGAGAGACTTGTGCTTTGCACAGAATACACAGGACACTTAATAGTAGGTGCCCAGCCCCTGACGCCCCTCGCTTCCCGGGTGAGGGCTCTTCCCACCCCAGGAATCTGCTTCTTCCTCTTCGACTTCAATTACACACTCGTAAAACCTCAAGGCTGAAGGCAACCGCTGAGATCCACTTTCCCCGCCGGGTCGCTTTACCGGCTGGGAAAACGAGGCACAGCTCTCCTCCCGCCCGGCAGAGCCTCCAGGTATCAGCAGAGCGCGGGAGCGCCGGGCCGCGGGCGGCCTGAGGGCACCCCCTCCCGGTCCCGCCAGGGCCAGGTGCTCAGCCTCCGCCAGGACCGAGAGGCGCCTCCTCGGCGGGTCACCTCGGGAAGCGCCCCAGGTCCCCGAGAGGCAGCCTCCAGGCGCCCGGGCCGCCCCCTGCTCGCGGCCCCGGGCATCCCGGGGCCGCGAGCGGAATAACTTCGCCCTCAGCCTCCGCTAGCCGGCCGCCTCTTACCTCTCCGGGGCCTTTCCGGGGCGCTCGCCCACAGCAGTCCGGGCCGCGGGAGCCTGAGCCGAGGCGCAGCCGAGCCGAGCCGAGGCGCGAGGACTGCAGCGCGGCCACCGGGCGGGCGGAGGCGCGGCGAGCCCCGCCCGGGGGCGGACAGCTGCGGGCTCTTGCGGGCGGGCGCCGTCACGTGACGCGCAAGGCGGGGGATGCCGGGAGCCGGGCCGGCGGCCGGGGTAACGCTCCCAGACCACCGCAGAGGAAAAGGAACCCGGAGTCTTTGCTGGGAGGGGTCGGGGAGGGGAGCGAGAGGGCGACGCCAGGGAGACGCTTCGGGTGCTGCCAAGTCGAGCCTGTGGAAGGACGATTCGGCTTCTAGTGCGTGGCCCCAGAAGGGCAGAAATAGAATCAGTGGGCGGAAATTGCAGGGAGGTATGCTGGGGTCAATACCAGGAAGATTCTTCCAATCACCGGAGTTATCTGTCAGGGTAATGGGATGCTCCAGGAGGTGGTGACCAACTTGCGGGTGTGCACGTGGGAACACACTCAACAAACTGACCACTGGCTATGGGCCAGGCAATATATTGGGAGTATATATTAAATTATTGTATGTATAGTGTTTAACACAATGCCTGGCACACAGTAAGTGTTGCAGAGGTGTTAGTTGTTGCTGCCGGTGTTATTATAGGCACAGGAATGAACAAAACTTCTATGGTTCCTGTCCTAAAGTTAATTCTTGAGTGGATAAGGTAGTCATTAATCACATATCATTTAAATAAATATGTATTTAAAATCATGGTAAGTTCACCGAAGGAACCCTGATTTTAAATTACGGGGCAAGGTGAGGGCGGTCAGGGAAGACTTCTCAGAGGAAGGTAAGGAGTGAGCCAGATAGAAGAGAGGCAGGGAAAGCCTGAGTCAGTGCTTTTGGGTGGGGTGGGTGAGGCAAGGCAGGGCAGAGGAGAGAAGATTGCTCTTTGGGTAAATTGAAGATGTCCAGTTTGTCTGAAGCTTACTGTTAAGAGAGAACAGTGTAAGTGAGGTTAGAGAGGTAGGTAGGTGCCAGATCATGCAGCACTTAGTAGGCAATGATAAGGATTTTAAAATTTTATGTAAAAGGAGGTCATTGAAGTGGCGGAGGGTGGTTTGATACCTTTTGTAAAAACTATGCCAGCTACTGTGTGGATAATAGACAAAAAAGTAAGTGGGGGCGCCTGGGTGGCTCAGTCGTTAAGCGTCTGCCTTCGGCTCAGGTCCTGGTCCCAGGGTCCTGGGATCAAGCCCCGCGTTGGGCTCCTTGCTCAGCGGGAAGCCTGCCTCTCCCTCTCCCACTCCCCCTGCTTGTGTTCCCCCTCTCGCTGTGTCTCTGTCAGATAAATAAAGTCTTTAAAAAAAAAAAAGTGGAAGCAGGGAGATTGGTTAAGACATGGACTGGGGTATTGGTAGTGAAGACAAAGAGAAATGATACTTTTTTTGAGGTAGAGGCAAACTGGTTTGATATGAGTCATCAGGGGGATTCCTAGATGGGGCCCATGGAGGTGCTATTTATTGAAATGGTTAACTATTGTAAAGGGAACATATTTGGAGGTGGGAGATCATCAATTTTGGACTTGTTAAATTTTAAGATACCTGGGTCACCCAAATGAAGTGATCAGAAAGGCAGTTGGATATAGACCCCTGGATTTTAACTGATTAATTTTTTAATGCAGGCCTTGAACTGATGACCCTGAGATCAAGACCTGAGCGGGTATTGAGTCAAACGCTTAACGGACTGAGCCACCCAGGCGCCTCATAGACTCCTGGATTTTAGAAGAGAAGATCAGCTACAGAACTCTAACTTGAGAATGCTGTGAAAACAAAATTTTTACGCTGGATCGAGGTTTGTAATGGCTGACTCTTGTGGTTCCATTGACCTCTGTCTTGGTTCTATAGAACGTATTCTATAAAAATGTATTCCATCTGTTATTACATGATGAATTTGGTATTACAGATTCTGGATGAGGTCCAAGTTACCATGCAGCTGCTTTCCTTTATAAATTGAAACAAAACAAAAAACACCCTAAGCCTAACATCAACAATTTCTTTTAAGCAAAGGCACAAAGCTGTACACACAGTAGCCAGATATAGTAGAAAGACCACTCTGACTTAGGTCAGATCAGAATAGGGGTGGTTCACACTACAATGAGCTGGATGATTGATCTTATTGATGACTGGCAAAGCTATGGCATGTTTAATCCGTTGAAAAGTGTCACATTGTATGAAACCAGCAGTCTAGTTATATGTCAGTAAGCAATCAAAAGCCTGACTTTCTGGATTTGTGCCAGCCAACATTGTTTTGGTGTTTCTATAGAACAGCTAAGTCCTTCAAAAGAGTGCAACAGCAGCTCTCTACAAGAGCATGATGTCTTTCCCATTAATGGTGCAAGCCTCACTTGTACCATGAAAAATGTGATCTTAAATAAAAGACCATCATTTGTAAACTGCAGTTGGGCTCTCCCTTCTTTCTACCTGCACCTCTTTCATGTATGCCTCTTTCCTACCACTTGCTGGTCTACTGACTTCTCTCCTCCATTAGACTAGGAGGACTTGCTCACTTTTGCAGCCTGGTATAGTTGGTATTTATTGTAAAATGAATAAGTAAACACACCATCTCCTCAGCCATGTGAACTTTATTTACCTTACTTTATAGAGAAGTAAGGCTGTGATTTGTCCAGGGTTGACATAATACACATGCCCTTGTTTTTGGCCGTTATCTGAACTCCCTTCCTACATTTGGGAATTCCCCATCTTCGAGCTTGTTGGGTGGGAATCAGAGCATGCCCTTCACTATAAAAGCTGAGACCCAGATATTTTCTCTGCTTCTCCACATGACCCTGACACTACAAAATGAATATTCTCTGGACTATGAATTGGGAGCCAGAGACAGCAAAGCGGAGACCTGGCATAATTCTCTTTGGTGACCATGGCAAACACAGCAAGATGAAGTTCTTAGAGCAACACTGGCTGTCGTCAGAGTGCAGGGTTCTGGGCCTGTGGCTTTGGTTAAGTGGTGGCATCTAATCCTCAGCAGAGATGGTATCTTCACTGCACCAGGTTTTTTTTTTTTTTTTTAAGATTTTATTTATTTATTTATTAGAGAGCGAGCAAGAGAGAAACAGCATTAGAGGGGAGAGGGTCAGAGGGAGAAGCAGGCTCCCCGCTGAGCCAGGAGCCCGACGTGGGGCTCAATCCCAGGACTCCGGGATCACGACCTGAGCCGAAGGCAGTCGCTTAACCAATTGAGCCACCCAGGCGCCCCTTCACTGCACCAGGTTGTATGGAGTGACCAAGTAACAAAGGGTGATGTTCCAGATGCATAGTCTCTGAGCCTGATTCTCCAGGCCTCCTGGGATACAAAATCATCTATAATCCTTTCAATGAGTTATTTTTCTCTGTAAATCTACCCAAACTGGATTTGGGTGTTTCAAGTAAAAAAAAAAAATGACTCATATAGTCACATAATTAAGAGAACTGAACCTCTAACCAGGACTTTTAACTACTGATGCTACTGCTCCTTCCTAACACATAAATCTTTACCCTTCAACAACCCATTTTTTTTATGTTACATATTGATGGCTCTTTGTTCACCAAGTTCATCCTTCTAATGTCAGCTGATTAATGAATATTTCAAACGACTGCATGGCAAGGCAGCTGCCAGTGCAAGTTTGGTCTCATTGTCAGTACACCTGCTTATGTAATACTGTTTTTTTGCATTTTTGTTCTTTATAGACATCAGTGGAAAATGAAGATACTATTACTAATGTGGCTAAGAAAAAGATGAAAACTATCAGATGTGCTTAAAGCACATCTTCAGCCTTAGAATGCTTACTGTATTAAAGCCAGCTGTTTTGTGAAGTTTGAGAATGTTTCATAAAACATTTCATCATATTGTGTTTAAAAGACAAAGTGATTTTGTAATGTTTTTACATCTCAGTAACAAGTCTATTCAACTTTTATATACATGATTCCGATGTGTTTGTAAACTTGTACAGAAGTAGGCAAGTGGCACTACCTATGTGTATTGGTAATACTGAGTTTAAACAAGCAGCCTGTAAGTCACAACTGTTCTGTCTCCTATGTGATGTCCATAATGCAGGGCAGGGAAATGACCTGGTGCTTTAATTTCTTACTGTAGACTTCAAGAAAATAGGTTAATGATGGTTGTTCTTGTGTAATTTGCAACTGCAGAATATACATTAGCCAGCAAATGTCAGGATGTGATAGATCTTAAGACTGAAGTGTGAGAATAAAATAAACAGAGGAGTTTATGAAAAGGACTGAAGGTTCTCTTGCTCTTCTGTGCTCAACACACTTGGGTCACACTGGCCTTCTTTCTTCCTTAAACAGATATGCTTTAACACTTTTTTGAAGTCTCCCCATTCTTTTTACCTGGCCAATTGCTATTCCAATTTTATTTGATGTATCACTTCCTCAGGGAGCCCTCCCTGCTTCCTGACCAGCCCAACAGGTCAGGGCTCCCCTATTTCAAGTTCTCACAGCTTCCTGCACGTCACCCCACAGCAGTTTATATATGTAATTATTGATGAAATTAGGTAATGCCTCCCCTACTAGATTTTAAGCCTCTTAAGGATAGGTACCATGCCTGAATTCCCTTCTGTATCACTCAGCTACCAGTGCCTGCTCCTCTGTAGTCACTGAATATCTGTGACTGTGCACACCTCCACCACACAGAATGGGAATTATTTTTCTGAGGCCTATACAACAGGTATTGTCCAGAAAGTCAAGAATTTTTCCACCTCCAATTCAGCAGTCGTTTATTCAGCCCCTTCTTTAGTAAAGACTCTAGGTGGGACAGAAAAAAGTGTAAGATAGCACTTGTATTCAAGTAGTCTTTCAGGAAGAGAGAAAAAGACAATGACAAAAGATAGAAATCTTGTTTCCCCATAGTGGCGATTCCTGCTATAGAGTACCCATGTTCAGATTCTTACTCGTTTCCCATTAAGAGTCCAGTCTGTGACCCAGCCCACCTTGGTCACAGTAGCTGTGAGTTCAAGAAAGAATCTTTCTTAGCTTCCAAACCTTTATCCTAATTTGTCTGCCTGGAGAATTCTTTGACAATACACTTTCAGTTTTTAAGAACAGCACTCAGGACTCCCACTATTAGAGGTCTTCTCAAGGCTAAATACCTCTTAATTCTTTCAATCATTTCTCTCGTAGCAGGCTTTCCAGTCACTTCCAGTACTCTACCAACTCAACTCTGGCAAGTTGGCAACTTTTTTTTTTTTTAAGATTTTATTTGATAGAAAGAGACATAGCGAGAGAGGGAACACAAGCGGGGGGTGGGGGTGGGGGGGTGGGAGAGGGAGAAGGAGGCTTCCCGCGGAGCAGGGAGCCCGATGCAGGGCTTGTTCCCAGAACCCTGGGATCATGACCCAAGCCGAAGGCAGATGCTTAACGACTGAGCCACCGAGGTGCCCCAAGTTGGCAACTCTTGAAGTTTCTGTCAGATCTGGAGACCTTAAGTTGTCATTTTACAAATGCAACCTAAAATTGCTTTCGTTTTCAGTTTTGACTCTTATTCCTAAATCAGTCCAGAATTTCGGAACTGGAAGGGACCTTAAGGTAAACTCATTTACTGGTTACCCAAAGCAGATCCTGGACCAATGAAATCACCTGAATGCTTTTAAAAAATAAGATTCCTGGGCTCCATCCACAACAATTCTAATTCAGTAGATTTTTTCTTTAAAAACTTCCCATGTGATTTGGTATGGAGCTTGTTTGGAAAGCACCTCTGTACATGATGCCTGGCACTGCCTTATAGAACATACTCATTACCAGTGTTCTTTCCCCTGTTATACTTGAACCTCTCCTGTGGCAGGGAGCCCACCACCAAGAGTTACCTGTGTATGAAAATCCTTCCGAACGTTAATAGTATGCATTCTCTGATTCCTAGGTATCTGATATCCGGCACCCATTTCCTCTTAAAATTGTATGTGAACAGAACATTGGTTCCTCATAAACATGAAGACACATTTATCTTAGAGTCCCAACACACAAGTATTAAAAATATGCTACTTTACCATCTTTTTAGACATGAATCAGGAAGAAGGAAATAAATGATATTTTGATCTGTGTTATCTAGCACAAACTTTAGTAGAGTGCTTGCCAACATAAGTGAAGGTTAGCTTAAAGAGGAAAAATAAGATGTTAAACTCAATGCCTTTCCCCTCAACACTTTAATAGCAATCATTGTTTCATTAAGCTAGTGGCAATATTTTATTAATAATTTTTTTGGATTTTGTAGGCTTAAGATCTTATTTCTACTTTTACCTTCACATTCAGTAAAGATTCTTTGTCATTTGCTTGAGACCAATGAAAAACAATGGTTATTATGAAAAGAGTATAAAATTTTAGTTGATGTAAAGATGCAACTATAAGCCTATTAAATTTTACTCAGAAGTACACTGAAGTTATATTAAAGCTGAATTTTACTAATATTAAGATGAACAATTCATTTGATCATTTCCTACATTTCCTTGTTCTAATTCTTATCTACCACATTTCTTAAAACTGTTTTTTGCAACATTTTTATTATTTTAAATTATCTATGTATTGCTTCTCTCCCATCAGCTCAAATAATCAGAGGCAATGCAATTTGAATTTTGGGAAGAAAAGCATCTTATAAACTCCCATTGGTGTATCACATGCAGCAGTAGTCTCCATGATGTTTCCGCACTGTCCCATAAAAATTAGTCTTCAGTCTCCTGGTATCATGAACATATCTGCACTTAGCGATTTTCTTTCCTCCTAAATGAACATATAAATTGGAGGAGAGTAAGTTGTGGTAGTAGGTCAGATGTGGTCCTTGTCAGACCACGCCATATGTACTTAGCTGTGAAACCAACAAACTCTAATAGGACATCTCTTGTGCTAACAGCCCGGAAGGCCACACATTGGTGATAACTTCTGTCTTCAGAAAACAAACAAAATGAATGGATTCTATTTTGTAGAACAGGACCTTTTATCTACATGGAGAGTGGAGGCAAGATACTTGGGGCATACAGAGGTCTTCAGGGCTACCGCTCTGCTGCTCCCACTCTTGCAGATGACCTCAGCAGCACTGACCCCTCTATGTTCTTCTGTCCATCAGCTCCTTCCTGCTTTTTCCTCCTGATCCAACTTAGATGCCTCATGCATTATTTCAATCCCTCCCTGACCCTGTCATTTCACCTCAGCCATGTCGTAAGCCCCAGCCCTGGATGAACCCACCTCTCCACCTTCTCTGAGCTTGCCTGTGGACAGCAGAGCAATGCTAGACAAAAAGCCCACATCCAGGCACTGCAAATTCATAATCCCCTACCTTTTTTTTAAAGAATTTATTTATTTATTTGACAGAGAGAGAGCACAAGTAGGCAGAGGCAGGCAGAGGGAGAGGGAGAAGCAGGCAGCCCAACGTGGGGCTCGATCCCAGGACCCTGGGATCATGACCTGAGCCGAAGGCAGCCGCTTAACCTACTGAGCCACGCAGGCGCCCCAATGATCCCCTATCTTAATTGGGGTACTAATCTCATCTGACAAGTTTAGCTTTTTCTCATTAGCTTGCTATTACACTTCCCATACTAGTTAAAAACTTCTCCACTCTGATTCTATTATTTAATGAACATAATGAACACTGAGTGCCTATGAGGTGCCAGGCAGTATTCTAGGTACTAAGATACTACAGTGAACATAATAGATGAAATCCCTATCCTCACCAAGCATATACTAAATGAAGGGAGACATAATTAACAAAAAAGGAAAAAATATATTAAGTGCCATTAAAAAAGGGGGGGGCTATGGAGTGCTGGAGAGGTTGTAATTTTAAAAAAGTTTTTTTGTTTTTTTTTTAAGATTTTATTTATTTATTTGACAGAGAAAGACACACAGAGAGAGGGAACACAAGCAGGGGGAGTGGGAGAGGGAGAAGCAGGCTTCCCGCTGAGCAGGGAGCCCGATGCGGGACTCGATCCCGGGACTCCAGGATCATGACCTGAGCCGAAGGCTGACGCTTAACGACTGAGCCACCCAGGCACCCCTAAAAAATGTTTTTGAAATATAATGTAACTGGGGCACCTGGATGGCTCAGTTGGTTAAGTGACTGCCTTTGGCTCAGGTCATGATCCTGGAGTCCCGGGATCGAGTCCCGCATCGGGCTCCCTGCTTGGCGGGGAGTCTGCTTCTCCCTCTGACCCTCTTCCCTCTCGTGCTCTCTATCTCTCATTCTCTCTCTCTCAAATAAATCAAATCTTTAAAAAAAAAAAGAAATATAATGTAACTATGGAAAAAATCACGTATCTTAAGTATACAACTTGCTGGCTTTTCACAAGTTGAACATCCTATAATTTATAAAGGAGCTGGGAAAGGTCTCACTAAAAAAACTGCCATTAAGCAGAGACCTGAAGGAGAGGGAGTGAGACACTTGAAAATCTAAGGGAAGAGCATTCCAGAGGAAACAGTGCAAAGGCCCTGAGGCAACATGTCTAGTTTGTTTGAGGAAGCAAGGAGGCCAGTGTAGCTGGAATGCAGTGAAGGAGGGAAGAGTCATAAAAGATGAGATCAGAGATGTAATGAGGACCAGACTGTATAGAACCTTGTGGGCAACCAGAAGGACTGTGGCTTTTACTCTGAGCGAGACAGGAAGCCATTGGAGAATTTTAAGCAGGAGATCCAGTAACTAAAAAAAAAAGAGGTCTGAGGACTGAAGCCTAGGGGACTGCAAGTAAACTTGGGCCTACAAAAGAATAAAGAAGACCTACAAAAGAATCTCAAGAAGAGAGGATAAGTGGAATAGAAAGGGTAGAGAGAAGGAAAATTAGGAAATTAGTGTTCTGGAAGGTCTGCAAGGTGGTTACAATAATGAAACTGTGTTGAGTGCTGCAGATGGGGTGGGACAGGTCAGTGTTAACCTTGACAAGAGCAGTTTCAGAGGATCACTGGGGATGTGAACCTAACTGGAGTGGGTTCAAGAGATCACCAGAGAAAGGAAATGAAAATAAACCATTTTATTGAGGCATTTAACTATGAAAGACGGCAGACAAATGCCTTGGTTAAGTGGGGAGGGGTGAGGATTCAAGAGGACTATGGTGGATGTTGTGGTGAACGACCCAGATCTCAACTTTAGGACCAAGGTCCTCATTCTCCCAGCAGCTAAGAGTTTTGGCTGCTAACAGTGCAAAGGTGCACTGGTTTACATACTGCCTGGGGCTGCCTTCACACTGCAAGAAGAGCTGACAGAACACAGAGCTCACAAAGTCTAAAATATTTACCCTTTGACCTTTAACAGAAGGTTAAAAGGTCTAGCTGATTTCCTTTCTGTCCTATCTCCAACACTCTCTGATGCCTGATCTTATAGGTAAAAGAGATATGCTTAGTTGATCAAGCAAAGTGGGGGGGGGAGTTCACATTCCTTTTTTTTTTTTTTTTTAAGATTTCTTAAATTTATTTGTCAGGGAGAGAGAGCACAAGCAGAGGGAGCGGCAGGCAGAGCAGGAAGAGGGAGAAGCAGGCTCCCTGCCAACCAAGGAGCCTGATGCAGGGCTCGATCCCAGGACCCTGGGATCATGACCCAAGCTGAAGACAGACACCCAACCGACTGAGCCACCCAAGCGTCCCTAAAAGTTCACATTCCTACCCTCGTTCTTCCTTCCAAATCTAGCCCCAAGTTTACCCACCTGTAAACTACTGAACACACTGTAACTGAAATGCTAACTTACTCCTCAGAAGAACTTTAAAGAGCAATGATTAAGCAGTTTAAAAATGAAACTCAGTGGCAGCAGGAAGAACACTACTCTAATTGAGGAGCAAAATTCTAAGATCGTATCCCTCTACAAAACCTGTTTGTGGATTAACATTTTCTCAATTATCCATATTTCTTTCTATGCTCCATTTTAAGTTTTTTTTTTTTTAAGATTTTATTTATTTATTTGACAGAGAGAGACACAGAAAGAGAGGGAACACAAGCAGGGGGAGTGGGAGAGGGAGAGGGAGAAGCAGGCTTCCTGCTGAGCAGGGAGCCCGATTGGGGCTCGATCCCAGGACCCTGGGATCATGACCTGAGCCGAAAGCAGATGCTTAACGACTGAGCCACCCAGGCGCCCCTCCACTTTAAGTTTATAAAACTCAAGTCTGCTATGGTTCTTTACTATTTCACATTACACATTGAAACCAAATATATACACATGGCCAAAGGTTTTCTGATGTACTGTGCCCAAACTGTTTATTACAAGTATTAGATGCCCCCCGCATTGGAGTTTATGGCCTGAAATTTAAGAAGTCAGCAATAAAAACTGCACCATCACATTTTCCCTTATTCTAGCCTGAACATATGCTGGAATCCAGGGTAACAACCATACATCCCAAGAAAAGCACTTAAGGATAGGATACAGTAAATAAACATTAAAAGCCCCTAAACCTTGGACAGCTCCTATTTATTAGCTACCGGATCTTCCAGAGACTCAAACTCATCTGTAAAATTAAGTTATTAGACAGTGAATTTAAATGTTTGCTAATGTTGAAGTTTGTATACAATTAGAATATAAACATGCTATCTCACAATATCTGAAAATATGAATGAAACCTACTAATGCACTGACTGCTAGCACAAATCACTTCTAATCACCTTACACCCAACACTAACCATTAACAATAAACAGCATTTACCAAAATGTCAGGCACTGTGCTCGTGGCTCCACTTGCATTCTCTTACTTTATCCTTACACACTTTGAAGTAGACAGATGCTCCCACTACGCTAATTTTACAGGTGAAAAAATGAGATACAGAGGTTCAGTTGCTAAAGTCATTCATCTTCTACGTGTTGGAACCAGGACACAAAATCAAGTCTGCTTGTCTTCAGAGCCAGTGATCATGACCATGGTGCTATATACCACACCTCTGTAGGTCAGGAATGGATATAAATTACCAACATGAAACACATCATCACAGGGTAAAAATACATGCTCTTTGGGTAAAGATGGTAGATGGAGCACATGCAGCTACTTCCACTGCCTCCTGAAATTCCACTAAACGACAGCAAAGATTTTCATTTTAAGGTATAAATCTAAAAGAATGGGAAAAGAAAGAGGAGACAACAGCAGCAAAAAGCTAGAAGTTGGAAAGCTGATGGACAAGTAGTAAATAACATGGTAGCCCTGAGAAAACTGAATCCTGAGTCAGCAGTAGAAAAGCAAAACAAACAACCCAACTTACATCAGAGAATCCCTAAAAGGTTCAGGAGCTGGTGCCTTCCTCTACCTTTGGAAGTAGGAGTGAAGGGGTAGACACTAAAATAAGGACTGGTTGAAGGTTTAAGTATTCAGAATGCTCTCTGCAACCCTACGTAGCTAAGCAGCCTCTATTGCCCAGCTCCTTCCCCAAATTGTAAGTTTATTTTCTGAAAAGGGTAAAATAGAGGGTTCTCTGGATTGTGGGATGCTAGGCAGTTATGGGCAGAGGTACTATACTCAATACAGAGACTCAAATGCATACTGGTCATGAGATAAAGAAAACAAGATACAGGGGGTAAAAAAAAGAGATCCAACATGAGAGAAGAGGAAAAGGAATTCCCAGGATTGCAGTGAAGGGAGATCCCAGAATACAGCCCTGTATCAGGCACAGCAGACCACAGTCCAGACTGGGACAGGTCAGAAAGCTCCAGGAAAGACTTATTTAGAAGATGAAACTGCATGCCTAGTAAAACTGAACATTGTGATCAATTTAGATATATGGCAAAGAGTCTAGTTAATTTAGTGGTTAAGTTTACAGAAAACAAAGCCTAGGAAAAGAAAACAAATAGCACTTATAGATTCCCAGCATCAAACAGTAATGTTGCCTTTCACAAAGACTACTTAACAATAAAATGATGTCACTTTATCAGCATCAGCAAATCCTTCAGTCCAAAACAAGAGGAACTCAATTTAATGTAGTTTGTAATAATTACAATATTACAGAGATCTGCAGCAAAAAGTAGGTTAAGAGAAATAAAATCCCAATTTTTTTCTTAGTTGCTACTTTAAAAATACAGACTGAACATCCTGTGCTTAAGTGTTGTTGTGGCTGTGTGCTGGCTTCTGTAAAACATAACTAATCATAAGGAACTCTTCAACATATGTACTCCAGACAGAAGTGAAAGGTAAACAGAAAAGACTAACAAGACAGTGCTTTGTAGACATAATTCCCTTATAATTAATACTTGCTAGAAAATGGAGTTTGACATTACTTACAATTATATCAACATTCACAGAGGCTGAACATCACAGGCATATAGGTGTATTATCACCCAAGATGTCTTTACTTCCCAAGTAGTTTTAAATTTTAGCTATGAAGGTCAGTTACCAGAGCCAAACTTGTTCTTAACAAGTAGGATTTTTATGTCCATTCAATCAAAGAGTCTCTTACATCTTTCCGGGCCTATTCATTTGCAGATAGGAGTAGAAATTGTAACTGGGTTCCTCATATCATGCATTCACATGTGATGCCCATCTTCATATGCTGTCCAATTTCTTTAGGATAAAAGGTGCTGAAAGAAAAATAAACAAACCCAGAATTTCAGATCTGTTAGCCCACAAGTTACATTACGGAATTTATAAGACTGGGGAAAAAATCTTACAGATTTAGTTCACTACATTTTTTAAATGACTCCAAATAATGGCCAAGCCCCTGCCTGCATAACCTAGCAAGAGACTGTCTTTCCAGTGTCATGAAGCTCTGACTATTCCAAGGTTCATTCTTACATCATATAAAATCTTTTCTCCAGGTAGTTCTCTTAGGACCATAAGAGTAAATTCAATCCTCCTTCAAAAGACCATCTTTTTACTTTGGGTGATTTAACTGTCAAAGGAACAAAATGCTAGGAGAAACAAATTGGCATTTTTCACCCTTTAAAACATATTTGAGGGGCACCTGGGTGGCTCAGTTGGTAGAACATCCAACTCTTGAGCTCAGGTCATGATCTCAGGGTCATAAGATCAAGCCCTGCATTATGCTCCCTGCTCAGCAGAGTCTGCTTGGGATTCTCTCTCTCCCTCTCCTTCTGCGCCCCACCCCCCTGCTGTCTCTCAAATAAATAATAAAAAAATAAAACATTTGAAAAAAGGCAGAGGGTGGGAGAAAACAACACTGCACTGGAGAAGCAGAAGAGCTAGACGCAGATTTTGGTTCTCCCACTGATTAGCTATATATCACTTATGTAATCCAAATCACATATAATGTAGTCCTATTTCAGTTCTTATGAGGGTCTGGTAGGAGAGTACGAATAGAAATGGCTAGAAAACAAAAATATCGTCACAGGGATCGAACGAAGTGTTACTACTGTCCTGTGTAAAAGTGCTGTGGTCAAAATAAGCACATGAGAAGATGTTTAACATCACTAATCACTAGGACAATGCAAATTAAAACTATAATGAGATACCACCTAACATCCATTAGGATAGCTACTACCAAACTGTTGGGAAGGGTGTGGAAAAATTGGAACCCTTGTGTACTGTTGGTGGGAATGTAAAATGGTACACCTGCTACGGATCACAGTATGGTGGGTCCTCAAAAAATACAAAATAGAGATACCTGCATATCCATGTTATAGCAGCATTATTCACAGTAGCTAAAATGTAGAAGCTATCCAGATCCAAAGATGGATGAATGGATAAGCAAAATGTGGTATACGATGGAATATTACTCAGCCTTAAAAAGGAAGGAGATTCTGACATATGCTATGACATGGATGAACCTTAGGACCCTATGCAAACTGAAATAAGCCCGTTACAGAAAGACAAATACTGTATGATTCCACTTATATGAGAGCCTTAAGAGATGTCAAAATCATAGAGAAAGTTCCAGTTTTACAAGATAAAGAGTTCTGGAGATGGATGGTGGTGATGGTTGTACAACATTATGAGTGTATTTAGTACCACTAAACTGTACAGTTAAAAATAGTTAAGATAGGGTGCCTGGGTGGCTCAGTTGGTTGAGTGACTGCCTTTGGCTCAAGTCATGATCCTGGAGTCCAGGGATCGAGTCCCACATCGGGCTCCCTGCTCAGCGGGGAGTCTGCTTCTCCCTCTGACCCTCCCCCCCCTCATGTGCTCTCTCTCTCTCTCTCTCTCAAATAAATAAATAAAATCTTTAAAAGAAATAGTTAAGATAAATTGTTATATCTATTTTATCACAATTTAAAAAATTAGAAAATAAAAGGGGCTGTGAGCAAAAAAGCTGCCAGAAGGATCTTCTTTCTCAATACCCATACTAAAGTAATAGAACATATTGTTAACATTAAACTGAAAATACTGAGATCTGTTGAAAGCTGACAAAGTCAGCAGTATGTCCAGATATTTCTAATTCTTATCAGCTTAAAAAAGATAAGTAACATCCATCAAATGAATGGATAAAATGTGGCATATCCACACAATGGAATGTTACTTGGCAATAAAAAAATATTTTGGCAATAAAAAGGAATAATATAAATATTATTATTTATACTCTTAAAGTTTAATTGACATACAGTATCCTACTAGTTTCAGGTGTATGGTCATAGTGATTCAGTATTTTTATATATCATGAAATGATCCCCACAGTAAGTTTAGCTACCACATGAAGTTATTACAGTACTGTCTACATTCTCTATGTTGTACATTGCACCCTTATGACTTACTTCTTTTGTAACTGAAGTCTGTACCTTTTAAGCCCCTTCCCCTATTTCATCTATCCCCTACTCTACTCCCCACTGGCAATCAACGGTTTGTTGTCTGTATTTATCAGTCCGTTTCTGTTTTGTTTTTAAAGATTCGACATATAAGTGGAATTGTATGGTATTAATTTCTCTCTGACTTATTTCACTTAGCCTAATAGCCTATAGGTCCATCCATTTTGTTGCAAATGGCCAAGAGTTTTACGTCTAAGTAATATTCCATTGTATATACACACATCTTCTTTGTCCATTTATCAACAGACACTTAGGTTGAACCGTATACTCTAAATGGGTGAACTGTATACTATGTGAATTATATCTCCATTTTAAAAGTGGTAATGTGGAACAGTATTCTGTGTTTTTTTAAGGAAACCAATTCATATCAGATACAAAGGACACTGAAAAGAAGCAAATATTTTACTGGCAGCTAAGTCAACAAAAAAGGTAAGAGGATAAAATAAGTTGGGAGTTGCAAAAAGCTGTTGAAGGAGCAGGATTTGGGTTTCTGTTCAGAAGGGCTCCCTCTCCTGGGGAAGCAGGGTAATACCATAGTCAGTGATGGGGTACCAGGCTTCAGTGAGCTCTGGCCTAGGCCCAATTTGAGCCTTCTATAGGATAACCTTGGTATGGCCTTCATTTATTTTAATCATCTCTGCCTCTCCATCCAGACCTGTCAGCAATACACAGCAAGGTGCAATGAAAAGAGTACTGAACTGAGAATTGGAGGGTGAGGTACAAATAAATCACTTCTGAGATTCACATCAGTAAAACTAGAGAGGTGATCTACAAAGCTGCACCCATCTCTAACATTCAGTGTGTCTTTAACTCTGATATTTTGTGTTAAGACCCCCTTTGAAAGGTGAGTTCTCATTTGCAAAAGGGATATACAGAATGTTAAGCCCGGCCTCCCTCAAAGCGCTACTGTCAAGACAGCTAACGCAAATAAGCTTCTGCCAAACGTAAATTCAAATAAACCTTCAGGTGTTATTATTAATCCTATAGACTCCTACTCTTCTCTTCTCATTCCTTCAAAAAAAAAAAATTCTTTACTTCACTCTCTGTACAAATAAGCAAAAGAAGCAAACCTTTTTGTATTTTAGAGATCAGCACCGAAGGAAGGAAACTTGGTATTAAGAGCTCTGGATTCTAGATCAAGAATCATTCACTGAATCGCTGAGTGACCTTGAGTCAGCCATTTCTCTATTCTCTAAGTTTCTGTCGGCAAAACAAGGGAGCTGCTCGGTAGGGGAGCGGAGGGGAGGGGAAATAAACCCTCGAGGCTCTTTCCATTCATATGCTCTTAAGGCAGGGCGAGGCGGGATGATCACCCTCGCAGTCCCGGCCACCGCGTGTACTTCCGACCCCGACCCGCAGACCCTAAGCCGCGCCTGCGCCCGCTGATCTCGACCTACATGTCCCACCCTCCCCGCGACCACTCAGCTAGCTCAGCTCGCGGCCCCCAGAGAACCAGAGTTGGGTGGGGGGTGTCCGCGAGCTCCCCGCGGGTCTCATGGCCGCAGCCTGGAAAGACACTCACTGACTCGCAGCAGGGCCACATAGATGAGAAAGTTCCGTATGGACGAGATTACATCCTCGCGCATCTTCCGTTTCATCTCCTCGGGGTCCAGCTTCGGCGCAAGGCCCTCGATTCGGAACATAGCTTTGCCTCCCCGGCTTCCAGCTGCCACACTCTGCTCTCTTCACAGGCCGCCGGGCGCCCGGAACTCGGCCCCATCCCATTTCCTGTTCCCGCCCCTCGTTCTCGCGCGCGGCGACGGGGGCTGCGAGGGACAATCCTCATCCGGCCCGAGAGGTTCTGCAGGGGGCTGCCTGAAGAGGGCGTCGTAGTCTCAGCCACGCATGACTCCGGTTCCTCCTGGCTGTTGAGGAAGCTCTGTCTTGAGCCGGGCGCGCTACGCTGCAAAATGCTTTTATGCCTCAGAGAGGACAGTGCACGTAGATACCACCATAAATAACAATAGCTACAGGTCTACGCCATGAATTAGATATTAAAACCTTCATTTCCTAGATGAGAAAACTGAAGCACAGAGAGCTTTAAAACAACTTGCCCAAATATACTTTAAAATACCTTAGGGGGAAAAAGTGTTGAGGAAGGGAGATGAAACGGTATTAGCAAAATGTTGAAAATTGCTTAAACTGGTGATTAATGTATCATTTTAATTATTCTAGTCTTTCTATTTTGAGCATGTTTGAATATTTTCATAAGTTAAAACAAAAAGATGAAGATGATGAAACTTGCTTGTGATTACACAACTAGGAAATGCAGGTTTTTAAAATTTTATTTATTTTATTATTATTATTTTTAAAGATTTTATTTCTTTATTTGACAGAGACAGACACAGCGAGAGAGGGAACACAAGCAGGGGGAGCGGGAGAGGGAGAAGCAGGCTTCCCGAGGAGCAGGGAGCCTGATGCCGGACTCGATCCCAGGACTCCCGGATCATGACCCGAGCCGAAGGCAGCCGCTCAACGACTGAGCCACCCAGGCTCCCAGTAGGTTTTTTTAAAAATGTTTTTGTCTTCCCCATTTTATTTTAAATATAAAAATGTATTTTATTATATATAAAATATACCTTTATTATATATAAAATATATTTGTATATTATATATACATATATTTAAATAAGCTGTATGCGGTACCTGGGGCTTGAACTCAGGACCCTGAGATCAAGAGTCACATGCTGTACTGACTGAGCCAGCCAGGTACCTCTGCAGTAGGGTTTGGTATTTAGATTTGCGGGACCCAGACAAAAGTTTTTAACTCTATATTATTATAGTATTCTCATTTCTTATTAACTGATCCATACAGATTGGCCCAGTAATACAGCATATAAAAACAAGTTCAGCTCCTTTCAACATTTTACAGGTGAGGAGGGGGTCTGAGAAACCAAGTGCACTGCTTACAGTCATTCTGCTAGTGATGGGCAGAGGCAGGGTTCTAATGCAGATTATAATGCCAAGTTGCACTCTCTTTTCCCTCTACCCCACTGCTCCTCTGTTAGTCTTCAATGGTTAGTGCCTGCCTGGATGGGCATCACTGGAGGCAGGAGGTAGAGGTTTAGTGCAATCAGATTTCCTGTCACAAAATCATCAAAATAGTGCAGCCCCAAATTTTGCATGCCAACTAGCCATATTTAATTTTTAGACACAAACCAGATGACTGAATTGCTCACATATTCAAAACCAGAATGTGCCTGGGGCATCTGGGTGGCTCAGTCAGTTAAGTGTCCGACTGTTGATTTTGGCTCAGATCATGATTTCAAGGTTGTTAGATGGAGCTCCACCTTGAACTCCCCGCTGGGGATGGAGCCTGCTTGGGATTCTCTCTCTCTCCCTTCTCCTCTACCCCTCCCCCCACTCCCCCTCTCTAAAAAATAAGAAGCAAAACCCAGAATGTGCCTTCTTGACTGCACATTGCTTAGCAACAGTGGATTTTGGATACGTTAGAACAGTAATTTACTGCAATAACTGATAACTAAAGCATTGCTGCCCACCTTCTTGATTGACAGAATGTAGGACATTGGGGCAAGAAAGAGAACTCATGTGCGTATTCAGGCTTTGGTAACCTCTTCTATCTATAATTCATGCAGTGGAATAGTAGAGGCAGCTCTGGAATGAAAGGGGCTGCTCCCAAGGAGTATCCTCCATCCAACACTTTGAGAGTGTTTAGAAAGCTTGCACTGACACTGGAAAGAAGCAGGGGCTGTGGAAAGAACCTGGACAGGAAGCCTGGAGACATGGCCTCCAGATTTAGCACTGCCACTATCGAGCCATGTGACCAGGGATATGTATCTGCATGCAACTCCATTTCCTTAGTTGTAAAGGGAGAAGATATGATTAAATGCTCCTGAGAGTCCTGTTCAATTCTAACAGTCCAAGCATTTTGAATTCTAATCATGTCATCTAGGGCATTCTGGTCTGGAGTGTATGGATGTCAAAATATGATCAAATGTGGTCAGACATCAAAACAACCAGTGTATAGCCAGCAGTAGGAAGAATGTAACAATAAGGCACATCTCATCCGTCTGAATAGTGAGGCAAAATGAGCTGGCAAGGAATGAGTTCTTATGTGATTCCAGTAACTAAGATCCCTGAGGCTGACTGAGTTTAGATAAACAGTTCTCATATAGAACTACCATATTTTCTTTACTGAGATGCTTTGAGTAACTTGCCTGGATTCACAGGGAACCAAAGAGGGGAGAGATTAGGGAAAAAATCATGTATCTTGGTAGAAAGATCCAATTTTTAGCCTTTGAATTTTATTCATCCGGTGCTGTATAAAGCAGCACCTGTTGACTGGACAGGTGATGTGGTGGCAAGTGACTGACCTGTTAAAGGGCAACATTATTCTTATAACAATTATCTTAGAAAGGTGTGGTGCTTGCCAGCCTACCTGTAGAGAAACAGGAAGGTAGTGAGGAACTGGTTCCGGGAGGGTGAACTGTTTCTCTTTCAGAAATGCTCATCGTGGTCAACTCTGTCCTCCCCTTGCATGGCTCCTCCACCTGTAATGGAGGAAACTCATTAAAAGAGCTTAGGCTTCTTTCTTTGTCTTTTTGGGGTGCACCTCCTTTTATGGCCTGTAGCTGGTGGTATTGTCCCCTGACCCTCCCTTTAGGCGAGGCAAAGGGAGCTCACACGCTTCAGAAAATTAGCACTGGAGTGAGCTGTGCCACAGCATGGACTCTCTATTTTTTTCCTCATTGGACTGATGAAGGGGTTGGGTCTAATCTTTAAAATCACTTGCAGCTCAAAAATGTTGAAAATATGTGTTCATCTCTCCTGTTCTTCCTTCATCACTTTGCTAAAAGGCTAAACGCAAAGGATTCCCTATGGTTGTGCCATGAAAGGCAAAAATGAAAAGTACGCACACATAATTTAATATTGATATTTGTAGTCTGATCATAGAGGAAATGGTAGCTGATGTCATAGCCTGTCTTGTTTTCCATTTTGATCCCAGGAGGAATTTAGGAGCTATTTCCTTTGCCTCGACTTCCCGGACAGTATTGCACACAAACGTTCAGTGTGCACAATTTACTCATAAGAGAATTAAGTGTTTTAATCCCATCATTGGGGAGGAATTTGTACTTACAGGGTCAGAGATTGACAGATGATTCATGATTGGGGAATAATTCTGACCTATAATCACAGGAACCTTGTGGTTTCTAATGTATTGGGAGCTATAGGCTTTGGGTATTGAACAGTTCAACCCCTTCACTTGACAGATGAAGAACAGAGGGAATCTAGAGGTATAGCTGGTTGGGACTAAGGTGGGTCTCTGGGCTCCTAGTCCAGCACTTTTCCCCCATGATCTTGCAGATTTCAATACTTTGTGATTATTCTCATTGATGATCCTCCCCTCAGAGGTAGGATTGGAAGAATGGGGTGTTGTTTGACCTCAGCTTGGGAGGGATAGAGGGTGGCTGCTACTCATCAAGAGGCTGACGGCAGTCCTTCTTTCCATGTTTCCACCCCCATCAGCAGTAGTTAATCTGGACGGTGTTATTAGAGAACTCCACGTGTCTTCTTCCTCATTTCTTCAGGAGATGAACATGGTCTGGTGTTCCCAAAATCAGCTTCGTTTTGAAGTCCCTTCAGGACCCACCATGAATGGAACAAAGGTTAGGTTAAGGGAAGGACTGCTCTGTGATAGATTTTTTTTTTTAAAGATTTTATTTATTTGAGAGAGAGAGAGAGAGAGAGCACATGAGGGGGGGAGGGTCAGAGGGCGAAGCAGACTCCCTGCTGAGCAGGGAGCCAGATGCAGGACTCGATCCAGGGACTCCAGGATCATGACCTGAGCCAAAGGCAGTCGCTTAACCAGCTGAGCCACCCAGGTGCCGTCTGTGATAGATGTTAACCAGAGTCCTCACTGAGCAGATGGGATAGCTTACTTCTAGAAATTACTGCCCAGCAAGAGTAAGTCCTTTTGGACTTTAAAAGATGAGTAGAATTTTGATAACCTTCACCTCACTGGCATTTGCTTTCTATAATACCCTATTCCCTGTTCTAATTTTTAGGGCTTTGTTGTCTGGATGATTCATGAGTGTTTGATCTTTCATAGTAGACTGGAAGCACCTCAAGTACAAGAAACACATACTTTTCCTGGGATGGAGCCCCGCATCGGGCTCCCTGCTATGTGGGAAGCCTGCTTCTCCCTCTCCCACTCCCCCTGCTTGTGTTCCCTCTCTCGCTGTCGTCCTCAACACTTCCCACGTTAAAAAAAAAAAAAAAGAAAGAAACACACACTTTAATCCTCCAAGCAACAGGATAGATATTTATACATATAACGGTAAAAACTCAGAAAGTACCCCCTGAGTGGATGAACGGATGAACTTCATATCTGCTAACCTTTAGAATTAAAGAATTGGTAGCTTTTTATATCACGTTGAAAGGAAATTGTCCTCCAAGGAAATTTCCCCCAAATCCTACATAATATTTTTATGGAGTGATTTATTTTTCCCTGTTTTTGTACAACTTGTCTTTGTTTGCCTAAATAAAAATCATTAAATAATGATTTTAAAATGTTAAATAATTTTTACGTATCATAAGCAAAAGTAAAGAACTTTAAAATTTACTTGCTTTATTTATAGCCATGTTATTACATGAAACCACACATATAACATAATGCAAATTATAATATCTATTATAATATAACCATATTATACTTTTAATAACTTCTTTTGTCACAAAAGTACATGTTTATACAATTTAGAAAATACTTTATTTATTTTTTAAAAGATTTTATTTATTTATTTGACAGAGAGAGACACAGTGAGAGAGGGAACACAAGCAGGGGGAGTGGGAGAGGGAGAAGCAGGCTTCCTGTGGAGCAGGGAGCCCGATGCAGGGCTCAGATCCCAGGACCCTGGGATCACGACCCGAGCTGAAGGCAGAGGCTTAACCATGTGAGCCACCCAGGCACCCCGCTACTGTTATTTCTTAATCAATCACAAAACCTGATTTGTACCAAAGGAAAAAATTCTTGTGAATGTTTGTGATCACATTGCTACAAGTGTTTCAGGTCTCTTGTATGTTTCAGATTACTGAACTAATATAGACTGAACTATATACATGTGGCTCAGAAGTATAATGAGCCACAGTTGTAATTAAAGATTTTTTAGTAGCCACATTAAAAAGTAAAATGAGGAGCGCCTGGGTGGCTCAGTCGGTTAAGCGGCTGCCTTCGGCTCAGGTCATGATCCCAGGGTCCTGGGATGGAGTCCCGCATCCGGCTCCCTGCTCAGCAGGGAGCCTGCTTCTCCCTCTCCCTCTGCCTGCTGCTCCCCTTGTTTGTGCTCTCTCTCTATCTCTCTCTGTGTGTCAAATAAATAGATAAATAAATCTTTAAAAAAATAAAAAGTAAAATGAAACAGTGGAAATTTTTTTAAAATTTTATTTATTTATTTGACAGAGAGAGACACAGCGAGAGAGAGAACACAAGCAGGGGGAGTGGTAGAGGGAGAAGCAGGCTTCCCGCGGAGCAAGGAGCCCAATGCGGAGCTCGATCCCAGGACCCTGGGATCATGACCTGAGCCAAAGGCAGATGCCTAACAACTGAGCCACCCAGGCGCGCCCCTGCATTGACAGTATTTAAAACATATAATAATTACCAGACACCTCCCTGTGGAGATTAGAGAGCTGATTTTGTCACTACTCCCCCCCCACCCCTATTACACAAAACACATATATATGCTATGGAAATGTGTTCATACAGCTGGGTATAGTTTCTTGACTTTCAATAAAAAGTGCTTGTTTCTTAATAATATGTGCTCTATTGATATTTATAAAGTGAAAGAAAGGGAAATAAATAATTTTTTATTGATTCAATGATTACAGGTCCAGTCCTACACTGATAGGTGAGTTCTCACCCCATGTCAGGAGCCCTTTGAGAAAGCAAGAAGTGAGCTCTTTGTGTCCAGCCTCCACAGGAAACCAAGGTAAGGCTATCAGTATCCATTCCCTACACCCTGTCCCTGACATTGTCTGGATGACAGACCTGCCTGATCAAAGCCAATGAGTGGATACCCACAAGTGTATTTTCTCATCTTAGAAAGAAGCACAGAACTTGCTAAACGTAGGCATACATTTTGTTCTTGCATATTAAAGTGGAATTGCTATGCAGTGTACAAATTGTGAATGAAGGAACATGCCAATCTTCCCATCATGTAATATTTAGACTTCAGTTGGGGAGAATAAAGGCCAGACCTTATTATGTGAAAACTTACCCTACCCATCTTCTCCAGAGGGTCTCTCAAAGTCCTTCTCTGATGTGTGGCCCCTACGTCCAACATCCCTGCTTCTACTTGAGCATAAGCAGTGGCAGGGAGCTTACACTTTACTGGGTGGTTCCATCCACCTGCAGATAGGCAGCTCTTTTCCTTAGAGCCAAAATCTGTCTCTCTCTGCCATAGTCCCCCTGGTTTTACTCATGTCTTCCAGAGTGTCCGCAGCAAGTCTGATCATTCTTCCTTATGGTTCTGTCAAGGCAGCCTGGGTCTTCCTTTATGCTTGTTTTCTCCAGGCTAAAAATAATTTTTGCAGAATTCTTAGAATTTTCCAGTTTTCCCTTATTGACAACCTTAACTTTTCTAGTTAGCCATGATGGACTGATTTACTCTGAGCTATCTGGCCTCACACCCTCCCCATGAACTGCTTCCCTGCCCATTTCCCCAACCAAGGGGACATATTGAGTCCCTGGCAAGGACTTATGGGATTCAAAACCAGAGGCTCTTTATTCCTTACTCAGAGATTATCCTTGGACAAGGAGTGTGTGCCTGGGTCATCTGTCTCTTCCCTCAGGGCCCTCACAGCAGTGGATGGAATTCCTGGGCCATCCATTTTAGCTCCTGGCATTTGCACTATAAAATGAAGGCCAGCTATACGGAGTGCTCAGGAGAGGTATCGGGGTTGCAGTAGGAAAAATATGGACTATGGAGCAAAGGTTAACTTCCAGCTCTTCTCCATAAAATTGTTTTGAGACTTCGTGCCAGAACCCTTTGGGGCTTTTGTTTCTTCATATGTGACAGAGATATCTAATATCTACTTCAAAGTGTTGTTTTAAAAAGCTAAATAAAATAATGTCCTTAAAGTGCCTCGTCCATGGTGGGCATTCTTTAAATGGTAGCTACTACTAATTGTAAGTTCTAGACGAAAATTATGGCTTCAGCAGCACTCTAAATGGAACAAGTAATTTTTTACTGCCACAGTACCTACTATCATTTGTCAGCTTCATGTCAGTTCTCTCCGGCCTCTGATTCACAGTAAATCTTTGTAAAATTATGACCCATACCCCTAGTTCTCTTGTCCTTAACTCCTACTCATTTTGCAGCCCGAGGACGGATTGGGCTTCTGGCCCCACCGATTCTCTGAAACTGCCTTCTTTAAGGGAAGTCCTTATTGCCAAATCCAGGGGACCCTTGTGGGCCTCTACTCGCCTGCAGAATTTGACACTATTGGCCACATGACCCTTTCAGGAAAGCTCTCCCCTCCTAGCTTCACGGATACCACATTCTTCTGGTTTTCCTCTAGATGCTCCACATCCTCCTTCCACAGCTCTTCCTAAGGTCAACTCCTAAACGTCCCCTTTCTTTCTTTCTTTTTTTAGAAAGATTTTTATTTACTGATTTGAGAGAGACAGAGATAGCAACGGAGACAGTGAGAGAGAGTACAAGTGGTGCAGAGGGAGAAGCAGGCTTCCCGCCGAGCAGGGAGCCCGATAATGTGGGACTCGATCCCAGGACTCTGGGACCATGACCTGAGCTGAAGGCAGACGCTTAATGACTGAGCCACCCAGGCGCCCCGGCCACTTTCTTTAAGGTTCTTTTCTGGACCCTCTTCTCGTCCTTTCTCATGGGCAGTCTAGTCTGGCTTCAATTGCCATTCTTAAGCTAATGATTCACCACATTATATCTCTAACTCATAGTGCTCTCCAGAATCACAGACCCGTATATCCAACCAACCTACTGACTTCACCGTTCCCTTGGATGTCCCATGGGGACTTCATACATCACTGTTGAGAGTGCAACCAGTCATCTTCTCCTCCTAATCAGCTTTAACTCCTGTGCTCTATTGCCTAATGACTGATACCACCGTTCAGTCCCTCCAGTTTCCAAAGCCAGAAATCTCGGAGTCAATCTTGAGCCTTCCTTCTCCCCGTGGCTCTATATCTAATTAACCATCAAGTTCTATCAATTCTGTCTCCTTATTACCCCTAAAATTCGTTATATTCTTTTTATCCCTTCTAACCACTCCTTCTGCTTGGGCCACTGGCCAACGGGTCTCCTTTCTTCTGTCTTCTCCCTGCAACTGTGTTTTCTGCCCTGCAGTCTAACTAAGCTTTTCAAATATAATGTTTATTCTGTCAGTCTCCTCGATAAAATACTGTGATCATTCCTCATGGCATTCAGGAAAAAGTACAGATGCTTTGGCCCTGTGTAGAAGGCCTTTGATTGATCTCGTTCCCATCTTCACTAACCTCAACGCTTTCCACTCCTCTTCTGGTTCCTGGTGCCTCTTCTTCCCAATTTCCAACCTCCACCAACTGGCTGTTCCCTGAACTCACCAAACTCTTACTTCTGGGTCTTTGCACATGCTTTTCTTTCTGATGAAAATGATCTTTCCTACTTCTTCATCTGGCTAACTACTAGCGTCATTCAGAAATCACCTTAGATGTCACCTCCTTCAAAAAGTCTCTACTAGGGGCGCCTGGGTGGCTCAGTTGTTAACCGTCTGCCTTCGGCTTAGGTCATGATCCCAGGGTCCTGGGATCGAGCCCCACATCGGGCTCCCTGCTCAGCGGGAAGCCTGCTTCTCCCTCTCCCACCCCCACCCCCGCTGTGTTCCCTCTCTCGCTGTGTCTCTCTGTCAAATAAATAAATAAAATCTTTAAAAAAAAAATTCTACTAGTTTAAAGTCATGCACAATGTTGGCTCCTCAGTTGTAAGAAATGTTTCACAGTAATAGAAGATGTTTACATGATGAGAAGCTGGGGTGAAGGATACATGGGAACCCTCTGTATTATCTTTGCAACTTTTTTGTAAATCTTAAAACTATTCTAAAATAAAAATGCTGTTTTAAAAAGTCTCCACTACCCCCCCTGTGCTCGCTTAGCTGCTGTTTCTGCCTTTCTAAGACTTGTGTCTGCTACCCTCGAGTCAAGGCACTTAGCACGATATCTTGGCCACTGTCCATGTTTCTGTCTCCTCCACTGAAAACGAATGGGAATTATGCTTTCCTGTTTGTTTATTCCTGATAGCATAATGCCTAGCAAATGGGAAATGTTCACAAAGTACCTCCTGAGTAAATTTTTGTTGTTAAAGAAATTGTTTTTTGGGGGGGACAATACCAAGCTTTTGTTGTAGGGTAATCTGAAATTATAGGCCTAGAAAAAAGGACTTAAAAGCATTATAAATGACTCATAGGCTCTGCTTGTTTCTCAGCATGACGACCTTGGCAGACATGCCATGCTGGATACACCTGAACATCACATGTGTCCCTACACACTGTGTGATGTTTCCAAGAGAGTCACGTGACATTTATTCCTCTGTAGGTAAAGAGCCCGGGGCCAGCGGAGCTGGGTTAGTTCACTCTGGGTGAGCCTCCCAGGCTGCTGCCACATCCCAGGACGGTACGGACTGTGTGGCGAATGCGTGAAAGCCAACTAGGGCAGAGAGCACAAGAACCAGTTGGAAGAAGAATGACACCGCAGGTAGATGAATCTCCAGTCTGGCAATTCGAGTCCCGGCTCTTTCGTTAATGAGCTGTGTGACCTTGGCCAAGTGTCTTCCTCTTTGTAGGCTCCAGTGTCTGTGTTTGTAAAATGAAGGTTTGGATTAACTGGTCTCCAAAGTCCCTTCCAGGATTGGTGCTCTGGAATTCTGTGATCAGAATGTGCTGTGGACACGGGTGGAAGGAAGCAGGTAAGTGTGTACTAGGAGATTAAGGGCAACTGAACCTTTGCTTCCAGGTCAGCAGCAGTCTTCAGCAAAAGGAAACCAAGCTAGGACAGAGATTTGTTTAAACCATCCTGGAAGTAGAGATCCCTGGGGGCACGACAGTGCACCATTGTGTCTTGAGTATCTAACTCAAGTCTGTGGGAAGGAAGCAATTCCACAGATTAGAGTGGGTGAAGGTGGGCGGCGGAGCAGTGGTGATTTTCGCTTAATAATAAAATGACCACATTTGGGGAACGTTTTTATGTTTATTGGCCAATAGTTTTGATTATTTCCTTTGCACTGAAATTATCCAAAATGTCGGGGCGCCTGGGTGGTCAGTTAAGCATCTGCCTTTGGCTCTGGTCATGATGCCAGGGTCCTGGGATCAAGTCCCACATCGGGCTTCCTGTTCAGCAAGGAGTCTGCTTCTCCCTCTCCCTCTACTGCTCCCCCTGCTTGTGCTCTCTCCCTCTCTCTGCATCAAATAAGTAAATAAAATCATTAAAAAAATAAAAAATTATCTAAAATGTAAGTGTTAGAGGTGATGCAAGGAGTACCACCAGGAACATGGCTGGGGCAGGCATGACAGCAACGCGTCTTTTTGAGTGGAACCGTTAGGTGGGTGAATTGAAATTATTTGGAGTGTGAGGCTATCAAGTCATGGAAATTCAGAATTGCCTTAGCCAAGTAAAAAAATAATAAAATCCGGTTTATTTTGAAGTTTATCTGTCTTCAGTGGGTGGTAGTGGCTTTGATAATTAAAGATTCCTTGGGAAGTGCAAGTTAAAGTATAATATGTATTTGCCTAATTGAACGAATACATCCTAACCCACTGTTACTAGTTAAGAAGATCTAGTATTCAGTGGAGAACTTAGGATGAGTAGAGAAGAAAATAACATTATGATTCAGAAAAATTCCTGGGAAGATTCTTTTTTGCTAACCATTCACTGGTATCCGAATTTCTGAGAGGCATGTGGAAACTCCAGCCTTTGGCTCTGAGAGAACTGGAAATACGTGGGCACAAGGTATGCTCAGGCTCCTGGCTCGGGTGACTCCTTTCAAATCTGGTCCTTCCTCTGTGTTGACCAAGAGTTTCCTTTCCTTCTTAAGGTAGATGATCACTTAACCAAAAAAGAAGATAGTATGAAGGGGAAAATAAAGGGGGGGAAATCAGAGGGGGAGACGAACCATGAGAGACTATGGACTCTGAGAAACAAACTGAGAGTTCTAGAGGGGAGGGGGGTGGGGGGACGGGTTAGCCTGGTGATGGGTATTAAAGAGGGCACGTAATGAATGGAGCACTGGGTGTTATATGCAAATAATGAATCATGGAACACTACATCAAAAACTAATGATGTATGGTGATTAACATAACATAATAAAATAAAATTTAAAAAAAAGGCTTTGGATTTGAATCCTAGTGGATAAGGCACCAGCCAAAGGTCAGGGTGGAGATGTGTCATTCTTGGCCCTCAGCATTGGGATGGGCCAGGAGCAAAGTAAAGCCCCTCCTGAGAGATGAGGAAACCCATTTGATGAACGGGAAATGGGCCAAACTTTAGGCTCCCAGGGAAGAGGAGCCAAAAGTCACAAATAGTAAGAGTTAAATTTATTGAGTATTTGCTCTGTACCAAGCATGATTCTAAATCTTAATGATCATAATCAGAATTGTAGTCATAATTCTCACACCAACCCTTTGAGGAAGGCTTGTATTTCCATTTTCTAAATGAAAACCTCAGGTCCAGAGAGAGTAAGTATTCACCCAAGGATAATCAGGTGGTGAGTCGTAGAGCCAGAACACAAACCCAGACAGCTCCCCTGCAGTCATTGCCTTTAACCACTCATGTCCTGGTACATATACAACCTGTCAACGTTGTGTGGAACTCGCATTTTGTGTCTCCAGCATCCATCCTGAGGCTGAGAAGGTAATGGGCTTTGTTGAGTGTTCCTGAACTGAATGGAACCAAAGAGACTCAGCCTGAGCCCAAACCTGGCACCTGGAGTCTGGGGGAGGCCCTGTTTGACTCAACACAGTACTGAGAAAAGCCGAATGCTAGCCAGTACCTGGGGGCTGGCAGCAGAAGCCTAGTCCAGACAGCTGCTGTGGGATTATGGGCAGGATTCCCCCTTACTGCACAGGAAGGGAGAAGAAAACCACGGGCACTCAGCAGCCTGGGGCTAAGGGGTGTGAGGAAGCAGCTGGGTCATTCCATAGCATGTCTGAGAACTCGCTCTACACAAGCCTCTGTGCTGGGCAATGGCCACTGTGGATATAGAGTTGGGTCATGCACATTCTGTGCTCTGGAGGAGCCCCACGTTGACACTGAGAAGGGCTGCCTCTGTCTGATAGGACCCTCCAATTGCCTTAGGCTCCCTGTCTTGTTTTGTAGGGCCAGACACAATTAATTCTAAATCCTATTGTCTCGGGTGCCTGGGTGGCTCAGTTGGTTAAGCGACTGCCTTCGGCTCAGGTCATGATCCTGGAGTCCCGGGATCGAGTCCCGCATCGGGCTCCCTGCTCAGGAGGGAGTCTGCTTCTCCCTCTGACCCTCTTCCCTCTCGTGCTCTCTATTTCTCATTCTCTCTCTCTCAAATAAATAAATAAAATCTTTAAAAAAAAATCCTATTGTCTCTTTTTGTAGGATTTTTTTATATATTCAGCCCAGTGTCCACAATTTGAATTCAGGAGACAGGTTATATAATTTTCAGTCTCCTGGATGAACTTTCTGGATCAAGGACATAGGGGCTAAGGTTGTTTTTCCTGTATTGTTCTAGTGAGCCTGAGTTCTGAATTTTAAGCCCAGTAGATGTTGGGTCATAAACACCTCTTCCTAGAAAGCTTTTTCCTCTGTCACCACCATGCCTAAATATGGACAAAACTCTTTCCTTTTCCTCCTCAGCTTGGCTGGAAAAATATAAAACCCAAATTTATTTAAAAAATTAATAGGAAACAAACAATATTTCCTTTAAAATAGAAAAACAGACACAGGGTGCAAATTCATTAAGTTCTTACCACAGATCAACTTGACTGGCTCAGGTTAGAGTCACCAGTTCTTGGATCTTTTAGCTCTCCTGCACCTAGAGTTCTGGGGCACACAGTCAGAGAGAGGCTGGGGTGGGGTGCCTGTAGGGAATGCCCGTGTCCTGCTGGGCTATGGGACCCCGAGGTATTAGTCCCCGAGGTGTCCTCTCCTGACTCCTGGGGAAAGGAGAGAGAAGAGTTATTTTCTCACGTGGAGCCACCCCCGGAGATCCACTTGAAGCCTGGTCACAATGAATGTAGCAAATATTAGAAACTTGCAAAAGGATGAGGGAGAAGGAATGAAATTGGTGTTTCATGGAGTTTAATTGAGCATTACCCTGCTCATTAGCAGCAATCAACTCAGTTTATGTGGCCTCGTTTACAGATGGAAGAAAACAAGGATTCAGGGAAAGAGCCTTTTTTTGTGTCCTTCCCCCGCACCCCAACAGCGCATCTACCCATCTGTGGTGGTGTACTGCTGTTGCTAAATCCATCAAATAAGATCTGTGATTGTATGTGACCTTAGTCATCTATTTGTTACAGACTCATTTTTGGACTGTTTGAACTGCTTCATCACCTCTTTTCCTTTGGATACAGATGGAGATCAGGCAGATTATTAATAGACAATTATGGAGCACTAGCTCTGTCATCAATGTAGAAGAGAATTACAGGGTCAAGGGTTTTATAGTTAAAATTCAAAGAGATATAAAAGGAATGAGAAATCTCAGACATTGCTTAGGTTTTGATGCCAGGAGCGCATTGCTTCAAAGATCTGGAAGTGTGTAATAAAACCACACTAGCTCTGTTTCCACTTTCTCGACATAAAACAGCTAAAGATCACTGAATAAATTAACACAAGATAGCAAGGGTGTGCTTCTCCAGGAAGTTTCTTCTAAGAAGCTTGCTATTTCGGGAAGACATGAGTCGTGGCCTTTGTGAATCAATTTTAAAAGGAGCCAGATGAACTTGTGGCCAATGATTCCACCTGTAGCCGCTGAAGTCAAGACCCGATAGGTGGTCATTTCTTATGTGTCCTTCCACTTAAACCTCCTGTGTCACAGGGGCCACGTGAATGGGTTGGGAATGTCTTCCCTGCAGGGTCCTGGCCGGTATTCAATTTCTCCTGATAAACTGCTTCATTCTCCACGTCAGACCCTCTCTGAAACCTGAAATAAACTCTGGGTCAGTGGAGTAACATACTGATTATTTAAGAAATGTGACATTAAGCTAACTAGGAAGACTGTTGAGTGCATGCAAAAGCCTTCCAAATGTTAAACTCTGGGGGCTAGAGACCAATTCCAATGGCACTGCCATTGCTCAAGACTCTTCTTCTGTAAATCACCCAAGAAATGACACCAGGGACAGTGACCAATCTTAAAAACAACCACACTTATAACTTTATAGTAATGATAGAAATACTGAGAGAGTTTAAGTTTCCATGAAAAGAATGGCTAAAATGTATCTAGGACATATTGAGAACTTTACATGCATTGTCTTGTTTCATCCTCCCTATAGTAAGTACCATTATGTAGGCATTATTGTATTATTATTCCAGTTTCACATGTGAATACGATTACAGCCCAACCTCCAGAATTCCAGACCAGATATCCAACTGTCTACTCAGCATCTCTCTTTGGATGTTTAATAGGCATCTTGAGTTTAAAATATCTGAAACTTGGCTCCTAATTTTCCACCTCTATTGCCCTGCTTCCAACAACCTCCTACCCTTTCAGTCTTCCTCATTCCAGGTAATGGCAACTCCCGACTTCAGGTTGCACAGGCCAAAACCCTTGGAGTCAGCTTTGACTCACCTCTTCTGCTCTCACATCACATCCAATCTGGTCAGCGAATCCTGTAGCTTCAGCTTCACCCTCTATCAGAATCTGGCCACTTTTATGCCTCCACTGCAACTTCCCAGGTTCAAACTAACGCCCCCTGGCACCTGGATGACTGCAGTGACCTCCTTCTGCCCTTGCCCACTTCGAGTCTATTCTCCTCACTGTAGCCAGAGATTTCTTGTTAAAATGGAAGTTCAAAACCCTCCAGCAGCTTCCCATCTGACTCAGAGTGGAGATCAAAGACCTTACAAGTCTCATCAGGGGCCAACTTCTTTTCTGATCTTTACCTCTAGTTTACAGACTCTGAATTTTATGAAATCTTTTGTTCATCTGTGAATTGGTGTGTTCTTCTGGAGGAAACCCATGTGGCTTGTTACCAGATTCCTGAAGGATTCAAAATCTCCCCAAAGCTTAAGAATCACTGCTTGGAGGAAGCCTCACTCTTCAAAATCCAATTTAAAGAAGGGATTTATTCAAATTATAAAATGATTTGGAAGAGATTCTTTGTTTGATGAAAGGAGTCACTGAAAATGTCTTGTGTGTTTGCAATACAATGAAATTGACAAAATTAAATATATATACTTATTTTAGTGGGCTCTTTGTGACTCAAGTGTATCAGTTCTAAGAGGATTCAGAGTAAATCCCACTATGATAAAATCTATGTGTAACAAAAAAGCTGTTTGAGCCTCCAGCTAACAGTTCTCTTATTTCAAATAGCATCAAACCTGATGCATAACTTTGGGCTAGTTGTGAGTAAGGGGCTGTATTAGGACACATTTTTGACATATTTCAGTACCCAGAGGCTAATGCAGAGCATGGCGCATAGTAAGCCCTTGATTTCTGTCTTCTAGAAGACAGGGGAGTCTGAGGAAGAAGATCTGTGAATTTGTTCCTAGCATTATCTGAAGACAGGATAGTTGGCCAGGGACTGAATTGTCCTGGTCTGAGAACCATTCTGTTTCTTTAAGGTGACTTAGCAAATCTCTGCTGTAATCAATTATGTGTTGGTGTCCTCATTAAACTCTCAGAGGACAACTCTCATTTCTAATTCTTTCAACATCACTCAGGGTTGCCCTTAATACCGACAACACTTGCCAGCATTGAGATTCTAGGGCACCCCAAGCCCCAGATGGCTTAGAAAATCTTATTTAACTTTGTCAGAATTTTACCAACTAGATATAACCTCAGTGATAATAGCTCCTGCCATTCCATTCATGTGTTTCTTTGCAATCAAAACACATGTTCACATCTGTTATTTTATTCAATCATTCTAAGAACTCTTAAGGTAACTAGGGCAGGGGTTGGAGTTGCTCATGGTCACCTAGTTAATAAGAGGCAGAGACAGAACTCAGACCCCAGATTACTTTTGCGTATATCCTGCTGCTTCACCAAGAAAGAGAGGAGAGTTTTCTTTTAAATTCCACCTACATTGAAAAGAACAATCAACACTATTGTTTAGTTTTTTTCACTTGGTCAGGCACAGAAGTCAGGTGTTGGGGCTTAGCATGAAAACCATGATTGAGGATTTTAGTATCAGAAATAGGACTTGATTAGCAGTAGACATGCCCAATCCCATCCCTAACTCAAGGAAGCAGAACAGTGGGGTTAGATAGACCCCTGCGGGCAGCACTGGTTGGAATAGCAGGAACAAAGACCAAATCACACACTGGAACGGCCATCAGTGAGTCCAGAGCTGGAAAAGAGAGGGCCGGTATCCCTGAGGGATATTGCTACCAAGCTGCAGGGAAGATAGGATAAATGGCCTCTCTCAGCCTTTCTAGAATCAAAACATTCTTTCCATATTTCCACAAGGATACATTCTTATTCTGCTGTCCCAGATTTCACAGAGCCCACCTCTCTAATGACTGTTAATCAGCACCCACAGTGTGCCAGGCTGGAGGCTAGGTACATTATTTTGCTCATAACAAGCTTGAAGATTCTATTGCCTCTACCCTACACCCAAGCAACTGTAAACCTTAGAGGTTAAGTAAATTGCCCTGGGTCATTCACTAACATATGATGGAAATGGGGTTCTAAGGTAGGTCTGTTTGGATGCAAAACTCAAGCTTTTCTCATTGTGTCATGCTGACCCTCAGTACACTCATGTCTCAGAAGGAGATGTCACAGTTCAGGCCTCTTTCGTCCTCCATTCCTGCTGGTCAGAGTAATGAGAACAAGAGACAAGAGAAAAGCAGAAAGTGTTGCCTTCAGTACGTGCTAGCACCGGACTGCCTCGGTTCAAATTCAGACTCTACCACCTGCCGGCTGTGCGACTTGGGGCAAGTCTTACCCTCTCCATGTCTGTTTCCTCATTTGTAAAATGAGGATAATAATAGTACTCACTTTATAGAGTCATTGTGAGCATTAAAACAATAGTGCTTAGAAAAGTGTTTGGCACATAGTAAATGCTCAATAAAATTAGCCATTGTCTTTTGATTAAATCGAGGTCCTGGTCTCAGTCCAATCTGACCCCTTCATTGAATTTGGGAGATCCTGCAGTTCCATAATTCTAAGCCATCTCTTGAGGTGTGTTACTTTCTAGGTGGCTCCTCTTAGCCATTGTTATAGATCCCTACTGATGTAAATATCAGACCTCATCTAGAATTCAAGGGTCACACCATGGGTGGTCCCTAGAGTTTGCCACTGCTGTACCCTCCTCCTCCCTTTCCTAGAAATGCCTGCCTAACGTGACTGTGGGTTTACTGGAGAATTACCCTAGCGTGGGTCCAAGCATTCCCCATGAGAACCCATTCTTTGCATGCTTTGGAGCTCAGCAGGCTTGCTGAGTCTTCTTAGCCAGTGATGTTCCAGATGCCAGAGCTGGCAGGAAAGGGTGGGGCAGCCCCAGCTGACTCCAGAGAAGAAACCAGGTCTGTCCACCCGGACAACTGCAGACCAATTAAAATGGTGCATGAGCTAATTAAGGACCGTGAACCAGGCATCACTGCTCTAAGGTGCCCCCCAAATGCCAGATAAGCAGAGCCTTGGGCAGGAGCCTTCTATGACTTGGAATTGGGTGACTTAGGTGACAACATTAAAACAAAAAGAACGAAACCCCTGCAAGACATAAATTCATATATTCTTTAATGCAGTTCAATTTCAGAAATATTTACAAAACTTGGGCGCCTGGGTGGCTCAGTTGGTTGAGCGACTGCCTTCGGCTCAGGTCATGATCCTGGAGTCCCAGGATCGAGTCCCCTGTCGGGCTCCCTGCTCAGCAGGGAGTCTGCTTCTCCCTCTGACCCTCTTCCCTCTCGTGCTCGCTATCTCTCATTCTCTCTCTCTCAAATAAATAAATAAAATCCTTAAAAAAAATGTTAAAGTAACTTTAAAAAAGAAAGGAAATATTTACCAAACCTAATTAGGGCAGAGAAGAGTGCTGAATATTACAGGGACACAAATGGCTGACACTCGGTCCCTGACTTGAGGGTATCAGTTCTCCATCTCCACTGCCACTTCTCACCAGCACCTATGCCCCGCCCCCCGACCGCCTGGACTATTGCAGTCACCCCCTCACTGGTCCCCCTATCTCTTATCTTTCCTCAACCACAATCTTACAAAACAACTTTGGTCACGTACTCTCCACTCAGAGTGGCTTCCCACTGCCTACACATTAAGTGCAAATACCTCACCAGTACTTAAAGCCCCCACGGATTGGTCCAATTTAGTCTTCCGAGGTTTTCCTCTACGTATGCAGTTCTCCTCCACCATGGATCCCTACAGCCTTACTGGTCTGCTACAATTCCCTCAAGCACCCTGTCTTCATTCTTTCTCCATTTTCCTGCTAGTCCTGAATCTGTTCCAAAGCAGAGCGTGCCTTCCTTTTTGTCTCTGACTAGACAGATCTTGCTCACTTTTCAAAGTTCACCTCAATGCCACGTCTTTCCTGAAGCATTCCATAATGTTGGCCTTCTCTAATGGGATGTCATCGATCCCCATGGTACCCCCCATTGTACTTGGTTTAACCTTCTCTCCTGTCACAAAGTTTTCCTCCTGCGTGTTCCCCAAGGAAGTGGGTTTGGGATTGGCTTTGTCATTTTCCTCCCCCACAGTGTAGCTAGGACAGTACTCATGTGGGGTGAATTATACTGAATGGAATGGAGGAAATAAACCCAGCCCAACGTGACTGCTGGAAGCCAAAATGCCACAGGGTTCTCTGACAGAGCTCTAAGGTGGGACAGAATTCGGGTTGGAACGGGGATGAAATATATCCAAACAGGAAAGACCGGAAAAGGTTTTGTTTTTCCATGTAAACCTTCCCTGATTTCTCTTCCTCTGTGGCCTGCCGTCCCTCCTGTTCTTGCTCCGCACCCCCTGTGGTATTCACAACCAGTACTGTAATTGTATGATAATTTGTCTGATTTATTTACTAGACTACGAGATCCTTGAGGGCAGAGACCAAACCTTAATCTTTGTTATAGCCTTGTATCAAATCCAGTGCTTGGCACTTAGTAGGTGCTCAACAAATATTTGTCAGGGGAGGAAAAAGAGGGTGGAAGGGAGGGAAGGGAAGGTTTATTCATGTAGAGATGGGACAGGATGAAGGCTACAGGGAACTGAAGCCGGAGGTACGGTCCTATGTGAGGATCCTGCCATATTGTTTTTTTTTTTTTTAAGATTTTATTTATTTGACAGAGAGAGACACGGCGAGAGAGGGAACACAAGCAGGGGGAGTGGGAGAGGGAGAAGCAGGCTCCCCACCGAGCGGGGAGCCCGATGTGGGGCTTGATCCCAGGACTCTGGGATCATGACCTGAGCTGAAGGCAGACGCTTAACGACTGAGCCACCCAGGGGCCCCCCTGCCATATTGTCTTGGTAGATTGGCTTGATACAGTGAAGGTGCTCACTTGCTACATACTGCTTTCCGTAGGTACTGACACTGAGTAATAAGAAAAACCCTTGTATTCCCAGATCCTTCCCCCAACTCACCCCCAACCCCCATCCTGGAATTAGTGCTGATACATCCCTCAATAGAAGACAATTAGGAGGCAGTTGGCAGGGGCACTCCATCCCTATTCTGTTAACAGAGGGCCATTGTGATTGCTGGAGATTTCACAAGCTCAGAGACCCATCAAAAGGCCACTTAAGGTGGCTCTTTAAAAAAAAAAACAATAAAGGCTTCTAGATGAAGATGAAATTCCTTGTCCCTTGCTTCTACACAGATAGGCAAGATTAGGGTCTGCCTCTGGGTCAGAGCTTCAAGCATAGGGGAAGGAGCAGAGCTTCTGGCATGACTGAGAGCCAAGCATAACTAACATTTTCACCACTTAAGGTGCACAACTCAAGATAAGTGCCTTAATCACTGAGGCTCATTTTCCTCATCTATGAAATGGGAATAAATAGCATCTTTTTCACAGGACTGTTGTGGGAACATCACATGCCGTAAATAACTTAGTCCAGCGCCCAGCATGGAAAAAGACCTAAGTAAATGGTAGCTATCGATCATCATGATTATTTAAAAAAACTATTTAGGGTAAGGATTCAAGGACTTACTGAAGTAGACAGCTGTTATATGATATTTCAGAAATCCTGTTAGATGTTCCAGTTGTCTGATAAAGCAGTTTTAGAGTACTTGGTATTCCTTTCAACTCCTGTTTTTATTTTATCCTGTCCATATGCCTGTGTTTATATGCTATAGGAAGTATGTTCTTTTAACAAGAATTAAATTCCTTAGTGGCTCCTGTTTATCCTCAGCTTGTTTCCTACTACCCCTGACCCTGTGTATTGGGAACACATGTTAAAGCACCCCTGTACTAAAACATCTTAAAGACTTGTGTTTGCAGTAGCTTTGCAAGAACTTTGCGACTTGAACTTTGAGGAACCCAAAGCCAAATAGACAATATTTTATGCTTTGGGTTAAAAAAGTTACTATGCTAGTAAGATAATTCGACATCCAACATTTTCATTATTTACTGTAGCTTTTTATTTTATATTTTCTCAGTTTGCTTGTTCTCTATTTGGTACAGAAAGTGAAAACCTGGGGCTCCTGAGTGGCTTAGTTGGTTAAGTGTCTGCCTTCGGCTCAGGTCATGATCCTCCCAGGATTGAGCCCACCCGCATTGGGCTCCCTGCTCAGTGGGGAGTCTTCTTCTCCCTCTGCCTGCTCCCCGACCCACTCATGCTCTCTCTCTCTCAAATAAATAAATAAAATCTTTAAAAAAAAGTAAAAACTTTTTTTCCACATGTGTCTACAATGATAGCTGGAAATTTGTGGAGAGAGAAAACAGTTGGTTTTTCATCAAAACATTTGATAGCAGGAAGGTAAAGAGTAGGAAAAATGAGGAAGAGAAAAGAGGTAGGTAACAGGAACAGTCTATACTAACGTAGACCTTCAATAATTGTTGGCCAAATACTGGAATCAGTTGTACCAGAGGGTTAGACTACAAGTTCCCACAGAGAATCAAAACACAATAGCTATCAGGTGGCCAAATTGTAGGACAGACCACCCAGAAGACCTGCACAAAGGATTTAGCAGAAAAATGGTTGCATGCCTCCTGGGCTCTCACTCCCATCAAGGATCAAAGATACCATTGCTGAGGCTTTTGAAGAGCATTTGTTTGGAGGGAGCAGTGAATGGGCTAAGTGCCACTCCTGGCCCCAGGGAGTAAGGGATGTAGATGCCCACCTTATGTCACCTGGCCTCCACAGGACCACTCAGAGCTTGAGCTGTGTCCTGCGGTTGGAGACCCAGGGGACTGGGTCTGAATCCCACCCTGGAAATGGACAGAAAAAAAGAACAGGCCTGGCTATTGCTTGGGCAGCAGAGCAAAGGAGGTTGCTGCTGCTTCCTGATTGGCCGACACTCCCAGAATTTGTTAGATCGAAGAATGCTCCCAGGAGCAGATATGGGCCCTGCAGGGGAGGGCCTGGGTGTGAAGCATCTGAGACCTGTTTAATACCGAGTCCATAGGTAAGCCCAGCTGAGAAGCCAGATGAGGACTGCCTGATTTCTAGGGCCTGGGGCAAGAGCTCCTGCCTGAATGGATTGTTTTTGCTGAATGAAACAATCCTCAAGTGAGAGATCACCTGGGGTGGGAAGCAGCGCTTGGAGGGACTCCCAGTAATATCCTACAAGGTCTGTCCTAGACAACTGCTAGCCCTGGAGAGTGTGTGATACCACGGTACCAGGGTCCCAATCAAACAAGCGCTTTCTGCCACCTTCCCTCTCCTCCTCTCTTTCTCCAGGAGGGGCATCAACACCCCAGTTAGCAAGATGGGAGTGTAAAGAAGGGAAGAGAAGATTCATACCCTAGTTTCCCTGCCGAAAGCCCCTTGAACGAGATTAGAAGTCTCTGTTACTATGTGGAGTGGTTATTTTAATTTACTGAATTGAAACTGTGTTTATAATTGTGACTTCAAGTGACGGAAGGACTTTTGGCTACTCAGGAGGGACTGCCCAAGCCCAGGGGCCTGCTGGAGTTCCTGTCTATGGCAGAGGAATCTCTCTCCCCCATTCTACTCCTGGTAAGTTTAAAAGGCAGTAGGAGATGAAAAATAGTGTTTTCATTGTATCCCATGAGTGGGGTTGTTCAACTTCCCGGCTGCAGAACGAATATATGAGTGTTGTTTATATTGGGATGCACTGTGATTTCAAATTTAGGCCTTTAAAAATTTGAATTCTTGTAACATTTTATTACCTTTGGAAGATATGCAGCTGTGAGTGGCAGATTATTCTGTAGCTCTTAGCTATATTAAGATCCTATGTTAAAATGCATCCCTCTCTGCCTGTTTCCTGTTACCTCAAAAGCTGGAGCAAGGAGAGTGTCAGCCATGTCTATTCGTTAGGCTCCTAACCTTTTACCTTTAGTACTCTCATGACCTGCTCGATACCTTGGCCAGCTGTTCGGCTGAGAAGGTGCTAAGAATGCATTCTGACTCAGGTGTAAATGAGTTACAGAATTGGCTACATGCTTATTTCCAGGGACAATTTTGCTTTAACAGTAAAAGTGCCTGAGCTCAAAGAAGGGATGCCTTTATGGTGGATTTTGGGCATCTGCAGCAGACCAGTGCCCACGGAGGTTTCTTTGGGAAGGGGCATCCCGGCTCCTTGGCAACCGTACTTGATGTGCCCCTGAGCTCTGGGCACCTGGGCAACTACCCAGGTGTATACCATACTCCAGCTTCCCTTGCCTGAGAGAGTGAATGTGAAAGCGTGTTGTGAACTATAATGTACCATGCAGATGTGAGCCAGTATTGTTACTCTTAATAGCTCTAACTCCTGACAACAGACTTGTAAGTGCTTCTTAAAAGGTTAGTTACCCACACAGAGGCCTCTGGGTCCTTAGCAAATTATCTCCTTTTTTTTTTTTAATCTCCTGGAATCTTTTTTAGTATCCCAAAGGGCTAGGAGCAACTCTCACACATCAGACTGACAAAGTGCTAAAAATCAAAGGTCTAGCCCCTCACAGGGCATTTCTTCTTTCCCCTTGTCTACTTCCACCTGCCCAGAAGCATCTCCGCCTCATACCCTATCAGTCCCATCTTGCAACTGAAGCAAAAACTCTCGCCTGGCCTGAGCTTTTTCTGTGTGTTCGAAATGATAAGAAACAGCTGTCCTCGGATTAATGCCATCATCCCTGTTATGATTCAGCCATTCAGCTGGTGGCAGCAATTGTGTGTTAGATGAATGTCTTTCTAAATTCAATCACCCCAAAATAAATACATTGCAGTAGCCTCATTAAACAAAATTGGATGCAAGGAAAGGCTGGGGCTGACTGATAGGAAATGAGAAAGAAGTAGAATATTTCAAAGCTGCACTCATCCAATTGCCCTTCAGAAACCTCTTCTAGGACCTTGTTCAGCTTTGGCATCTCTAGTTTGTTTTTCGTTGTTGTTGTGTTTTTAAGATGCTATGTACGTGGTACCACTTTCCCCAAAGAGAGATTTTTTTAAGAGAGATCTTTTAAAAAATGAAATAGTATATATTCATATTAAGAGACAGTCATACAGGGCTGCCTGGGTGGCTCAGTCGTTAAGCGTCTGCCTTCGGCTCAGGTCGTGATCCCAGGGTCCTGGGATCGAGCCCCGCATCGGGCTCCCTGCTCGGCGGGAAGCCTGCTTCTCCCTCTACCACTGCCCCTGCCTGTGTTCCCTCTCTCGCTGTGCCTCTCTCTGTCAAATAAGTAAATAAAATCTTAAAAAAAAAAGACAGTCATACAAAATAGGCAAGTAGGCAGGTATGTTTATATGCTGCATCTCGTAGATGACATTCAGCATACATTATCCAGCTCGTTCAGCTTATTCAAATGATTTTAAGGTCTAACTGCAGTAGACACTATGTCAGGTGCTGAGGGGATATTGAATCCATTCATCCAAAAGATACTTGCTGAGACCTACTCCGTGCTATGCCCTGTGCTCATCATTTGGGGTACCACCATGAACCAAACTGTTGGGAAGGATGCTTAGAGTGGGGTGTGGGATAGGATGGACACAGATTAAGTATGCTGAGAAGTTGAACTTGCTAAGTGCCATAAGAAAGAGGTGCAAAATGACCCATGAGAATTTAGGAGAAAGTGGTTCTTTTTCCCTGTAAGGAAACAGAAAATCTTCAGGCAGGAGGCAACGTTTGGACTAGACCTGGAAGCCTGTGGACAGTTTCAAAGTTAAGGCCTTTCTAGGCTAAGGGAATGGTGTAAATAAAATTATGATCCTATACTTTGGCGAGGGGTTGGGGAACAGAGAGCACAGATGCACACAGGGGAGTTGTAGATAAGGCTGGACACGCAGGTCAGAGCCCCGTGTGCTGGCTAAGGAGCATGAGCTTTATGCTGTAGCCATTTGGGAGCCATAGCAGGAATGACAGGATCAAAATTGTGCACCAGGAAATTTAATCCAGTAGAAGGCCATGGATAGAATTGATTGGAGGGGGGAGGCGTTAGAGATGGGAATCCACTCAGGAGACCATCACAAAAGTTCAGGCCAGGGATAAACAAGGGCCCAAGGTAAGATTGTGGCAAATAAGCCCTGGAGAAACATACATTAATTATTAAAAGGGAAAAATCGGTGAGTTCGTGACTGTGGATGTTTTAGGCTCTCTGTGTTCCTCTGGGTATTGGATTTATTTTTACAGGTTAGAGCTATGTGGGAGAGAGGTGTGCATGATTCAGGGTCTTAGCAGGGAAACAATCTACCTGAGGTGGTTCAAGACATTTTAAGGGATTTTTTTTTTAATTTGCCCCAGAGGTGTGGGTGGGATTAAGGAAACCAACCAATGGAGGTGAGGCAGCCAGACATTACCAAGAGGGGAAAAAACTTAGCACCTCTGAAGGGCAAGGGGAGAAAACGGCATCACCAGTTTCCAATGAGAATTGGAGTCATGGAGGTGCCGTGGTCTAGAAAGGACAATCAAGAGAGCAGGAAAGAAATACCCTTACCTCTCTCTGTCATAGCCCTTCGGGGTGCTGCTTCCTCTCATTGGCCAAACTCTACTGAAAAGGTGACGAGTTACGGGGTGGGCCTTTCAGGACGCAGAGAAGAGGGAAACATGGGCAGAAATATATACAGGACAGAGGGCAAGGGGGAACAGATAGAGAAAAACCAACATACAGTGCTAAGTGGTGCCATTATGTTAGATATCTTTAATGTCTTGGAGCTTCTTAAATCCTAGGGATTTCAGACCAAGGGGTTTCATTATGAGATCTGATTCTAACTTATAGTTATCACACACTTGATAATAAAAATGAGTAATAAAAATCTAAATAATGAAAGGTGAGGACCAGGCTTGGGCACATAATTTCCCTGCTGAATCTCAATTTGTCTATAAAACGAGGCTATTAATTCCTGCTGTACCCACCCTATAAGGTACTTATGAAAAGAAAGTGAGATAAGGGTTATAAAAGTGTTTTTAGATTAATTTTTGGCATAAATCACCAGCAAGGTGTGTAGGATCATTACTGTCGTCTGGGATCATTCCTTTCTATTTGTGGCGCTCCCTGCCCCCCCGCCCCCCCCACGGCCCCAGCATAGTTTCTGGCCCGGAGGGCTGCTCAGTCACTGTCTGTGGCATCGAATTAACTTCAGTTCTGTCCACATACCCTTTCTCCCATGATTCACGCATGACCTCTTTCATTCACCTTCGTTCCTATGGGTTTTTTTTTTACCTCTTCAGTGTATCCCCCCGCCCCAATATAACTTGTCGGGGAAAAAACCAAGACCCTTCAGGGAAATAGTACACTTCATCAAGGGAAAGTTCCATCACATGCTCTTAGGGTGAGGCATCGTTAGGAGTTTTGACCATGTACCCCAGGTCTGAGCATGGGATTCGTCCCCTGAATTTACTAGTTGCCTTCCAGAGCTTAAGACTGCTACATGCACAGGGGCGCCTGGGTGACTCAGTTGGTTAAGCAACTGCCTTCGGCTCAGGTCATGATCCTGGAGTCCTGGGATCGAGTCCCGCATCGGGCTCCCTGCTCGGCGAGGGGCCTGCTTCTCCCTCTAACCCTCCCCGCTCTCATGTGCGCTCTCTCTCTCTCTCATTCTCACTCTCTCAAAATAAATAAATAAATCTTAAAAAAAAAAAAAGACTGCTACATGCACAGATTTGGAGGAGGTGGCAGTTTGAAAGACGAAAAGCCCTTCGAAGCTGTACGAAATCTCGAAATCCCATGGGTGAGGAGACTGGGTTCTTGTGCTGTAATTGGTTTTCTTAGTCTGGCCCTCAGGGACCGGCCCTAAATGAGATCTTCAGCTGGTTCCATCTCCAATACTTATGGTTTTGCATTCAGATCTCTGATTCTGCTGAAGTATGTTGGAGGAAATGAAGGCAGAGAGCTCCATGCTGGGAAGTCATTTGAAGGAGTCCTGTGCCTTGCTTGTTGCAGCAAGCCTAGGGAGACTCCTGCATGGTCAAGAGGGCTCCTCATTTGGTCCCAGACAGCATGGACAAATGAGGCTCACCAAGGGCCTCTCTCTCCTGAACCTTGATTGGCTCTTCAGTGTTTTAGGGGATCTACTGGCCACAGATCTGTGTCGATATAACACGTAAGTGGCTGAAGGAACTGCAGGTGTAAGGCATGGAGAGGAGATAACTAGGGTGGGGAGCGTGGTGTGGTTTTCACTCTGAAGCCATCTCGGGGAGGGAGGGGGCAGTCTCCTCCAAAGAAGACAGCCCCTTGTATCCACGGCTTTGCCCCTCTGTGCCCTGCGTGCTCCCCCTTACTAGGTTGGTTGTGTGAGCTGGGCTACCCAAAGTGTGGTCTGCCCATCAGCAGCGTCAGCAACACCGGGGAGCCTGCTAAAAGGCAGATTATACACCTCCTTGCAGACCTACTGAATCAGAACCTCTGGGGGCCAGGGTCCTGAAATCTAGGTTTCAGCAAGGCCCCTAGGGGATTTGAAGTTTGAGAAGCACTGGTTTTCAGTACAGATATTGCCCAGCTGTAGAGGGTGCAGATCTTGAGAGTAAAATCATATGCAGAGAGGTGACTGTAAATTTGTCTTCGTTCCCCTTAGTGTAACAGAGATTCACACGGAATGGGCTTCTAGAACAACTGTCAGTTCCTCCGTCTTCCAGGCCACCTTTGCTAATCCAATTTTTCTTACATTTGCCCAGAGTAGTTTATGTCAGCTCTGATGGTCCCAAAGAATCCCTCTTCATTCTTTCAATTCCAGCTTGAAACAGCAGTCTTCCTGTTCCTCTGAATTCCAGACCAATCCCTTTACCTCAGTTCCCCAAGTTCTAGAACTTCCCTGGTCTCTCTCTTTCCTGGATCAAGGGCCATGTGAAATCCCAAGAGAACTCTTCACTTTTTTTTCCTCCCCCTCTTTTAAGTTTTTCTGTTTTGTTCTCTACTTTCTTTAATTTCTGAAATAACAACTCTCCTGACAAAATTTTATTTCTTCCTCTTTATATCTCTGGCATCTTCCCACATCACTGTCCTCTGTGGGTCCTCCCCTTTCCTCTCCGGTCATTGTTGGGTTTCCATTTTAAGCAACTCAATTTTATTTCATCCCGCCTTCCTCTAAAGTGGGTTACTCATCTCTTTGGTTTTGGGATGCTGGGTACAGGAGGGTACACACTCAGGCACTATGGTGAAGTTGCCAGATTTGGGCTGGGAGAATATCCAGCCTACTCTGGCTGTAAGGTAATGGGAAGAATGGGAGGCTCCTAAGAGTTATCAGCAGGATCCAACCAGGTTTCAGTTCAGCTCAGTTCAGCTAACATTTACTGAGCAGCTCTACACCGAGGAGGATGTGTATGAGGTGTTCAGGGATAGGACCATGATTTAGACTGGCAAGACGAGGCTCAGACAAAAAAGAAAACCCAATCCTGGCAGACCCCAATTACTAATGAGACGTGCTCCTTTGCACATAGCTGATACTTAAGAACATCTTTGTTAAATGAAGACAATAATTTCTGGACTAACAGGCCTTTGATTACATATATTTTTTCACCTAATTGCTGTGAATATGGGCTTCCACAGAAAGTTCTTTTTGGTAGTGTTTTATGTTGTAGGGCTCTGTGCACCAACACATCCAGGCCTACTTGTCTTCCTTCTACTTCTGTGATAATGGATGGGGCAGTGGCAGGATGGAGTCTTCCTGGAAAATGTGAAAGAGACACTTGGACTCCAGACAAAAAAGAACTTGTAAACATATAAGTCTTTGGGGAAATCTTACTGCAGATTGCTCTGAAGAATGTAGACCGAGAGAAAAAAGGACAGAGAAAAAGGAAGGGTGAGGAAGGAGAAATCCAGTTTAAAAAAGCAAACAGAAAGGTGGATTGGGTGGGTTTGTGGCACCAAGAAACCTAATGACCCAAGGAGTCTCATTTGATCATTAGCCACTATCATTAAAATTTAAATATAAAACTTAAATTTTTAGGTACAAAGTACTCATTGGGGCCATTTATCACCCCTCTCTGGGTTGGTAACTCTTGTTGCTAGCCGAGAGGAGGCCACATGGTGTAGCATCATGAGGAGACAGGACTTAGGTCTCCTGGTTCAGCTTCACCATAATCTCAGTGTGTAATCTTTGGCAAGCTCCTTCCCTTCTCAGGGCTCTATTTCTTCTCTGTAAAATGAGTAGTTTAGACTAGGTCAGTGGTTCTAAATGCACGGTCCCTGAACCAGCAACATCAGCATCATGTAGGAACTTGCCAGAAATGCAAAATTCCTACGGCATCAGAAAATCCCTCCAGGTGATTCTGGTGCATGCTCAGGTTTGACACTCTTTGGACTAGTCGTTCTGTGTTTCTCTTAATGAAGTCATGGAAGCCCATGCAGAGTGGATAGAGGCAACGGAGGCAGATGTCTGTGCTCTAGGCCACCGATACTCAGCGGCGTGGCTCTAGAGAGTAGTGGACCCGCTGTGCATGGAGTAAGCTGAGTCACAGCTCCCATCCTTCCCTTGCTCCAGTGCCAGATGGCCCATGGCAGGCACACTAAGTGCTTGTCTAGGACACTAGCAAAGCAGGGCCACCCACCAATGGTATTTTTGTTTGGAAAAAATGTGATACTTGACGTTTTCCAAAAAACATTTAAGTATTCCTCAGAGGAAACATCAGAATGTTGTTAGACCTCTTTATATTTAGTTTGTAGCTTAGTGCTTTTAAAAAGTATTTTGAGGGGTGCCTGGGTGGCTCAGTCAGTTAAGCATCTGCCTTCGGCTCAGGTCATGATCCCAGGGTCCTGGGATCGAGCCCCACATCGGGCTCCCTGCTCTGCGGGAAGCCTGCTTCTCCCTCTCCCACTCCCCCTGCTTGTATTCCCTCTCTTGCTGTGTCTCTCTCTGTCAAAAAAAAAAAAAAGTATTTTGAAATTTTCAGGGCAGGGATGGGGACATGATGGGCATTATATAACCTTTGCAAGGTTATGGTATTAACATTCTCCGTCCGGCTCTGCCTTTCTCCTTGCTTTTCCCTAAGGCATGCAGTAAGTAATTCACCATACCTCATAGACTTTAAGAAGCTCCTCTTTAAAAAAAAAAAAAGACTTTATTTCTTTTATTTTACAGAGAGAGAGAGTGTGTGAGAGCAGGGGGGAGGGGCAGAGGGAGAGGAAGAGAATCCCAAACAGACTCTGAGCTGAGCTCGTGGCGGGGCTTGATCTCACGACCCTGAGATCACAACCCAAACCAAAACCAAGAGCTGGATGCTCAACTGATTGAGCCACCCAGACACCCTTAAGAAGCTCCTCTTTTTACCTCTGAGACTGGGATGTATCTTACACTTGATGGTGCCTTAGGTCCAATGAAATATGGTATATTGTTGGCATTGTTGATGTTCCTCAGAAGCCATTCTATGTCAGGCTCTCATCCATATCCTTTCCTGAAATCTAAAACTCTTGTATAACCCTTGCATCTGGAATGAAAGTTCCAGGGTACACCATGGTTTAGGCATTCTGACAAACTCCAGCAGAAGAGAATTACTTGGTTATTTGTAGAGCTCCCACCATTGTGGTGTCTTTTAGGTTATTCAGTGCTGGGGATCAACAGCTTCCCCTAGGCAGCTTGACTCCTTTTGGGCAATGATTAATGTTCTGCAAGATAGTGTAGTGGTGGAAAACGTCTTAGATGCACACCTGTCATCAAGGAGCTCACATTGTAGTGGGCACAACATAAAAATCAGCAAGGAATAATAATGTAATAGGCTAAATGCCATAAGAGAGGCAAATAGAAACTTCTACAGGAGGGAAAAATTGAGTCGGTGTGGGTTTGTTGGGTGTGACTTCACAGAGGAGGTGATAGCGCCTGGCTCTTAAAAAAGAATAGGAGATCGCTAAGTGGAAAAGGAAGTCAAGAACAGCATTCCTAAATGTACTCAGGATACACTTAAAATGCGTGAATTTTGGGGTATGTAAATTATACCTCAATGAAGTTGTTTTTAATACCTTTTTAAAGGAAAGTGCTTCGAGCCTCAAGTGCAAGGTCCATTTGGGAAGTGATGAGCAAAGAGGGTGCTGTGAGTGGTGAGGGATGAGGCAAGAGGGTTTGGTTGTCATCAGATCACATGGTTTCTTCTGTCATACTAAGGAGTTGAAGAAATTTAAGAGAGGGTGTTGAGTAGAAAACAGAGATTTGGAAATCAGCAGGATAGACTGTGAGGCTGTGGGATTTGTCACTATCAGCCAGAAAAATTTGTTGTCATTTAGCAATAAATGTAACTCTGATTCCTTGGCAGCCCAGACAAAAAGAAATGTGTGGTGAGTTAGATAGCTTTCATTAAGTGATAAAAGGAAGCAAGTCAGTTTGTCAAAAGAGACAAATTATTTCCCTAGTGCTAAATTGTAAGGAATTTCTAATGTGCACCTTCATATTGGGGTCTTTGAACAGCACAGTTTAAAATAATAATTCCACATTTCTTCATACTAACTCTTGACTCCATGGCGATGGTAACCGTGTGACTCATCTCTGTAACTCTAGAAGTCAGGGCTCAGTAAGTCTGGTGGAATGACTGAGTGACTCTCAGAGGCAGTGGGAGGCTCAGTGCTCAGGACCCTCTGCTTCCTGAGAGGAGACTGACCCAAACCCCAGCAACTGGTGCTGTGCTCAGTCATTAAGGACCCACAGGGCAGGCAGCATTACAGTGATAGCGTGGAAAGAGGACACCCTGCAATTAACTCATCATGGGACTTTGGATTAAAGTCAGCCGCAAGTAACAGGAAATCTAAACTAACAGTGGTGTTAGCACAACAAGGATTAATTTTCTCTCGTGCATTTTCACAAAGTGAGCCCACCCATGTGACCAGCAACCAAAGAACAGAACTTACTCAGACGCCCTCTTGTGCTTCCTTCCAGACCCTAGCCCTACCCAAGGGTAACTACTATCTTAACCTCTAATACACACAGCTTAGTTTTGTCTGGTTTTGAACTTTGTTAAATGAAATCATTAGTATGTACTATTTTCGTCTGACTTCTGTCTTAACTTCTTTTATTGTAAAATCATACATGGGGGCGCCTGGGTGACTCAGTTGGTCAAACATCCGACTCTTGGTTTCAGCCCAGGTCATGATCTCATGGGTCGTGAGATGGAGCCCAGCATTGGGCTCCACACTCAGCACAGAGTCTGCTTGAGATTCTCTCTCCCTCTCCCTTACCCCTCCCCTTGCTTGTGAGCTCTCTCTCTCTCTCTCAAATAAATAAATAAATCTTTTTAAAAAATAGATAAGTAAACTCATACATAGATACAGAAAACTACAAATATGTAGTTTAGTAAGTTCTTATAACTTAGATCAGGAAACAGAACCCTGCAGCCAACCTAGGGTCCTCCAGGTGCCTGCTGCAGGTCTCAACTCCATTCCAGTAAAAAGTGATCACTCTCCTGACTTTAGAATGATCATTTCCTTGAGTTTGTTTATAGTTCTATCACCTAACTCTGCATCCCTAGACACTATATTTTAATCTGGCCCATAAAATATCTTGCCCATTAAAGTTGATTATGTCACTTAAATCTCTTTTAATCTACCAGCCTCTCTTCTGTTCCTTTTTCTCACAATTTATCTGTTGAAGAACCTGGACCATTTGGCCTGTGGAGTTTCCCACAGCCTGGATTCTTAGTGCACAATCATGGCACAGTATGACGTAGTCCCCTGTTCTTTGTATTTCCTGCAAAACAGGCTGCTGGATCCACAGGCTCTACACAGTGGGGTGTGATCCCATTGGCAAGACCCTAAGCATTGTGGCATTCCTTCATCAGGAGGCACATGATGTTCGGTCACATCTCCTGGTGTGGTGTTGGCGGCTGTGGTGCTCAAGGCCAGGATTCATTATTCACTGCAGTTGCAAAATGGTGATGTTCTATCATTTCTCTTTTACTTACAAGTTGGAATACTTTTAATTAAGACAGGTTTCCCTTCATCGACTATTTTCTTACTCAGAGATACTGTCAACAGTCTCCCAGAGCTCTTGAGAGTCAATGGTGCACATCTCTCCCCAACCCTGTGTTCCTTGATGTCACATTAGTAGCTTGAAACTGGCCATGGTAGGAGAATTTACACCATGGAAGTTGGCAAATGATGCAAATCAGGGCCCTCCCCTGCCCCCCCCACCACTGAGAGTCAGTTGTTAAACACTCACCAACACACAACTGGGTACAGTTTATATAGGAAAGACAGGTTAAACACACTTTATTTACCAGCTTTCAAGATAATGAATTGGTTCCCTAACATTTCCCAAAGATGATCAAATAGGATTTTTATATCATTAGGAATTCATGGATCTAAATATATTAGGTGAGTTTTAACTGACTGAGCCACCCAGGCGCCCCTATTAGGTGAGTTTTAATCCAGTGCTCTTATATCTTTATTGAGGCTCAGATTGTTCCCACTTTGGCCAGTGTATGGACATGAGAGTTGGGGCTCCAGCAGCTAGTTAGGCTTGTGATTTGTTTGCGTTTATAGCCACCATCTTACTATTTGTTTTCCATTTGTCTCACCTGTTTTATATTCTTTTCCCTAGTTTTCCTTACCTTATTTTGGATTAATCAACTGTTTTTTATTATTCCTTTCCCCCCTCTCTGAACTTCTTAGTTATACATTCTTTTATTATTATTTTCGCGGCTATCCTAGAGCATACGGCAGGGGCTGCTTTTATCCTTTTGTTCTCCATCTTCAAGGTCACTTGATGGTCCCCGTGGCTGCTCCAGCTCCAGCCATCATATTCACAACCCAGACAGCTGGAAGGGAGAAATGGGAAAGGGCAAAAGGGGGGCAGGGCACTTAATTAAAGAGCTTTTCTGGGAATCTCTTCCCATAACTTCTTAAATCCTAATGGGCATCTTTATCTGAAGTGCAGGCTATGAAATGTGAAGTTTCAGTTGGGCACAATACCCAGGGCTCTGTTACTAAGAAGGAGGTGCAGGATGGATACTGGGTAGGCAATGTGCACTTGCTACCTCACTTATTTTCTTTGGACTTCATCTGAAAAAGTAGGCAGTTAGACTGGAAAACAGCTAAGGCAATTTAAGAATTCTAAGCATAGTCAAAAATACGTTTATAGGGGCGCCTGGGCGGCTCAGTCGTTGGGTGTCTGCCTTCGGCTCAGGTCATGATCCTGCTGGGATCTGGCCCCGCGTCGGGCTCCCTGCTCCGCGGGAAGCCCGCTTCTCCCTCTCCCCCTCCCCCTGCTTGTGTTCTCTCTCTCTCGCTGTGTCTCTCTCTGTCAAATAAATAAATAAAATCTTTAAAAAAAATACGTTTATACCTTTGCCTTCTGAGTAATTTAATGACAAATCAGCAAACTTTTTTCCTTAATGAAAATTCTGTGTTAACTTTCTGACCTTTCTAAAACACATTTTTATGTTGTGAAGAAAATTCGGCGTCAAAATCTAATAGAGAAGTGCACAATTGAACAAAGCTCTCCATCTGTCTTTAGGAAAACAGAATGTCCTATGCCCTCTCTCCCCACCTCTTACAATGATCTCTATTTCATCATCAAACATTTTTGAGGCAAGAGACTCTTTGAATACTTTGGACAAAGATTGTTAGAGTAGTTGTTCAAGCATTTCAGAAACGCAGCTGAATGAGAGCAAAGTAGTGGTCTATGTGTAGATGGGGATGTTGGATGGTGTAGATGCAAGTATGCAGAATTATAAACTGAGAACGGTAGGGCCCAAAGGAACCTCACATGTCACCAATTTTCCTTGTAAGGGAAGGAGATAGAGGAGTTAGGGATTTTTGGAGAGTCAGGTTTGACTAGAGCTGGCTACAGACCAAGTTGCTCCCCTCTATGGATAATACTGAGTCATGTTCACCAGCACCACATTTCATAGGGCCTAGTTTTGCTCTCGTTGGTTGTAAAGTCAGGCATTACCACCCTTGCCAGTGTAGGAGGGGAGGAACCCTAGCCTAACACAGACGTCTGACTTTACTCCTGAAGCCTTCCTTCTATTGCCTCCAGCTCTTCTTCCCAGCCATCTGCAGGCTGCTTGGTTGTGGCTCTGCACTGTGAGGCCCACAGAATACACCTAATTTGTCTTGTACCACATGGGCCTCCAGAGAATTGAAAATAACCATCATCTTTCTTCATATTTCTGATTTTTTCCCCTTCTAAGAACTCCAAATCCCCATGGGGGACTTGTAACTATTGACAACACCTTTCTGTAACAGAGCGCATCTGCGGGTGTTCACCTCAGAGTGACCGGGCATCTGCAGTGTCCACTGTTATGAAGCTGTCCCGTGACACACCTGCTAGGAGCATGGGCCCGGAGACGGCCGCCTCGCGTGTGTCCTAGAGCACATCCCCGGGAACTGAGGGTGCCGGTGTTGCAGCGGCCCCGCGGAGGCTGGAGGCCCAGGGATGGAGAGGCCCCAAAGTTTTCCGGGTTTGCTGGACAGACTGCCTTTGCTGATTTGGATCCAGATTTTTAAAGTTGCAGGGCAGTTTGTGAGGAAACTAAAAATGCTTACCATATACTATGAAGATGGCCCACCATGAGACAAGTGGAAACTTTGATTTTTCTGGTAATGGCAAGCAGCTGTGTCCAGCCATCCAGAGGCTAGTTCCTCCAGAGACTATAGCCTGTGAAGTATCTTATCCAGACTAGGACTCAGTCTATGTCCAGGATGCAAAGATAACCTTCCCATCAATGACTCACAGAGTAGCAGAGCTAGGAAGAAACCTGAGGGATTAGCTGGGTGGGCCCCTCTATGGATGAGCAAATGATGCATAGTTATATCCACTGTTCAGTACACCGTCTGCTCTAACTGGTCATACAGACCAATAGTCCATTCTCTCCCCTTTTCAAAACAGTCGTTTCCATGGAAAAGAAACCCATAACCTTGGCTAAGAAACTTCTGCCCCCCAGAACTCTGTTTCGTCATCTATAAAATGAGGGGTATGTCCTCAAAATATCCAAGACCTGTTTCAAATTCCATGACAAGTGAGACTAGAGTCAGAGATTTGAGCTAGGGATAGGATCCAGGCGTTCCAGATCCCAGCCCAGGGCCAAGCATTTACCCCTTGCCTCCTAGCCTCATCTCCCCTCTGACACACACACAATGAAAGAATCTTTCCTTGTCTTTTCAGAACTGTGTAATACAATTATTCTGATTACTACAGAGAGCACTTACCACTAAACATGAGGATTCATTTTCTGTAATGCTGATATTTCATATCAGGATCCTTTTAGGCTCAATTAGCCTCATGGAAGATAATGGAGGGCAGTTGCAATCTGTATTTTTAAATATACATGCAGTTGTTTAGACACCTTTTGTTTGTTTCTCAATGCTGCTCCGTGGGAGAGGCAAGTGTAAAAGTGCTTATATAAAAACTGAATATTAATAATGAAAATGTTACCTGTTTAGCTTAAGTACTGATGGCAATGCCATTGGACAGGTGCTTTATATATGACACCCCTGAAATTTGAGCCACATTCAAAGAGGACCCAAGACCACAAACTTAAACCGATACAATTATCAATAAATATCAATAAACACATGAAAGCATATTTTAGCTTCACTTGTAATCAAGTAAATGCAAATACATTTTTAAAGTAATGAGTTACCATTTTGTTACCTTTAAAATTAGTAAAAAAGTTTTTTTTTTTTCATGATGCTCAGTTTGGCAAAAGTGAGGCAAAATGGGTGCGTGTATATGCACAGTGAATCCGTACATCCCTTCTGGAATGCAATTGAACAGTATGTATGAAGAGCCCTTTGACTCAAGAATTCTACATTTATCTATCTGTCTGTCTATCTTTTTTTAAAAGATTTATTTATTTGAGAGAGAAAGCATGTGCACATGAGCAGGGAAAGGGACAGAGACAGAGGAAGAGAAGCAGATTCCTTGTGGAGCGGGGAGGCGGACACAGGGCTTGTTGTGGGGCTCGATATCATGACCCTGAGTTCATGACCTGAGCCAAAATCAAGAGTCAGTCGCTGAACTGGCTGCGCCAACAAGGCGCCCCAAGAATTCTACTTTTAGAAATTCACTCCAAAACAAAATCAAGGAAGCAGATGTTGATTTATGTACAAAGGTGTCAATCATAGCGTTCTTTAGGGGAAAACTGGAACAAAATATCTAAAAATAGGTGAATGATTAAATAAATTGCAGTATGTCTTCATGAAAGACCATTTTGAAGCATTACCAATCATGGTTTTGAAAACAGCAAACATGGAAAATGTTAGGCTATCATATCCAGTCAAAAGAGTAGAATACAAAATTGTATGCCAGGTGGTCAATTTTGTAAGAAACAAACTAAGCAGAAATAGAAAAAGATGATGGTATGTGGTAAGATTCTTTTGTGGTGTTCTTTTCTAAACTTTTGGTTCTTTTCTAAACTTTTCTAAACTTTTCTGTATTTTCTAAATTCTATACCATGGATGTGTATTATTTTTATAATCAGAAACACAAGCATTATATAAAAGAAAAGAAAGGCCAAGGGCTAAGGTAAATTCATGATGGTATCTAGGGTAGAAGTGCTTGCAGAGGCCATAGAGGTCCAACTTACCCTTCCCAGAGCAGCTCAGAGACTTCCTTATTTTGATGCAGAGCCCCAGTGGACATGGGAAGTCCAGTACGCAGGAGCACATCTTTAGCCAGTTGCAGATTTACCTTGCTCTTTCCCAACACCACTTGGGGCTGCTTTCATGAATGCAGTCCCTCGCCACCGAGCCACCCTAGCATTTTTCATTCTTCAATGTTTCACGAATGTTTCAGGAACACTGTGTTCTAAACTGCCCCTTCCTTCAGCCCCTCTGAATCCAGACTCTAGTGAAGGAAAGAGGTAACAAGGTGCAGGAAGACCAGAGCCTCCTCCCAGAAGAAAGGAAAAGCATCAGGCTAGCCTCATGTCCATGGTCTGGAGGCAGGGGCACCTCCAGGGATAATGTGTTCCTACCATTCCCCACTGGCCTGACTCTCCCAGTCCAAGGCAGCAACCCCAGTAGGGAGCAGGTCATAGCAGCAATGGAGAAGTGACAGGAGCCCACCACACTGCATGGAAAGCAGTGCTCAGCTTTGGTAGAGCTCTCTCCAAGAAATCCTGGGGATCAGCCCACCACACTGCATGGAAGGCAGTGCTCAGCTTTGGTAGAGCTCTCTCCAAGAAATCCTGAGAATCAGGGAGGGTCCAAGACTGGGACCAGGATGAGGAAGAACCTTTCCTAGAACAATTAGGGACTCTGAGGGAGCTTGGCCGGAGAAGTGAGGCCTCAGAGTATTCAAATATCTCAAGAGCGTCTAGAATAAGAGGGGTGAAACCTCCTTTACTTGTGACCCTAAGGATAGAAGCTGAATCAACAGGCAGAACCCACAGGGAGGCAACTTTTGACTCAATACAAACAGACGCTTATATTTGAAGATAATATGCTTAAAATTTTTTTTGTTGATTATGTAATACTTGCACATGGTAAAACGTTCAAAAGCCACAAAGGGATATACAGTGAAAAGGAAGTTGTCTTCCCATGTCTGTTCCTCAGCCACATGTCAGTCCCAACACCCCCTGCCCCCTGCCAAACTACCCACCCTCCCCACCACCGGGCAACAATACTGGCAGTTTCTTGTATATTCTTCCAGAAATAGTCTATGGTCTTATATGGCCTATATACAAGCATACTATAAGCACACAATGCAGACTATTCTATATATATCTTTTTTTTATTCAAAACTGTTGGGGCGCCTGGGTGGCTCAGATGGCTAAGTGTCTGCCTTCGGCTCAGGTCCTGATTCCAGGGTCCTGGGATCAAGCCCCGCATTGGGCTCCCTGCTCGGTAGGAAGCCTGCTTCTCTCTCTCTCTCCCTCTACTGTTCCCCCTGCTTGTGCTCTCTCGCTCTCTCTGTCAAATAAATAAATAAAATCTTTAAAACAAACAAACAAAACTGTTTAAGATTATTCTCTATTAATCCGTAGAGTACTATCAACTTCTTTTTAATGAATGTATGCAACTCTTTGTGTGACTAAATTATAATTTATTAAGCTCTCCTCTTAGCATTTAGGATGCTTCTAGTCACTAGCCATTATAGAAAACACTGCAGTATCTTTGTATGTATGGAACACATGTGCCAATACATTTGTAGATTTAATTCCTAGAATTGAAATTGCTGGGTTAAAAGATCTTTTTGATATTAAAATTTTATTAAAAACATTTAATACCATTATGCAGTTCAAAATTCAGAAGATACAAAGGGTATATGTGAAAGGCTTACTTTCATTCCTGTCCTTCAGCCTTCTAGTTCTTTTCCCCTTAGTCAACCAGTGTTATGAGTTTCACGCATATTCTCGAATAACGATTTCCTTCCCTTTTTAAAAGTACAAATGGTAGCACACAGTATTCATGATTTTGTGCCTTGCTTTGAAAAATCTAACAACATAACATGAAAATGGTTCTTAATGGGTAGTAGTCAAAAAGCTTTCTTTTTCTTTTTTTTTAAAGTTAGATGGCATTTATTAAATGCATGTGCCAAAATTATAATGGGCATTTTAGTTGTTTAAAATGTCTTGCTATGGGGCGCCTGGGTGGCTCAGTTGTTAAGTGTCTGCCTTCGGCTCAGGTCATGATCCCAGGATGGAGGGATCGAGCCCCGCATCAGGCTCCCTGCTCAGCGGGAAGCCTGCTCCTCCCTCTCCCACTCCCCCTGCTTGTGTTCCCTCTCTCACTGTGTCTCTCTCTGTCAAATAAATAAATAAAATCTTTCAAAAAAATAAAAAATAAAATATTTTACTATTGGTACACATTTAAAAGTTTTTCATAGATATTGCCAAATTGCCCTTTGCAGAAAATGTACCAATTTATACTCCTGTCAACAAAACATGAGTTTGTTTTCCAACATCTTCAACAGCACATGTATTATGAAACTTCTGATCTTTGCCATTATGATAGGTAACACATGATATCTCAGTGTTGCCTTTATTTCCATATCTCTTATGAGTGAGGTTGAGCACTTCTGTAGCTGAACCATTTATAATTGCTTTACCATAAATTAGCTATTCCTATCTTTTGCCCATTTTACTACTGGGTTGTTGGTCTGTTAATTATTGGTTTTTAGAAACTTTATATATAGGGGCACCTGGGTGGCTCAGTCGTTGGGGGTCTGCCTTTGGCTTAGGTCATGCTCCCAGGGTCCTGGGATAGAGCCCCATGTGGGGCTCCCTGCTCAGTGGGTTGTCTGCTTCCCCCTCTACCAACTCCCCCTGCTTGTGTTCCCTCTCTTGCTGTCTCTCTGTCAAATAAATAAATAAAAAATCTTAAAAAAAACTTTATATAGATATATATACACAATGATATTATCCCTTATTCATCATCCCTATCATAAATATTTTTCCTAACTTTTCATTTATCTTTTGACTATGTTTATATGGGTTTCCTCCATGCAGGATTTTTATTTTTATGTAATAATGTCTATTCATCTTCTATTTAATGTTTTTGACCTTCCTTGCTCCAAGATAAATTAGCCTGTATTTCCTTCTAGTACTTTTATGGTTTCACCATGAAAATATTGGATTCATTTGGATTTTATTTTAAAATGAAGAGTAAGATATAAGAAGTAAGATAGGGATTCAACTGTTTTATTTTTTCAGATCATCATATAATTTATTTAAACCTCAGGGGTGCCTGGGCGGGGCTCAGTCAGTTGGGTGTCTGCTTGTGACTCAGGTAGTGGTCTCAGGGTCCTGGGATCGAGCCCTGTGTCAGGCTCCACACTCGGCAGGGAGTCTGCTTCTCCTTCTTCCTCTCCCTCTGTGATCTCTCTTGCTTTCTCTCAAATAAATAAATAAAATCTTAAAAACAAAAACTTCAGAGCATTTGATGGTCAGGACTATGTGTGACTCACCTGGGCTCATCATAGCATCTCTTACTAATAATAACTAGCACTTGGTGAGAACTTATTAGGACTAGGATGTCCATATATCTGCGTACTGAGTGACTCCAAAGCTCTTCAACTTTCTCGGGCACTACTCCCATTATAGCACAGTGCCTTACGCATACTTTCCCAGTCAATGTCATTTTAATGACTGAATAAATGTGGATGTATTTAATTTGGGCCACATCAGGCTAGCAAAGTATGGCAATTCATAGAACCCCGTCAGTCCAAGTAGATGCCTCTACACATCCAGCGTGGTGTTGGGCCATTGCATTGGGCTAAGCATAGCTCTGCCACTTAACCTCTGACCTCGAAGCAATAGTTTAAGTGTTGTGCACTGTTTTCTACATCTGTGAAATGGGATAACAAAACCTAACTCAGAGGAGTACTGTGAAGGTCAAATGAGATATTGTCTGCGTAAGGTCTTGAAGGACATCAAGGGATTAGGGCTCAAGTGTGGATAATGCAGATACCATTAATGGCACATGCCTAGATATACGTCTTTTACTGGTAGGACTGAAAGAAGAGGCTGGACAGAGGACAGAGTTGCTGGGAGGTGGGGGCTGTAAGTAGCTATTTCTGTTCCCCAAGTAACCATTCTCTAGGCATGGACTGAAATTCCCTCTGGAGTCACACTAATGGACACATTAGTATCAGTTGACAAAGTACCGTATGCTCTAAAATGTTCTCCCATTAAGCTTCATGGGAAGTGGCAGGAATTCATGGACCATTATAGGAAATCTTCCATGACTTTAGCCTCTAGTAAACCATAAGCTCTGGAAGGTCAGGCTGTGCCCCTAACTATATGATGATGCACAAAATATCACTTATTTTAAGACAGAAGTTCTGTAAGATCAGGTTATCCTTGTCTTGCCAATACTAGAATCAGAAAAGCATCTTTTATTTTTGAAAAAAATGCGTGTTTTAATAATGCATTATTTTGTGAACACTTGCTGTTTGGCTTCAGGCTAATCAGCATGTGTAACAGTCATTAATCAGGGTCTAGATTTTAAGAATGTATCATTTCTTCAGCGTCATTGTGGCTTCTCCTAAGCCACACCTTAAATTTATGGTACTTTCAGCATTCCTTCACAAAAAGTATCATCTCTTTTTATATTAATCAATCTACATTTTTTAAAAAGGGAAAAAAGAGGGCGCCTGGGTGGCTCAGTCGTTAAGCGTCTGCCTTAGGCTCAGGTCATGATCCCAGATTCCTGGGATCGAGCCCCGCATGGGGCTCCCTGCTCCGCGGGAAGCCTGCTTCTCCCTCTCCCACTCCCCCTGCTTGTGTTCCTGCTCTCGCTATCTCTCTCTGTCAAATAAATAAAATCTTTAAAAAAAATTAAAAAAAGGGAAAAAAGAAAAAAAAGAGAAGATGCAAGTTCCACAAATTGTGAACGAAAAGGCAGATTTAGAGTGTTAAGACCTGAAAGTTTCTTTTTTCTTTCTTTTTTTTTCAGAGAGAGAGAGAGAGAGAGAGAGAGAGAGAGTGGGATTGGGGGAGGGGCAGAGGGAGAGAGAGAATGCCAAGCAGGCTCCACACCCAGTGCTGGGCCCACTTGGGGCTTGAGATCATGACCTGAGCCGAAATCAAGAGTCAGAAGCTTTGTTGATGGAGCCACCCAGGCGCCCCAAAATCTGGGAGTTTCAAAGTGTGTAATAATAGCTGCTTTTTATCAAATGTCTACAATACCCTGATTCTCTGCTAGGTGTTTTATCCTTATTTAATTTAATCCTCACTACACTCCCCAAGGTCAGTATTATCTGTTTATTATGGTGTGAAAACTGAAAGGTTACATTAGTTGTCCAAGGTCACAAAGCTAACCAGGGCAAGAGCTGGTATTCAAGCCACATCTGACTCTACCACCCTGATCCCTCCCAGAACATCCCTGATTCAAAGAAAAGACTACGACACAATGTCTCCGTACGTAGCCCACCATAACAAAACACGAATAAAGCCTTGTTTTTAACAAAATCTAGGTCATCCATCTCTCTCCCTATCCTAGATGGGAGAGAATGCCTCCAACATGCTCCCCTGTGCCCAGAGCCTCTCCCCGTACTATTTCCAAAATTCAGGGTTGTAAAAGAGTGTTTTAACTGAAGAGGGTCTAGGCTAGCACCACCCCCAGATCTCCCTTCAATTAGGCTTGCTCTGCTTATCCCTGTCTTTTATACTGGGCTTCTATTTAATAGGATTTGAATTGAGTAAAGGATTCCAAAGGTCTAACTTCACCAAAGTTAGAAAAACACTAGGGCACCTGGCTGGCTCAGCTGGTAGATTGTGCAACTCTTGATCTTAGAGGTGTAGGTTTGAGCCCCAGGTTGGGTGTAGAGATTACTTAAAAATAAAATCTTTAAAAAAATTCCTTCAGCTTCAGATATTTAATAAGTCAAGGTGCCATAGGGGCACGAGACTCTTGATCTCAGGGTTGTGAGTTCAAGCCCCACGTTGGGCTTAGAGTTTACTTAAAAATAAATTAAATTAAATTAAATTAAAAAAAGAAAAAAACATTGATGTAGCTCAGCTCTTTCTTTTATAGATGATACTCAGACCCAGTGGGCTTGAGTAAAATCACCGAGAAAGGTAGGACAGATCCTTTTCTCTCTAAGGTTTTAATGGCTGGGACACTACAGGGAAACTATGGAATGACAAAGACAACCACCACGGGAAATATGTTCCAAGAGCCTTTCTGGCTTGTTGACCCAATAGTGGATGGTGGCTGACCCAGATTTAAATTCTGGCTGTATCACCTACTACTGGATTATTTTGAGCGAGTTACTTAACTTTGCTGAGTCTCTTCATCTGCAAAAGGGACACCCTAATGCCTGCTTGTTGGGGTTTTGTGACAATTAATAGTGTATTTAAAACACCCAGCATGTAATAGGTTTTCCTTTCCATCCTCAGAACCTTCCAGCATGTCATTCTCTGTCTGGGAGCTCTCTTCTCACTCTCCTATTCAGGGAGCTAACTTGTACTTACTCTACTTTCCTTCATTTCTTTCCCTGGGTTTGAATCTAAGGTCTTAGATTCTTACTAATTAAGTGACCTTGGGAAAGTCTCCTCATCTATAAAATGGGGGTCCTAATAACATACACCCATAGAATTATAAAAATAAGATGACATGAACTGCTTAGAACAGTGACTAATAAATATCAGGTCTCAATAAATTTTAACAAGGGCAGTTTGTGGGGTCCACAAAATAATTCTGGAAGACTCTCTTTCCTTCATAAGTAAGCTATTCACATTGCCTGGAAGCTTAGGATCTTTATGCTTTATTCTTGGAGTTCAGGAATTTCACCAGGGCATACTTTTAAAAGTCTGTTCTGCCAATCTCTCTTTTTAAAAATATTTTATTTATTTATTTGAGAGAGAGCACATGCCGGGGGTGGGAGGTGGCAGAGGGAGAGGGGGAAGCAGGTTCCCTGCTGAGCAGGGAGCCCAACATGGGGCTCAATTCCAAGACCCTGAGATCATGACCTGAGCCAAAGGCAGACACTTAACTGACTGAGCCACCCAATCTCTATCTTTTAATTGGTATATTTAGACTACTTACATCTACTATAATTATTGGAATATGAGGAGTTAAGTCTGACATTTTGTTATTTATTTTGTCCCCCCCTTTCCCCATTCCTGTCTTACTTGTTTCCCTGTGGATTACTGAGCAATTTTTAGAATTCCAATTTGAATTGTCTATAACGTTTTTGAGTGCATCTCTATAGGTTTTTTTTGGTCAAAGATAAAGTTATGTAGACATAACTTATCACTGTTTACTGATGCTGACATTTTACCACTTCAAGTGAAATGCACATTTAGGTCCCTTTACCCTCTCTCCTTTTTAATATAATTGTCTTAAATATTATATATGCTGAGGACATCCAATAATATAATTTTTGTTTCCAATACCAAACATAAATTAGGAAACTCAAGAGGAAAATGACATTTTACTATATTAACCAATATTTTTACCCTTTCTGTTATTCTTTCTTTATTGCTGATATTCCAAGTTTCCTTCTTTTATCATTCTTTTGTGTTTGAAGAATTCCCTCTAGTCATCCTTTCAGGGGAGGTTCATTGGTCACAATTTCCCTTAGTCTTTCTTCACCTTAGTTTTTCGCTTCCATTTCTGAAGGATATTTTTAATGGATATAGAATTCTAAGTTGATGGTGATTTTCTCTCCGCACTTGAAAAATGTTGCACCACTTCCTCTGACCCCCATTTCAAATAAGAATTTGGCTCTCATTGGAATTGATGTTCCTCTGTAAGTCACTTGTCATTTCTCTCTGCTATCAAGATTTTTTATTTTTTGTCATTAGTTTTCAGGAGTATAATTATGATGCCTTGATGTGAATTTCTTTGTTTCTTTGAGTTTTTCTCCCTTCTGGAATTTGCACAACTTCTTCGATCTAGACTTTTATCTTTTGCCAAATTTGGGGAATTTTCAGCAATTATTTCTTCAACTGATTTTTCAGTCCCACTTTCTCTCCCCTGTCCTTCTCGGACTCTGATAATATGAGTGTTAGCTGAACATTGTTCTCTTTTTTTCCCCAGTCTATTTTCTCTCATTAATCTGCCCTTAAATTCACTGATTTTATCCTTTGCTACCACCACTCTACTGTTGAGTTTATCCAGCGAGTTTTAAACTTCTTTTGTTGTATTTTCCAATTACGTAATATCCATGTGGTTATTTTTTATAACATCTATTTCTTTGCCAATATTTCCTATGTTTTCATCTGAGAACTCATGATTGTTTGTTGAAGCATTTTTAGGATGGCTACTTTAAAAACATTGTCAGATAATTCCAACATCTGCAGCTTCTTCATTTCGGTGTCTGTTGATTGTCTTTCATTCAAGGTGAGATTTTTCTAGTTCTTGGGTATGATAAGTGATTTTTTCAAATTGTATCCTGGACAATTTGGGTATGATGTTATGAGATTCTGGATCTTATTTTAATTCTGTTTAGGCCTCAGCTGACACTGTACTAGTAGGGAAAGAGAACCCTGCCTCGTGACCCCTGGGTGGGGATGGAAGTCCAAGTCCCCGCTCAGCCTCTACTGACACCACCTGGGGCAGAGTGGGAGATGCATCGTGTGGCCTCAGCGCAGGGGTGGGCATCCAAGTTCTCTACTTAGCCTCCACTGACCAGGGTTGGGAGAGTGGGAATAGGAGTGTTGTGTGTAATTTTTTAGTCTGGTGTTTGGCTGGAATGGGGTACCTGTTGTTACAAAGGCTCCTGTCTTATTAGGCTGCCCTTTGCCATTCCTTTGGCTATGGAAATCAGACTTTTCTTGAGGTCTTTTTTTTTTTTTTTTTTTAATCTGTGCCTGTTGGCATTTCCTAGTCATGGGTTTCTCTACTGCCTGGTCTGGGATATATAGGATGAAAAAAGAAAACCTAGGGAATTTGTTGCCACGTCGTTCTTTGAGTCCCGAGGTGCCTAGCTGGTCTGCCTTTCCTCTCCATCATCCAGAATTTTCCTATGTTTGTTTTACACATTATGTCTAGAGGTTTTAGCTGTATTTAGCAGGAAAAATAGGGAGAAATGTGTTCCTCCATCTTGTCCAGAACTGGAAGTCCTAGGTATGTGATATTATTTTATTTTATTTTGTTTTATTTTATATTATATTAATTTTTCAAGTAATCTCCACACCCAACGTGGGGCTTAAACTCATGACCCCGAGATCAAGAGTTGCACGCTCCATTGACTGAGCCAGCCAGGCTCCCTGCCATGGTATGTGTTTTTAAATTACTGCTGGGGAGCATTCAATGAGTCTTTTCTATTTGAAGATTCAAGTTCCTTAAAGTCCCTAAAATTTTCTCCCATCATTTCTTTGGTGATTGCTTCACCCCGTTTTACTTTTGCTCCATTTGCTACTCTATTATGTGTATATCTGTGTAATTATGCGTAATATTATGTGTATATTATATGTACATTTCACCCACATTTTTAACCTTTTCACTCATAATTTCCATTTCTTTGTATTTTTGGTTTGGTACTGTGGGATTGTTCTCCTTTTTCATCTTCCAGGTCATTAAATCAATTTTCAGTAGTGTTCATTCTATTTTTCACTTCCACAGTTAAAATGTTTACATTTAGAAATTGTCTTTTTAACTTCCCAAAACGATGTGTCTTCATTCTGATTCTGTCTTTCCAATCTCTACTTGAATCTCCTTAAGATTCTTATTTTAAAAACTTAACTTTTTCTTTTAAATCTATCTCAATAGCTCTTTAGCTTGGTCTTCTTCCTTCAAGCTATGGAGTCTCCTTAAATGACCTCTGATCTGCTTTGGCCACTCATGTTGGCACCTGGGCCTGTCAGGCTCCTGTGGCCTCTTGGGTAGCAACAGTGCAGCAGTCACGAAAGCAAAGGAAGCTGATGCTTCTCCAGTAGCCTAGTGGTGAACAAGCCTGGTCGGCTGGGCCCACCATGGTGAGGTGAGGTGGGAGAGGCTTCTAGGATCTTCAGACACCCCGTATGAATAGGGAAGGGTTGGGCTGCTGTGTACCATTGTGTAGGTTGTCTACTATACAAGGGTACCTGGTTGAGAGAATCAGCAGGAGCTCAAATCTACTGGCTGAGTTGTGTACCATGGTGTGGAGCTACATCTGCCTGAAGGAAGGGAACATTATTTTCTTGTTTTCACAAAGGCGTCTGAGGAGGGGATGCTTTTTTTCTAATCCACTGTATGGGCCAGTAGTGGCCCTGGGAGGGATAGTTTGGCCCAACTGTGACATTCCCCTCTAGGGAGACAGACCTCAGCAGAATCAGGCATCTTCCCTCAGGGTTCTGTGCAGGAAGTGGGCAGGGGCAGTTTCTACTCACCTGTGAAAGGGTCCCTCCCACTCCTTTGGGGCCAGCTGGGCCTCTCAAGTGGCTCCAGAATCCAAAGCCCTCACTGTCAGCTCACTAGCGAGGCAGGCACTTCCCAGGCTCCTGGGAATTGGTCCTCCCCACAGTTTTAAACAGTGTGACAGAGACGGCATCCTTCACCAGCCCTGCACTGGTTCAGTCTCCCTGGGTATGTGTGACATCTCCGTTATGTTCCAGCTCCAGGCCCTCACATTCTACCCCCTCCAGTCCCCGTACGTCTCACGGCATGACTTACCTCTGTAGGGAGCTGGGTGAGATGGGGGAGTCAATTATGAGAGGCAGGCCCCCATCTTTAGAGGATTCCTCTGGGATAGTCATCCTAAAATGATTTATGACATTTCTCCATATTACGATTCTGTTGCAGTCATCTTCCTCCCCAGAAGGGTAGAGCTCTGTTACCCAGATAAACTGGAATTTGAATCCCCTTTGCCAGCTGTGACCTCATACAAATCATTTGACTTCTCTGAGCTTGTCTCAGTTTCTTCTTCTGTAAAATGGGGATAATAATGTTTGTGTTGCCTAAATCAAGGAGCTATTGAGAGAATATTGAGAGATTGCTTTGTCTGGTGTTTTATAAACGGTAAAATGCTATGAAAAGTAAAGGAACTGAAGAAAGTGATGATGGAGGGATGGTGGCATCTGCCCCTTGGGCTGTGGGGAGCAAAGCGGCAGATTCAGAGCAGAATGGAGCCTGTGGTAATTGGAGCAGATGTAGTGGCAAGACCAGAGTAGGGCCATGCTAGACCCTGGCTGCATCCTCAAGGGCACGCCATCAGAACTGATCTCCCAAAAGCTGAACCAACAGAGAAATAGAGAATTTTAAAAAGAATTAAAAAGGAAAAAGCTGCCGAAGCCACTCCTTTATTTTCAAAGCTGTCCCTCAGAACACTGAAAGATTTATCATCTGAGGAATTAGATTAAAAGCTTGTCTTGCAGAGGCATAAAGAACTCAAGTATTTTCAAAAAATTGTGATAATCATTCCCAGCTCTATCCCATCCTTTCCCTCTGTTTCCAACCCTGTCATGAAGTCCATTGCCATGAGCAATAGATTAGAACAGCAACTTTATCAAGAAGCAGAGAATGTGATTAGGGAGAGGGAAAGAAATGTAAGCAGACAAGGCTGATTGGGAGAGTTGAGGAAGCAGTCCAGAAAGGAGACATGCTTGCCACATCCCCATCCCCCACCCCTCCTAAAAAAAGTAAAAATGGGTCGTCTTCAGGAGCATGACTGTGGTAAGTGATCAGACACAGTTTGGAGATTACGGAGATGGGGCTCTCTTTGCTAATACACAGAAAATGGACTCTCTTCCCTAACTCCCTGTTTGTTGTATTTTACAGTGAGCTGGACAGTTCATTTTTAAGAAGTGAGCAGTGAAAGTCCGCTTCTGTGTCCTAGAATCTTGGGATTAAGGACATGTTGTTTTTATGTCATCGTTTCTCTCTGGAGAGCAACAATTTACTTGTCCTTAAGAAGTAATATAATCTTCATGATAAGCACCCAGTTTCTTTTGCAGAGAACAGCCGAACCGCTCTTTCTGACTAGGTCACACTTTAGCTTCCTTAATCTCGAAGAATCATTTGGTTTGGAGCTTAGGAGACCTCGGTCTATAAGGTATCATTCTCTCCCTTTCCAGCAAAGGAGACGGTAGCTCAGAGAGGTGATGTGACTTACCCCTATCCACACAGCAGTGTAGGGACAGAACTGGGTTCTAAAACTCGAGAGCACTGCTTTTCTGCAAGCAGCTCACAGTAGGTGCAGCCTTGGATCTCATAGAGGGCTATTCTTAATGGTCTACCTACAGTACTCCAACAGTCCATGAGTCTGGGCTCACCCTACTCTCAAAGAAACTGTCTTTGTTTTATTTCAGGATTCAGTAAGTCTTGAATATTAAATATATGTACTTAGTTTTTGTGGTATGATAACACTCTCATAACCAAACCATTCCATTCCCTATCCAGTTTGGGTTTGTGTTATACTGCTACATGTCAAAAGACACGAGTCCATAGTAGGCAGTCGACAATGTTGGATGAATGACTTCGTGGAGGCCCATTAAGGAATCGTGTCATTTGAGATCTAAGAGAAACCTCGAAGGTCATTTGGTCTCCTCTCTTCTGTAGCCTGAAGAGTGAGGGGACTTGGGCAAGTAACACAATGGTACTAGAATCCTTTTTTTTTCCTGTTTCCCAGACCACTGTTCATTTTTTCACCTGCACTGCTGCTTATTAATTTGATATGAAGGTATTAAAATGGCCAATGTACTTGTGTTCTGGTATACAAAATAAAAGTTTCTAACATCTACTTTAAAAACGCTACTCCACACAAAATGACAGGGACATGTATAAAACAATTCTTTTTTTTAGCCATATGGAATTTGATCATTCTGAGGAAGAGCAGAAACTTGTCCTAAATCACTACAGACAGTAAAGCTGAAATTTGAAGCAGCAAACGATTCTATTTTGGGAACAATAGATACCAAGTCAGGAAGAGTTAGGCATTCCAAGAAGGAAATTGTATAGAAAAAGCTAACTATTAAGTCAGCTCTCAAAAGTATTTGAATGCAAAGGAGATTAATTCAGATAAGGAGAAGGTATGGGCACTTAGCAGATAACAAATGGCACATTCATGCCGTAGAGAAAGCAAAACTTTTAGCTGAAATGGTACTTATGGGAAATAAATCCAAACCTCAGATGTTTTAGTCAGGAAGTCTCATTAGGATGCAACACAGCTTCTCATTATGGATTATTACAGTGTCACTAAAAAAAGGAGAGACATCTGAGAGGGACAAGGCGTGATCAAATAGCCATATGAGAAATTGCAATCTTGCTGTATCTTGCTCTGTGTTAATATTGGATCATTGGATGGTATTCTCTCACCAAAAATGGCTTCAGAGTGACAAAAACAGATTAAAAGTGATCTAGATTGAAATGACAGCTGTTAGGGTAAAGTTGTTTTGAGAATCTTTTGTATATGTTATTCATCGATTTATTTATTCATTCAACAAATATCTATAGAGTCCTAGGAAGACAAAAATAAATAATTGTCTTTCTCAAGGAGGCTTCAAGAAGACAGACATGTAAATAAATCATTGTAATGCGGTATGCTTGGTGCTTTATTTGAAGAATAGCCCAAGCACAGCACAGCCACAGAGGAGGGGCTAGGGAAGACCTCATTTTTTGAGCAGGATTTAAAGGAGGAAGAATTTGTCTGGCAAGTTGTAGGAAAAGCAGGAAAGGAGGAAGCCTCCCAGGGTGATAGGCATTAGCTTCTGCAAAGCTCTTAGCTGGGGGGGATTTAGAATCCCGGGTGAGGCCCCGCTCAGCTACTGCAGGGCTGTGGAGTCTTAGCTGAATGGCTTCACAGGCAGGAGCCTCAGTTTCCCTCTGTGAAAAAGGAGCCTGGGAGTCCTCACTGCGTACACTGAGTATATAGGTATGACTAAGTGCCAGCTAGCAGGGAATGACCACTGTTTTATCTCTAGTCCCTCTTTTCAGAAGATCCCTAGGTTTCAGGTATTCTTACTATGCTCCCTTTGCAGAGGAAGAAACGGAGAACAGAGGGGTTGTGGAACTTGCCCAAACCAACACAGGTTAACAAGTGGCTGTGTTGGGATTTGAGGAAGGGCTGTTTGGCCTGGCACATAGTATTAAGTTAATAAATTGTAGCTATTTTTACTATTGTGAAATATGATGTGCCCTAGGAACATGAGGTATTTGGCATGAGGTAATAGGGTGATGTCTCGTTGGGGCTCTTGCCGTAACAGGTCAGATTACTGAGGGCTTCATGCCATGCTAAGCACTTAGGATTTTATCACAGGGTCGAGAAGAAACAATGGAGGTATCTTGAGCAGTGACTTGTCAGATTCATGGTTTGAAAAGATCCCTGGCAGCATGAAGAAAGATGAATTGCAAATAGGCTAGACTAGAGGCATTTACTATGGCTTCACCAAGAAATGGCAAGGCTCCAACTAAGTAAGGCCTGGGCAGCAAGCAAGATGAAGAGAAGACATGGATAAGAGGTGTTATGGAGAGTTGACTGGACTCAGTGACCAGTAGGGTATGAGGACCTGGGAGAGGGAAGAGTCTAGAATATCCCCCTTGGTTTTGGTTTCAGTGCTACTACCATTTGAGCTATGGAAGCAATGCAGAAGGGGTAATTTAGGGGAAAGTTGTGAGTGTGGTTTTGGCTCTTTCGAGACTGGGGCAACTGAAGAGGATTCAGGAGATGTCCAGCTGGCAGTTAGGTCTTTGGAGCATAGAAGGTCTAGGCTGAAGCCATGCATCTGATAGAACTGCTCAGTGAGAGAGGAGAGACAAAAGAGACCAAGAGGGGACATGAGCAACATTGGCATTTAACCAGCCGGCAGACAAGGAAGACTGAGGGAGAAGAATAATCCGAATGGGAACCTAGGGGGTGCCTGGGTGGCTCAGCCGTTAAGCGTCTGCCTTCAGCTCAGGTCATGAAAGCCCCGCATCCCGCTCCCTGCTCGACGGGAAGCCTGCTTCTCCCTCTCCCACTCCCCCTGCTTGTGTTCCCTCTCTTGCTGTGTCTCTATCAAATAAATAAATAAAATCTTAAAAAAAAAAAAAAAGAATGGGAACCTGGGCAGAGAGAGTGGCAGGAGCCCAAAGGTGAAACGGCTTACACATTAAGGCTCCTGAAGAGGCAGATAGTTCTGGCAGGGGCAGCTAGGAAATTGAGAGGGACAGGACAAAATTCTGTGGGAGAAATTTGTACTCACTGGCCAAGAGGGTGAGTTTTTGTTTTCCTTTCTGACAAGTGCCCTCTTCAGTCCTTAATAATCTGCATTAGGGAGAGTAATTTGGTTATTAATCTTTATCTACAACACATAATTTAAAAAATTAAACTCTATTTAGAGATAATTGTAGATTTGCATGGAGTTGTAAGAAATAATGTGGACAGGTAAAACACTTAAGTTTTTAGAAGCTTAATTTCCACCATGGCTTCAGAATTTTCCATTTTTTGTCCACTTCCCTGAATGGTGCTGATCCTGAGGGAGAGTTTGGGACACTGTATCTGGAGTGGAGACAGGAAGCAGGAGACAGGAAGCCGACCCCAAGGAGTGAAGGGCTAACTCAGCCCATGGAACTGGGTGGCAGAGGGGCTGGGGCATTGAGAGAAGAGAGATCTTTGGGGCACTGGGAGAAAAGAGATCTTGCGGGTAGGTAGGAGGCCTTTTAAAGACAGACTCTGAGGAGAGAGGTTTTGAATAGAAGCCTGGATTTGGAAGTGAAAGATAGAGGGAGGTAGGGGCTGGGTGCCTTTCTTCACCTGGGCCAGGCAGGCTCCAACTGCTGCAACGCTATTTTTGTTTTTGTTTTGTTTTTTGATGGACCCCCTTATAAATAAATATTTGTGCTCCATTCCATCACCAGAACAACCTAACATACCAACCTGATGGTGCCCTTCCCTACTCAAAACTCCTACCTCTCCTGCTTCAGCTCTCAGCTCCCATCCTTCCCTCACTGGGATCCCTCTCATCTTTGGGTCTTTGTTCCCGTGGCCTCTGCCCAGAAAGCTCTCTCCACACTCCACCTTTCACTGGCTAACCTACTTGGACTTTCCCGGTTTCTGTATAGAAGGCATGCTCACCAGGAGGCCTTCTTCCCTCGCTCAGCCAATGCAGGTGCCCCTCGTTGGCACCCTGGGATCACACTATTGTTAGAAGAAGTGCGCTGAATTAACAGCCCATTAGACAGTACATTCGAGAGGGCAGTGAGAGTGCTTTATTGGAAGCTGTATCTCCAGTGTCTAACGCGGGGTAGGGATCTAGTAGGTGTGGAGAAGATTCTTCAGCAAGGGGAAGAGTTCTCAGAGGCATGCATTTCGGTCCGACGGATAGAGAGGTGGTAGGACCGGAGTCCCACATAGCTGGAGTTCTTCGAGAGGCCTTGGAGTATGACAGCCAGGGGAAGGGTGGGGTGAGAAGGTCTTTCCTTGGGACTACTCTGGGTTCCAGCTCTGGCCCCACCGCCACCGGGCTGGGTGACCTTGGGGAGCCCCTTTCCTCTCCCGGCCTCAGTCTCCCCCGTGGGTACTCGGCGGACGCTGCGTGCCCAGGTGGGAAGCCGCGGAAGGCCGGCGGAGGCAGGGCCCGGGTGGGAGCGGGACCGCCCACTGCGGCGGGCCGGGACCTCCGGGGCCCGCGGAGGCGGCGCGCGGGGCTCCTCCCCCGGGCCGAGGGCCGCGGCGCCGGCAGCTGGCGGCCTCGCAGCTGCAGCCTCAGCACCTGCCGCGGCCAGACGGCGCGGGCGCGGCCGGGCCCTGCGCCCCCCCTCCCCCTCCGGCTGCAGCCGCGGCGCGGGAGGCGGAGCCCGAGCCGAGCCCGAGCCGAGCCGCTGCCCGAGCCTTGCCCGCGTCCGTGCCCGCCGCCGGGCGGGGCCGCCCCTCGCCGAAAGCGTCAGCTCTCCCGGTCCGCGTCCGCGCGGGCGGCGCCTCCTCTGCAGGTAAGGGCGAGGTCCCGGCGCCGCAAAGTTTTTGGGGGACTGATGGTGCCTACGCCCCGGGCCTGCGCCTCCGGGAGCTGCAGGCTGCCTGTCCCTCGGCTTCCTCCGCCGTGCGCTCCGTTTGCACCAGCGACCCCGGGTGACCCGCGCCCGCCTCCAGTCCTCGTGTTCTTATCCCTGTGGGAGGTGCGTCCGCGGGCTCGCTCAGGGCCGGCAACAGTTAAATCTCCCACAGTATCAATGTGTTGCTTAAGTTTTTGAGATCTGCATAGTGGAGTGCAAAGAGCGGCAAACCGGGAGGCGGGAGACCTGGGTTCAGGTGCGGCCACGGCCAGCGCCAACTTTCTGAGTGACCTCGGACCAGCCAGCCCAGCCCCGTCTCGACGGCCACACTTGGACCAGGAGGGGTTCACCGGGGATGGCCATCTGAAGTGCATGCCTGTGTTGCCATTTTGTGAGTCAGGGGCACCCCTGAGTGTGTCAGCTCCAGGGCTCCTTGGGGGGCGGAACCCACAGAAGTCAATCTGGGGCGGGGGCCAGGGAGGGGGTCATGTCGCTAACCAGCAGCTGTTTTGGCTGAGCTGTAGGAGGGTTGTTGAGCCAGTCTCTGGAAATAAAGGATGCTCCCAGAGCTAGGAGTCCGGGCCCTGGCTTCTGGTGACCCCTCTGCCATCCACGGACTGTGTGACCTTGGGCAAGTCCCTCCTCCACGCACTGGTTTTGCCTCCCACGAAGTGGGGAGGGCGGAATGTGCACCGAATGATGGTTGCGGTCCTTCTGCCGTAAAGTCTGGAGAAGTAGAATCTTCCAGGTCTCTTTATTTAGGGTTAGTTTGGGTAGAGGAACTCTTTCACCAAACATTCACCCAGCACTTGCTGATGGGAGTTTAGAAAATAAAGGAGGCATTTGCAGTGTGCTTTGGGAGTCCCGAAATAGACGTGGCAAGGATTGGTGAATGCTGGCCTTCCCTCCTTCAGTGCCTTGGACCATCATAAAATATTCAACAGCATAATGATTTGTTTTCAGAGTGGCTTATAGATCAGGAAGTGTTTCTGTTTGTGAGTCGGTTATTTTTGTTAAAACCTCAAAATGGTTGTTTGGGGAAAAAAATAAGGCACTGTTGTAGGGGTCCTGACATAGAGGCCAACATCTACTTGTTTCTAGTCTAAAGTGATGCTTTCCGATCGAGATGATGTAGAAAATCACTCTAAATCAGGCATTCTTTGGTGGGTGTTCAACATGGGCATAGTTGGAGAGGCCTACACTTTGGCAAGTCCATATCTTCCAGGACTGCATTCCGATGCAGCCACATCAGAACAAGCACAAGGTAATTAACTGATGTCCTAGAAGGTGAGCTTTGTTCTTTTGCCCAATCTCCTGTGCCCCTTGGTCTGCAATTAGCGTCTCCCCAGTGTGTGGGTGAAATCCATTACCATGAAAGGGTTCTTATGAAAGTGATTTTATTATTTTATTTCCTTCCTCGACTTCCTGGTTTTAAGTTTCAAGCTTTATGAAATCAGAGAACTAGTAAGAGTGTGCTTTGTGATTGGGGCAGGAACACGGCAGAGTTGTGGTACATACGTTTGCCTTTCCCCAGCCATACTCTGTAGTTGAAGCTAATTTGTCCCGAGCCTTTGATGGTTCAGATGCATTAGAATGCCACCAGTCTTTTCCCTCTTCCTTCTTCAGTGATTCGACCAGCACTTTGTCACCACTCATTCAGGAAGAAACAAATAGGAAAAATACCAGTAGGCCCTCCCCTCAAGGAGCTCAGGGTCTAGTGAGGAAGAAAGAGGAACATACTACAGGCCATTCTGGGAGTTATTACTGGGGACCCCTGGGGACCCTGGGGAGGGTGAATTCTAACTGGGGATGATGGGGAAGACTGCACCATGGAAGGTGGAAGGAAGAAGAGGATTTCAACAGGTGGTAGAAAGTGGAAAGGCCATTTTAGGTCAAGGAACTGGTGTGAGCGAAGGCACAGGGTCAGGAAAGCTCAGGGCCCAGACGGAGAACAAGAGGGTCAGGTGGGAGCGAGGAGAAGGCAGAACACTTCAGAGTAGAGGACAGTGGGGAGAGGCCCAGGAGGCTCCCAACCTGGGCTTGAATCCACACTGGCTTGGGGATATTGGACCTCTGAACCTCACTTTTTGCATTTGTAAAAGGGGAATAATAATTCCAAATGCACAAGGTTAAATGAGATCATGTATAAAGTGTGTAACAGTGTTTGCATATGATAGATATTTGGTAATAATTTCTTTTATTAGAGTGTTCATGGGCAAGCTCCATAAGTGTTGCTAGACACCACTGAAGTATATGAATAGTGCCTTTTGTTTTAGCGTGGGTATTGACTTGGAACCTCACCATCAGACTGGAGGTCCTGTGCCAAGGTAATTTGCATTCGAGGTACCTCATGATTCAAGGGCAGGGGCTTTTTGTTCTTTGGGGGTGCTCAGATCAGATACTGACATCAACACCAGACAATGCCCTGTAAATACTGTTAGGTGGTGGGAGGCCACAGGGAGGTTAATCAGAACACACAATCCCTGCTTCCCACAAGCTTATCACTATGTGCTCAAGGACCCAGGTGGGGGTATTTGACAGTCAGACACAGTTATAAATACGTCAGCATTGTCCATATATGCTGGGAACCATCTGCCTTAGTGTGGGTTGCTGGAGATTTGTAGTAGCCAAGGAGGGAAAATAGGGCAGGAGGGCGAAGAAGGATATTGCAATACTTTATGAACCTGCGTACACCATGTGGCAGCTGTAATACTGTCCTTCATTTGTTCAGGCAACACTTACTCATAAAACACCTCCTCTGTGCCAGGGCATGATTCTAGATGCCACAGGAATACACTGGAACTAAAGAGAAGATCCCTGCCTTCCTGGAGTTTATATTCTAGTTGGAGAAACATCATAAACAAGTAAACCCATAAATAATTACAGGCTGGCTAAGAGCCAAGAAGGAAATGAGCAGGGTAAAGTGAGAGAAAGTAATGGGGGTGGTCGAGGAAGGCCTGCCTGCGTCAGTGGGAGCTAAAGGAGAGAAGGAACCAGTCAGGGGGTGCCTGGGTGGCTCAGTTGTTAAGCGACTGCCTTCGGTTCAGGTCATGATCCCAGGGTCCTGGGATCCAGCCCCTCATCGGGCTCCCTGCTCTGCGGAAAGCCTGCTTCTCCCTCTCCCACTCCCCCTGCTTGTGTTCCCTCTCTCGCTGTGTCTCTCTCTGTCAAATAAATAAAATCCTAAAAAAAAAAAAAAAAAAAGCCAGTCGGGATTAGAGCTGGGGGTGGGGGTGGGGGCAGGGTGCAGTCCAGCTCAGTAAGAGGCTATGGGGCTTTGGTGTGAGAACGCAGACTCTGGGCCGCAGCGCTTAGATTTGAATACCGGTCCCACTGACAACTAAGTATGTTCCATTGTCAGGTTATTTAATCTCCTGGGCTTCAGTTTCTTCCTCTGTAAACTGTGTATAATAACCCTGCTTGATAGAGTTGTTTGGGAGTTAAATGAATTGATATATGTAATGTACTTGAAAAAGTGCCAGGTATGTAGCAAGTTCCAAAGGGAAATTAAATTAAGAGAGTGGGGTGGCAGTGAAGAGGGATAGGGCAAATGCAAAGGCCCAGAGGACCGAAAGGCTTTGTGTGTTCTAGGACCAGACAGTCTGTGTGCATGGATATTACCCCCAGAGTTATCGGGAGACTCCAGAGCAGGTTCTCTGCTCCTTCAATACAAAACTCTGTTTTAGGAGTCCTGAGAAGAGCAACACCCCATGACAACACTCTTCCCGAGTGGTGTGGTGAGCTGCCGCCCACTTTGGGAACATCCCCACTGTACGCCCACTTCTTCAAGATCTCTTTCCCTCTCTCCCTTCATCTCTCCTTTTCTTACCCTCCCTCTCCTGCCCCTTCCTCCTTTCCTCCCTGTCCCTCCCTCCCTCGCTGCCTTCTCCCTTCCCCCCATCACTGCAAGCCCTGAAGAGTAGTGCCCTGGAGTGCTCACATGTGCAAAGGGGAAGCATGCTTAGGGTCACCAAAGCCAGCCTTGCCCGCTCCCTCTGCGACACCTCCCCTGGCCAGCATCCTCCCGCTCCCACGCTGGAAACTCCATGGCACGGGGTGGGGGGCTGGGCACCACATAGTCACCTACGACCTTACTCTCTCCCTTGATCCCTCTTTACTGAAATCCATTCACTCACCAAGTCCTGTCATTTTTACTTGCAAAATCTCTCTCAAACATGTCCCCACATTTCCATTCTCTCTCTGAACATCAGCCTTCTGTTTTGTCTAATGTATGGCCCAGAGACCTGCAGTGGGTCCCTTGTGTATGGATAATGAAGTCCAGAGTCCTCAGGCCGGCGGATATGACGGGCTGTCTCCATCAATTCTCCCCGTGCCCCTCTTCCCTCACCGTGTCCTCCACACTTAATCCCTCCATCCTTGGCCTCTCCATCTGGCCCCTCTGCCTGCACGTACCTCAGCCCTGGTGGTCATGCCCACGCCTGAGGGCCCAGCTCAGAGCCTGTTTGCCCTAGCAGCTGTCTTCCGGACCCCGCATCCCAGGGTTCTCATCTTGCCCTGATCTCCCGCTGCCTTTAGTACCGCTCATTAGGGAGGCTGTCACCCATCAACCGTGGAGGATGTTGTGTGCGGTCACTTGTGCACCAAGGCCATGGCCTTGAGAAGTCCCTGAGAGGCCAGACAGTGTCCCTCTGATGTCTGCCCCACAGCCCTTCTCACAGAGCCTAGCCCTAGTGCGGGTTTGATATGTGTTTGCTGTAATGGATTGACAAAAGCCTGTGATTTTCCTGAGATCTGAATTGGTTTGAGTCACACCAGAAACACGATGCTGGTGCTCCAGGGCTTGTGGTCCCCAGCTGAACTCACTTGAGGCACTCTGATGCCTTGAAATGTAGGTCTTTCATTTGATGAAGAGTTGATGTCACCTCAAACAGGAGTCTGAATTTTGAATTTAACCTTCCAATATGGCCTGTTTTTAAGAGATATACTATGTAAAAAAATGAACCTCCAAGCTAGATAAACTTATCAATAATTATTTACATTATAAAAGGATTTTTCACCATACCAAAAATCTGGTATAGAAAGCTTTCAAATACCAAACATGCCTGTGAACTTAACACCATTCAGTATATAAAGTTTTGATTTATGCACAGCTCTTGTAGCCATATACTTCTATAGCCTAAGATATGTGCCAAACTTAATATGCATTCATAGAAGAATAATGCTCTCTTAAATTTGTTTGGGTAACTACAGATTACATTATGCAGCCCTGCAAATGTGAGGGTTTTAAAAATAATGAACTACCTGCCTGAAGGACAATGGAAAGCCCTATTTGGTGCTTGGCCAACTGATGTGAGGGCAGTAACCATTAATTTCATTGAAGTGACACAGTATTTTCAGGGGCCCTCCTGATGTTTGGAGACCTTTTTGCCAGTGGTTAAAATGGTTTGGGCTTCCAGTCATTTCACAAGCTGGCTGATAAATGATGTAGGTGCTTAACACTGGTTCTTTTAGAAAAAGGGGGGGGGGGAGACACTAATTACAAGCTAGAAAAAAAATCTAAAAATATGAAAGCCTATTCCTTTGACCTCTCTTGAGTGATCTGAGAAGCTCAGCCATTTCAGCAAAAGGGTAACATGGCAAATTTTCAAAATCCTGAACAGAAAGAGCTTCAGAGGAATTTACCCGGATGCAACAGTGCTCAGTTCTCTGAGATTTTGACTTAAGAGAAGACAGATGTGCAGGCAGATGAGAAACACTGTGCTTCCTGTTCTCTGAATATCCAGAATGCAGGGTGTAGGCTAGCACTTGTTACAACCAGCGATAACAATACTTCTCCCCGCCAAAAAACCCTCTCCAAAACTAAGTTTTGAGTGTCAATATAGGTAAACCTCTGAGTTACTGCTTTGTTGTTTTCTTTGTTCCAAGTGTAGAATTCAGAAGAATGCAAAAGGAAAAGCAGTTATTAAAATAAACACGGAGTCTCTGTTCTCTCTTGTTTTCCCTGGAGAAAGACATCAAGCCCAAAGCTCCCTTGGTACCAGGGCATAAGCTTTTGGCTCCTGGTCAGGTTAAAGGGTGATGTCCATCTGGACATATATGCTCTCCCTCTTTCTTCTTTCCTGGGTGTCAGAGACATTTGTATACAGGAGCAGGAAGAATTTTTTTTTTTTTCCTGAGCTCATTTCTGGATAGTTGCAGTACTTAGTTTTTTGTTTCTACAAAGGCTGTGCAATAAGTTCCTTAGTTAGAGCACTCCTTGTCTATATGCCAAAAGCCCAGACTCATGAAAAATATTTTATAGGCTATTTTAACTGACAGTCATAGACCTCCAAACAGGGTTGCCAACTCCGGAAATGATCAACTATAGCCTTTTCTGGTGCAGGAATTCCCCTAGCGCACCCAACCTCTTTCTGCTTGGACCTGCCAATCCCCGGGGCCTTTCTATTCCATTGTCAGTTGGCTCTGATTATTAGAAAGTTCTTCATTATGCTGAACTAGTGTCTCCCTCCAGGCTGTGGCTGCTCCATTGGCCTCGATTCTGCCCTTTGAAGCCCCACACAAAAATCCATTTTTTTCTTCCCCGTGATGGCCATTTAAGCCATTTGGACAATCAAAGACAGGGATTTAGTTAGTTAGAATTAGTTAGAAGTTAGGATGCCCCCGTTTATCCAGTCCCCTGAAAAAGACAGAGCTAAGAACTGGACACAGTGGCCATGCAGGTGAGGTCTGACCAGCGTGGAGGGGGGAGCAAGACCATGACACTTCAAAGTCTGTTTTTTGCAATGAGCACAACCTGAGACCTGGTTAGGTTCCCCGTGGGCCCCCTTGAGTTTGCTGGGGAACCCCATGCACGCTGGTGGGCTGTAGAGGAGAGTGTGTGGGATCAGTGGCTGATGTGGAGTGGCTCTGGGTGGGGCAGCCTCCTCTCTGGGACCCAGGTCCTTCATCAGTCTGATAACTTCTCAGGTGCTGTATCAGTCTCCTGTGACTGCAGTCACAAATCACGGCAGCCTTGGCTGAAAACAAGAGACGTGTATTCTCTCACAGTCCTGGAGCCCCGAAGTCTGTAATCAAGGTGTCAGCAGGGCTGCACCCCCTCTGGAGGCTCTAAGGAAGAATTTTTTCTTTGCCTCTTCCAGCTTCTGTTGGCCGCTGGCCTTCCTTGACTTGGGGCTAGTCGCGGCTACCTCTGCCGCCCTAGTCACATGGTCTCCTTCTGTCTGTTAAATCTCCCTATGCTTCACTCTTACAAGGACACTTGTCATTGCATTTAGGGCCCACCTGGATAAAGGAGGCTAAGCACCTCACCTGAAGACCCTTCACTTAATTACATCTGCAAAGATCCTTTTGCCAATTAAGGTAATGTTTATGGATTCTGGGATTGGGGTGTGGACATAGTTCTTAGGGGGCCACCATTCAGCCTTTGGCTTTCTACTGTCTCTACTTATGTGACTGTCTTCTCTGGCCTGTATTTGAACCCAGGTGCCCAGGGTCCCCTCAGGTCTTCATTCTGCAGGTTTCACAGGTCTTCCTTTCTTTAGCATAGCGGCCACTGCTCTGAGGGGCCCTGTCCTGCAGACGTGGCAGGTCTTTCTGGTCCTTCGGTCCTCACCGGCATGCCCTGGCTGGCCAGTGGTGTTTTTATCAATGGGAAGGAGAAGCTGTGGCTATTAAAATATTCATGACCAGTCGTAGGCTTAGGGGAGATCCCATAGTGAACGTGCTCTGGATAGAGAAGGGACACAGAGAGGAAGAGCGAATGTCCTTACAGTTTCCCTCTAACTCAGCCCGAGATTGGCTCATTGAACTTGAGGCAAATTATTTACATTCTCAGTGCCCAAGTACATCTCTCTTTCTGTGAAAAACCAGGAAATGCTTCTTCGCAGCTTTTCAGAGTGTGTCGGAGCGTGATCTTCTTGCCCTTTAGACAGACTGTTTTAGAAGTTCATGGCCCTTTACCTGGAGTCTTCAGTCACTGTGGGCTGATGGGCTCTCCAAATGCAATGCCAGTAAAAGAGGCTTTTCTCCAAAGACCATCACTTTGTTCGCAGTCGACCTGCCAGAGTGCCAAAAAGGCCTCGGACGAGCGGGGGTGTTGGGCCTGGAGAAGCTGGTGGTGGAGCTGAGGAGAAGCAGCCGGAGGACAGCGGTGAGTGGGTCTAGCCCCGAGCAGCTCCAGGCTCTGCTCGTGGCCCTCAGTGCTGCCCTGGGATTACGGACTCACACCTGCCCAGGGCACCCTCCTTCACTGCTGCTCCCCTCAGTTCGGTATGCTTTGCTAAGAAAGGCCTGTGCAGGGATGGGGGCCGGAGGGGTTGGGGAGGAGGGAGGAGACAGATGACCCAGACAGCCCTGCCCTATGTGCAGGGGGCACTGAGTCAGTGGAGGGCAGGGTGCTGTGTGTTGCAGGACCCATGGGAGCCCTGCCGAGGGCTGGCCATGCCTTGGGTGAGATCCAGGAAGGCTTCCAGGAGGGACTGGCATAGAGCAGTATACGGAAAGTACCCTCAGTTATGTTCCCCCGCCCAGGACTCCGGATTGCGCCCCCTGGGTCATCCAACCAGATCTGACCTGGGAGAATTTTAAGTTTGAAAAGGATCTTCAGGATCAGCTAGGAAGGCAGCTATTCCAACTTCACTGCCTGGAGTCCTCAGGGCAGGGGTAGGGGAAGAGTTCAGAGCACTCGGCTTCTTATTTTGCTTGCTGGGTTTAAAGAACAGTAATGTCCCAATTTGACAAGGCTTGGGGTAGCCGCCTAGAAATATCTCGACATCAGAACGCCCTGCTTTGTCTAGGAAGTCTTTTCCAGACTGGAGGAGCACCTCACCTGAGGTGCTGAGGGGTGGTTTCCTGTAACCTGCCCCACTTGACTGTAGCCTCTACCAGGCAGGGGTTGAGCCTGGTTCAGTCCAGAGCCCCGAAAAGGGCCTGGTCCTGGGCACAAGCTTGGTATATGGTGCCGACTGATTAAATGAGAGACGAGGTTATGATGACTGCCTGCCTTGCAACTGGCTCCAGCTGCCCTCGGTGCTCTTTCCAGTCACCGGTGGCACCCTGGCTATGGCAAGGCCTCTGGGGTTCTCTGTCTCATACCTGCTTCTGCGGTGGGTCTGGCCTGTCAGCCAGGTGCTAGCGAGGGGTGCTGCCTGTTCTCTGCACTTTCAGGGGGGCAGGGAAGCTGCAGACCTAACATTCTGGCTCCGGAGGTGCTGTCTGTGGTCCTGGGACATGGCCAAGGCCACCTGTAAACTTGGTCACTCGGTCTACCTAGCTCCTCCTTGGTACCATGTCGCCCCAGGACTAGGGTCGGAGAGGTTGTGGGGCAGAGGCAAAGGGCCGGAGCTTTTGACTCAGTCAGTCCTGGGCTTGCTAGCTGCGTGACTGGAGGCACATTATTTACTTGCTTATTTCGTTGATTATTTGTGAGTGTTACACTTACAGAAGACATGAGGAAGACACAACCACTGTCTTCTATTTATCCATGGTAAATCTTCAATAAAGGTTCATTTCCTTTTTATGTTATCTGAAGGGCTATCAAGGAGAAGAGAGACAACTTCTGGGGGTTAGAGGCTGTCTAAAGCTGAACTTCGTTTTCCCCCATCCTTTCCAAATTCCATCAAGCCCTTCAGCCTCCTAATTCCTCAAGCATTGCTAACACTTGTGATTTCTTCCTCTCTGCCACCTGCTAATTATTATCAACTCTGTGTATATTTGAAGAGGTCCTTCCTGTGTCTGGGCCTCAGTTTTTTTTATCTGTGGATAGGTTATTCTAAGGTCCTTGCTAGCCCCAGCACTGCATTTAATTCCACAACACAGATTGAGCCTCCACTTATGTGAAGGGTGAATGTTCTAGGCCCCAGGGATGTTCTAGGCACATAAGGATGGAGAAAGTCATGAGTCTTGTAGACATCATAGCCCTGTGTGGGGACAAACACACAAAGTTGAGTGATAAAAGTTATGGTAGGGGATGAATCTAGACCTGGGGGATTCCGGACCAGAACAGGGAGAGACTAGTCACTTGAGGAATGTATGGACCGTTTGCCCTCATGGAAGAATTATCTAGATGTTTGCTGCTGGCATGAAAGCATTAATGATGGAGACCGGTTTCTCCCGGGTGGCATTAGGATTTTCGCTTTGAATTGGAATTATCAGATGGAAAATCCCAGTAGAGATGGCATGGATTAGGGGCCTTATTTCCTCTCTTCCTCTTGCTTTCCTGCAAAGGAAAAGAAATCCAAATCTCCAGAATATATTGACCTTTATGCACAGAAGCTCTTGGGATATGCAGCGTCGTTTAACAAGTACCGTTTGTGTGCCTAACTGAGAAATGTCTAAGCAGATGCAGAATTACATGCCTAAAGAAAATTAATCTATTTTTTGTCATGATTGTGTTCAGGAGCTGATTTTCAAAGACAGTTTCAATGTTCCCAGCTGTCTGGATGATAGTTAGAAGCATACAACCTGTGCACTCTTCATCCCTTCTCTTGTATTTATTCTGCCCCATTTAATTTGGTTAGATTCTATAAGCTTTTATTGATTGCCTATTATAAGTTAAGCCCAGTGTTGAAAGGCTATGGGTATGACAGATATATCACTATCCAGAAGTTTCTTTCTTAGCTGGACTGATAGGACTTATGCCCGGGAATCAGCAAACAGAGCCATCTATTCATTGGGGATTGCTGAGTGCATTGGTGTGAGTGCCAGGATTTCAACTCCAGGCAGAGAGGTCTGGAAAGAAGGATGGTGAGGATGGTTCTCAAGAAGGTTTTTGGAGGAGTCTGCATTGGAGATGGGCCAGGGATTGCAAGCAGAGTCAAGGTGCAGGGAAAAGAACAGGTTAGCAGGTAAATGCAGCAAGAGCCAACTTTTCATTCTCAAACTCATTCTCATGTCTTAAGAATGGAAATAACATCCAGATGGCCAACAGACACATGAAAAGATGTGAACATTACTCATCATCGGGGAGATGCAAATCAAAACTACAATGAGATATCACCTCACACCAGTCAGCATGGTTAAAATAAAAAACACAAGAAACAACAAATGTTGATGAGGATGTAGAGAAAGAGGAACCTCTTGCACTGTTGGTGGGAATGCAGACTGGTGCAGCCACTGTTGAAAACAGTATGGAGGGCGCCTGGTTGGCTCAGTCGGTTAAGCGTCTGCCTTCGGCTCAGGTCATGATCCCAGGGTCCTGGGATCGAGTCCCGCATCAGGCTCCTTGCTCAGTGAGGAACCTGCTTCTCCCTCTGCTCTCCACTTTGCTCTCTCTCACTATCTCTGTCTCTCTCTCTCAAATAAATAAATAAAATCTAAAAAGAAAATTAAAAAAAAAGAAAACAGTATGGAGGTCCCTCAAAAAGTTAAAAATAGAACTATCCTGTGATCCGGCAATTACACCCTGGGATATTTACCCCCAAAATGCAAAAACACTAATTCAAAGGGACACATGCACCCCTATGTTTATAGTAGCATTATTTACAATAGCCAAGATATGGAAGCAGCCCAAATGTCCATCTGTAGATGAATGGATAAAAGATGTGGTATATATACACAAGAGAATATTATTCAGCCATAAAAAGAATGAAATCTTGCCATTTGCAACGACATGGTTGGCGCTAGAGAGTATAATGCTAAGCAAAATAGGTCGGTCGGAGAAAGACAAATACCATATAATTTCATTCATATGTGGAATTTAAGAAACAAAATAGGGGCACCTGGGTGGCTCAGTTAGTTAAGCATCTGCCTTCTGTTCAGGTCATGATCCCAGGGTCCTGGGATTGAGCCCTGAGTTGGACTCCATGCTCAGCTGGGAGGTTCCTTCTCCCTCTGCCCCTCCACCACCCCACTCATGCTCTCTCTCTCTCAAGCAAATAAATAAAATCTTAAAAAAGAGAAACAAAACAAATGAGCAAAGGAAAAAAAATAGAGACAAACCAAGAAACAGACTGTAAACTAGAGAACAAACTAATGGTTATCAGAGGGGAGGTGGGTGGGGGGGTGGGTGAAATAGGTGATGGGGACTGAGGAGTGCACTTGTGATAAGCACTAGGTAATGTATAGCAGTGTTGAATCACTATATCATATACCTGAAACCAATGTGTTATATTAGTATGTGAACTATACTGGAATTTAAAAAAAAGAATAAAAATATTCCTTTCATTTGTGATGCTTCAGCCAACCTCAGGACCTTTGCTCATGCCATTGCCTTTGCCTAGCCTGCTCTTTCCCTTCACCTACTAGGAAAACTCTGAGGTATCTTTCAATTTAAGTACCCTTTGAGGCCTCATTGACCCTTCCTCCCCTGGCTTCTCAGAGTGTTTTGTTTATACTCTCTTTGTATGATTCCTGGAGCATTCCAGAACCCCAAGAGATATCAGGTGAATAAACTGATGACTGAATAACTGATTATTAGGTTTTGTGTCTGGCTTAGCTGCTGGAACTGTGAAATGTTTGCTGAGAAAGGAGTGGAGAGCACCAAGGTAAAAATGTGGGTGGTGGGTGCTGAGCCGGAAGACCACTGAGGTGGGGTGGGGAAAACACCCTTCGGAGAAGGAATAGTATATTGGCTTTCTAATGAGTAGAAAGAATGCACACAGTAAAAAAAACCCCACAAAACTCTGGGAAAAAAAAACACTGTAGACAGAGCATTTGGGGAAAAATTCTGCCTCTGGAGTAATCAGAGAGGACAACACTCAAATAAGGGCAACACCTCCGTTATAAACTTACCAAGGCAGGGGTCAGTGAGCAATTAGGGGAGGTAGCTTTTCCACTGACTGAGGGAGTGAGTCTGCAATAGCCCTTCTGAAGGGCAATTTGGCTAGATCTAAAGCTGTAAAAACTTGTGCAGTTTTTCACACAGCAGTGCCACTTAGGAATTTATCCTAAGGGAGTAATTAGCCGTGTATTATGCAAAGATGTATCTCAACATTGTAATGCAGACATCACTGAAACAGACCAAGTGTCCAGCAATAGGGGGTTAGCTTTAAATATGGCACTCCTATGAATAGGATATACAAACTAATGTACAATCATAAAGACATAGGTAAATGTTTAAGGGGTATTGTTCTAGGAAAAAAAAATCAGGCTATAAACCAGCATATACAGAAAGTTCCCAATTGTGTTGAAAATGTATATTTTCACACAAAGAGGCTGGAAGGGTAACTAGCAACTTGTAGGTTGTAGCAGATAGTTTTTATTTTCTTCTTTCCAAAGAAGAAGAATTTCAAAATTTTCTACCAGGCACATGTATTACTTTTATAATGGTGGGGGAATGAGTGTTATTTAAGAAGAGAGAAGCTACTGGAGAACACTGTTTGAGCTTCAGTGTGTTGAAAGCAAGATAGGCACATCGTTTATCTTGCAAATGCCAGACAGGTAGTGTTTTCATAAGGAAGAGTGGTCTTGGGTCCATTTGTGTGAGTGTATTTATAGACGTAAAAGCTTTGGGGGAAGGAAATAGATTGATTTTTTTTCCCCTTGAACTTTTGAAATTATTCTTTCCACTCCATTTGTAATTGAACCCATGGAGGTATTCTTATTTCTTCTTTTCTTGGACACTGCATTAAAACTAAAAATGTTAACTGGCATAGGATGTGGGTTTTGCTAAAATGACTCCCCTTGAAGTCTCCACTGGACTCTCTCTAGTGCTTAAAAAATGGGGTCCCAAGGAAGACCACCTTCTGAAATCTGTTTTGCTCTTCTGCCTGGTTCATTTCACCCCTGTGCTCTGGCAACCTCGGAGAACCAGTCAGAAACAAGCCCGGCATCGTTAGGATTGAAGTCTCCAACAGCGCTGGGTGCTGTCTGTTGGAAAGGTTTATGTAGAGGCCAATCTGGCATCACCTTATCCTGTGGACGTAACATTAGTCTGCAGAAAAAGAGATCAGAGCTGGGTAGAATCTCTTTAAATATTAATAATAGTGATGCCTTTTGCCACACATCTCCAAAGAGCTCAGAGCATTTCAGACATTACCTCATCACTAATTTTCACAGTGTTCTTGGGTGAGAAGCGATGGCAAGTATTATGGTCTCCATTTGGGGCAGAAGGTAGCAAATGCTTCAGATAGTGGAGCTAAACTCAGGAGTGGTTCTGACCAGATACCAACTGATAAAAAGAGTTGAGGCATTATTTGTGGCATATTCTTCTACGATTGTTGTACATTTCACACACATGAACTTGCCTTCCTGCATTTTGCTCCATAGCATTAATGAGGGTCTATGTGAGCAAGGTGCAGTGCTGAGCACTGTGGCTAGAGGTGAAGTTTATCTCCTTAGGCCTATGCTTTAGGCCTTTGGTGATGGGGCTTCTACCTGCCGGTCCCACCCTAAGTCCCTCAACTCTTGATCTCCTGCATCCGTCTTTGTGGTCTTCAAGGTAGCTTCGTGCCGCCTCCCCTTCTGTGCACTTTCTGTGCCCCCCACCCGGCCCTTCAGGTGTCACTCTCCTATCCTTCCTGGCCTGGTCCCTTGCCCCACAAAGCCTGCCCTGATACCCCCCTACTGTAGCCACAACTGGACATGAGCTCCCATCACCAAACATTCCCAGCCCCTCTGCTGGGGCCCTTACTAATCTCTACTTGGTATTTTAGTGATTTATGTGCACTGCTCACTGACATTTCGTGACTGCAGGGATGGTCCAGTTCATCTTTGTGTGTGTCTCAGTGACTTGCCCCCATTAGATATGCAAGTACTCATCGGATAAAGGAGTGAAATTGGCATCATTCCAGGCCAGCATTCACCCATTTGTTCTGAGCCCTGGGGGCGTGCAGAGGACGGGGGGGGGGGGGGGGGGGGCGGGGAGGGGGTACCGATAGAACCCCGCTGGGCCTGCCCCTCTGGTGCGGATCACTGAGGCCCCAGGCTACTGATAGACCTGTTCTGTCTTCTCAGCCCCCACACCCTGTTCCATCCCATCCTTGTGGTTGAAAGTCATTCTCTCCCAGCATTCTGGAGAGACGGGGGAAAAGAGGGACATGGAGTGGTCTTGAGGAGGTGACCTCTCTGCTTCTGTCTTTGTGGACCTCTGTTGTGCAAGGCCTCCTCCTCCCGGGAGGGCTCTATCCAGAGCCTGCCTTCCTGAGCCAGCTCAAGGACGGACCGCCGTGTGCCCCACCTATGGCCGGTTGTGTGAGGCCGGGCAGGTCATTTAATCTTCCCGTGGCGTCGTTGCCCCATCTGTTGAGGGGGATAATGTGTTTGAGGGTGACCTACCTCCCCAGGAGGCCGGGAGGCTTATCGACTTAATGCCGAGCTGCTCGCTTTAACCCGAGGCAGCTGGGCAGACCCAGCAGGCCAGCCAGCACGTTCTCTGTTGCCCGTGGCCCAGCGGCATCTGGGTTGCCGTCGAGAACCTGTAGGGTCTCCTCTCGGGGCTGGTTCCGGTGGCTGAGGTCGGGGGAGGAGAGTGGCATCTGGAGGGCTTCTGGGCCTGTGCTGCTGAAGGGGGAGAGAGGCCAGACCCCTGGGGTCGGGGGCATGGCTGAGGCTGCCCAGGATCCGCCCGAGAGCAGGCGCCAGGCCCCTGGGGGACCGTCCCACTTGGCCCCCATGGCCCAGCGATCCGCTTTACTTGGGCTCATTGACGAGCTATGGGAAGGTCATTTGATACTCTCCTTCTCGTGGCCACGATCTTGGGAAGGTGGCCTTTTCTCTTTAAAAAGAGCTGGGAGCTGGGAGGCCCAGGAGCAGTGTGGGGAAGAGGGGCCGATGGCTCTCCTTGGACGACTCCCCTCAGCTCGGCGCCACTGGTGAGTTGTGTTCTCATTCTGGAACGTGTCCTGCTTTCTCTAGATGGCTCGCAGAAAGGGAGCTGGGTTTTCAAAATTGTAGCATTTTTTAAATGAAGTTTGTGATTCCAGTTAGTTAGCACAGTGTTGTATTAGTTTCAGGCGTACAATATAGTGATTCAGCACTTCTCTACAGCGCCCTGTGCTCATCAAGATAAGTGCTCTCCTTAAGCCCGTCACCTGTTTCCCCCATCCCCCACCCTCTGGTAACCATCATTTTGTTGTCTGTAATTAAGAGTCTGTTTCTTGGTTTCTCTTTTTTCCTTTGCTCATTTGTTTCTTAAATTATTTAATTTCTTAAATTCTTAAATGTGAGTAGAATTATATGGTATTTGTCTTTCTCTGACTGATTTATTTCACTTAGCATTATACTCTGTAGCTCCAACCACATCATTGCAAGTGGCAAGATTTCATTTTCTTGCCGGGTAATATTCCTAATTGTTGTATTTTTCCTGTATATTTTAAAATCTATTTCCATGGTATATTCTCGAGCACTTATTCTTCGTGAAACCTCTTTAAGTGAAGGTTCTTTCAGTCTTTATAATTGCAATTATTTATTATGAGTTCTTCTCCAAATTAACTTAATTTTTCTCATGTTTTCAGTTTCCCAACTGCAGTATCTTTAAGCATTTTCTACAGAGGTGGGATAATATTTAGTTTTAGAACTAAATTGCCAACAGGCTTTCAAATTTGTGAGATCATAGGATGTAAGACCTGACCTGGAGATTATTGAGGCTGAGCATCTCTGTGGCTCTGATGGGGCAGTGATGTCCTTAGAGGGTAGCGAGGGCTCTTTGGTGACCCAGCGAACCAGTGACAGAATCAGGACTCGAACCCAGGTCTCCTGACTCTTTTGTCAGTAACTCTCCAGTCTACCCTATAGGATTTAGTGTCTGAATTACAAGGGAGAAGGAAAAGTCACGGTATGATTTTGTTTTTCCATGTGCTTTAATCTGATTAAAAACGAGTTTTCTAGCTTTAGAAATGCCTGTGTCGAGGGGCACCTGGGTGGCTCAGTTGGTTAAGCATCTGCCTTTGGCTCAGGTCATGATCTCCGGGTCCTGGGATCCAGCCCCGCCCCCGGTCATGCGGTCTCTCGCAAATAAATAAAATCTTAAAAAAAAAAGAAAAAGGAGTGCCTGTGTTGTAGACTATAGCTGATCCTCCTACCTTGAACCCCTTGATTCATTTGCCCATCTACAAGGAGGATCCTTAAAGTGTGGTCCCTATCAGTGTTACCTGGAGCTTGTTAGAAATGCAAAATCTGAGCCCCACCCCAACCTACAGACAGAGAAACTCTGGGCACAGGGCCCACCTGTGTTGTACCAAGCTCCGCAGCTCCTCGGTAAAGTCAGAACCACTGCCCGGCAGGACTTAAATCACACCCTCCCTGTGTTTGACGCTAGAGCAGTGACCTGCTTGGCTCTTGTGGATTTTGAGCGGTCTTCACTGAAGAAGGAGCTTCTGTGTTGCTGCCGCCGCCAGATTTTGCTGATCATCCCCCTCCTTCACTCTGCTTCCTTCCTCCTGCACAACCCATGTGCACACACACACACACACATCCCCCAGGAGTGAAAGATCTATGGGTAGATAATGATAGCAAATAGGGGATTTCAGTAGAAACGGGTTTGTAGACCAAACGTCCCAGCCTATGGATAGAGTTCGTACGTTTCCAGACTTGCTCCCTCTCTAAGCGCCGTGATAAATTCGGCTGCTGCTGACCATATTGTGCTGTTTCTGCCATTTGTTACTTTAGTCATTCAGAATTTTTAGTACCTTCTGTTTGCATGACGTATGTTCAGTGTGAGGGGAAAATAGATTTGGGTTTATAGTTTATCAGGAGGTAGAGAATATGTTCAGAAATAACTGTAAGGCAAGCCAGCTGGGGATAAATACATGAGAATCATCTCTAGTAAAAGGTTGTGGAAGCCTGGGGTGTTGTGGAGGAGGGCATCATGGAAGACTTCATGGAGGAGGTAGCGTTGGAGTGAGTCTCACAAGGAGGCAGAGGTTTGACATGGGCAGCTTGGGGGTGGGTAAAGAACACTCTGGGCAGAGGTGGGAAGAAGATAAAGGCATGGCAGGGGCTCTCAGTGCCTTTTGTTGGGACCAGGGGTTATTTGAAGGTGATTAGAATGAAATGAGGCTATTCAAGTAGGTCAGTGCCAAAAGGAGAAGGATCTTCAAACACCCACTTAGGGGTTTGTTCTTTATCCTGAAGGCAATGGGGAGCCATTGAAGGGTTTTGAATGAGGGCAAGGCATGAGCAGAGCTGTGCTTTTAGTAAAACTAATCTGCCATCAGAGTATGAGGTAGACTGAAGTGGGTGAAGAAGAAGTGAGGAGGATTTGTTTTTATTTTGTAACTGTTTTGCAGCAGTATGTTGATACATTGAACCATCATCCTAATGTTTAATTATGAGGTAATTGCTTTTCTTATGGTGGTCATTGGATTTTGAAATAAGCTTCCAGGGCCTGGATTATTGTCCAGGGGAACACAGTTCTAATTTCGTAATGAGGAAACTGCAAGAAAATAGAAATTGCTTAACAGAAGGGCTTCATAGGAAACTTCCAGAACTTCTTCCTTCCTTCTTTATTTTTCTTTTCTAACATTTTCTTTTAAACAAAAGGAATTTGTATTCATTTTACCCAGTAATGACCTGGTAATGTCAGGTCACATAAAATCTGAACAGCAAGCACCTGAAATGTAGCTCTTTCTTGCTTCTTCCTCCTCTGCTTCCAAAGCCATTCTCCCTCTCAGTGGTGGGCTGACTTTGTTAAGGCACCTGAACCTCGCTCATTTCACAAGGATCTGCCTTCTTGCAGGGGTGGCTCCCGTGGGAATTGTTGTAGCAAACTGGAATGTCCTGAAGTTACAGATGTGTCGGGACTTCTAGTATTTGTCGTATAGAGAAGACTGTTGCTGTTGATTATTTTCAGAAGGGCTGTATTTCTGGGGCGTGGGCTTTGGCTGGCTAGCACTGTTGGTTTCATTCAGCCTGTATTTATTAAATCCTGAAGAATCATGGTGACTCAGAACCCCGAGGCCCTGCTCGCAAGGATCTCCTACTCCAGCAGGGGATATACACAAATAGTCGAATATAGTTTTGAGAGAGGGAAACTATGGACAAGCGGACAAGCCACAGAGGGAAGAGCGTACCAGCAATGACAGTGGCATGAGCAAAAGGGAAGAGGATCCGTGGGGCTGGAACTCCCTGGGAGGTGGAGCGCAGGTAGATGGAGGACAGCAAAGAGGCTGGAGAGCTGAGTGGGGTCTGAACAGGAGGGGCCTTGAAGGTCAATAAGAAGCATACATCTGTGAAAATAGTAGCTACCATTTATGAGCCCAGGAGGACTGGCTCCAGAGTTTGCACTGCGGACCCTAATCAATTCTCCTAAAAGTTATGGGGTGACATCATAGGGTTTGATGCAGGGTCAGATTTGCATCTTAGAAAAATTGCTGTGGGGCACCTGGGTGGCTCAGTTGGTTAAGCAGCCGGCTCTTGGTTTCAGCTCAGGTCGGGAGCTGAGGGTCCTGGGATCGAGCCCCGTATCTGGCTCCCTGCTCAGTGAGGAGTCTGTCTGAGAATTCATTCTCTCTCTCTCTCTCTCCCTCCCTCTCTCCCTCTCCCCCTCTCCCCCCCCTTCTGCTACTCCCCCCGTTCGTGCGTGCTCTCTCTCTAAAATAAATAAATCTTACAAAGAAGAAAAAGAGATTGTGGTGTGGTGTGGAGATGGCTTGGCAGAAGAGAAAGACTGAAGTGGGGAGGGCAGGTGCTGCGTGACCCACGTAAGAGCCCCACGTAGGAGCTTGGACGTATGTGATGGCAGCAGAGGTGGAAGAGGTGGAAACGCGGGAGATGTGTGGGGGTCACAGCAGCAGGGGCTGGAGAGTGGTTGGGTTCCGAGGGAGGGTACAAAGGCTCTCAGACCAACAATGCCCCAGTTCCGGGCCCAGGGAGTGGGGTGTTCGTGGTGCTCCTGATGTCGGTGTCACAGGTGCGCCCCAAGGTGGGCTGGTTCGTGGCTGTCCCGGGAGAACCCACCAGACCTCTGAGCTCTCTGCCAGACAGAGCATGGAGTCCGAGGTGCAGACCTTCCGCCCCTTCCAGGTCTGCAGGCAGGAGTGGAGGGGGAAGGGGCAGGGCTGCTGGTCGGCAGGGCTGCTGGTCGGCAGGAGCTCACCCAGGGCCATTCGCCTGGGAGCCTGCGTTCTGTCTTCGGGGCTTTGATTCTCAGAGACAATCGCTCTGATCCTAAGACAGGTGTCATTGTGCACTAACAGTAATAATGCGGATTTAAAAAAAAAAAAAGTCAAGTTTACTGCCCATACCCAGCATCCAGCAGATCAAAGTTGTTTTGCGTCTCCTGCCTGTCTCTGCCCAGCGTCACTTTAGTGTTGTGTCCAGAGCGTAGATACGGCTTTATTGCCTATGGTTTACCCCTTACATTAAATCAACTGCTGTTCCTGGAATGTTCTACAGTTTCTTGGCTTTTTTTGAGGATTCACCACAGAGGATGAGCTATAATTCACCCATTCTCTGTAGTCAGTTGTCTAGTTTCTCGTCCTTCGAGATGGTGCCTCACTGAGCGCTTGTAGCCAAGGCTTTTCCTCCTTCCTTTAGGCAGAATTTCAGCCAGGGCAGTTTGTGTCCTTTGAGAGGGGTTTCCCCAACCAGGCACTTTCCTGTGAGGTCAGGGACAGAAGGCAGAAGGCTTCCTTACTGCTGCATCTCTGGCTTCTGGGTCCTGTGGTTGCAGTGACCTACCTCTGAGCCCAGGTGGCATTCACTGACTTGCTGTGGGCTTCGTTTTGGGGGCCTGTGCTAGCAAACATGCCCGGAAGCCCCTGAAAGTTAGTTGGCGTGTGAGGACATTTGATGACTCAGTGGAGAGTAAAAGACAAGTCTGGGCTTTGAGTTTAGGTTCCACTTTTTTGTGAATTATGTCCAGATGGTTGTCAAGAGAATTTTCTTAACCAGAGGAGGGAATTTGCAAAAACCAACAAGTCTACGGGGAAGGAAGGAACTTCATACTGAATGTCAAGGGCACGCCAAGGACCGTGGGATCTGGTGGCGTCCGAGCTGGAAAGGCCTTCCTTGGCTTCGAGGCTGCCCCAGATCCTCTGTGGCTGTGGGCAGCAGGCGACAGCAGGGGACTTGTTAGCGCCAGAGTCCCAGTGCCCAAGTCCGTGGCCCCTTTCGGGGTGGATCTTTTGGCTGTGTCTGGCATGGGGTTGCTCACATATTCTTTTGGTTAAATATATACACATAAACTTCACCTTTGAAAAACCATTTAAAAATGCACCATTCAGTGGCATGAAGTACATTCACAATGTTGTGCCACCATCTCCACAATCTAGGTACTGAACTTTTTCATCCCCCCAAAAGGAAACTGTACCCATTAAAGAGAAACACCCTGTTCCGTCCTCCCCTGAGTCCCTGGCAGCCAGTCATCTGTGTTCTGTCTTTGTGGACTTACCTGGATATTTCATGTAATGGAATCACACATCATGTCGCCCTCTGTGTGGGGCTTCTTTCACTTAGCATAAGTGTTTGAGGCGCATCCATGTAGCAGTTGTCAATATTTCATTCCTTTTTATGACTGCACAATACTCCATTGTATGGATGTACCACAGTTTGTTCATCCATTGATGAACCTTTGAGTTGTTTCCATCTATTGGCTCTTGTGTGAACATTTATGTAGAAGTTATTGTTTGAACATCTGCCTTCAACTCTTCGGTGTATATACCTAGGAGTGGAATTGCTGGGCCAATGGCAATTCTATGTTTAACTTATTGAAGAACTGCCAAACTCTTCTCCTTCCCCACTTTGAACCTTCTCTCCAGGCTCCTCTGGTTGCTCTCAGGTCTCTTTGACCATTTCTTCTCAATTTTCATCATGACTCTATTGTGTCTTCAGTCCCTCAAATGGTAGTTCCATGCAGGGCTCATTTACTCCTTCCTTGGCTCTGCTCATTCTTTTTTTTTTTTTTTTGAATTTAAGATTTTATTTATTTATTTGACAGAGACACAGCGAGAGCAGGAACAGAAGCAGGGGGAGTGGGAGAGGGAGAAGCAGGCTTCCCGCGGAGCAGTGAACCCGATGAGGGGCGCGATCCCAGGACCCTGGGATCATGACCTGAGCCGAAGACAGATGCTTAACGACTGAGCCCCCCAGGCGCCACTCTGCTCATTCTATCCTAGTGGTGCTCAACTCTAGCTGCACATTACAATTCCAGGGGCTCCTTTAACAAACCCTGCCCAGGCCCCTTCCCAGACCAGTTAAATTAGCATCTTTGGGCAGGTAGAGCCTGGGCATTGGTGTTATTAAAAGGACCTGATTTTGATATGCAGCTCCTTTCAGGATATTCATTTATTCTCATGGTTTCAACATGATGTCTGTGCAATTTTTTTAAAAAGATTTTATTTATTTATTTGACAGAGCACAAGCAGGGGGAGCTGGAGACAGATGGAGAAGGAGGCACCCTGCTGAGCAGGGAGCCCGACTCGGGACTTGATTCCAGGACCCTGGGATCATGACCAGACCTGAAGGCAGATGTTTAACCGACTGAGCCACCCAGGCGCCCATGACTGTCCAATTTTTATTTTCATTTTCAACTACCTACTGGACATATCTATGAATGTTTCTGAGTACCTCAAATTCAGCCTCTCCCAACCAAACTCCTCTTTCCTCCCAAAACTGCCCTTTTCTCGGTGCTTCCCCCTTTGGTGAAAGGGCCTATCATCTCCAGCATCCAAACCAGAAACTGGAGTTATTTGTGCCTTTTCTCTCTCTGATAATCCAATTTCCACTGATTGATTCATTTATTTAATAATTCATTACCTAGGAGTTAGGAATAAAGGCAGTCAGAGAGAAATGCAGTCTAGGATTTATGTTAAGATATAAAGGACACAGATGGTACACTTAAGTAACAATATAGTCAAGAGGATGACCTGAAATTAACAACATTATTATCACTGTCATTATGAAGGACTTTCTGTGGCCATGGTGCTGGTAGTACTTCATGTATATTATCTAATATGCTGGGAGGTAGGTGACATCAGCCCACTTCACAGATGTCAGTCCAGGTTCAGGGAGGGTGTGGTATTTGTCCAAGGATGTGTGGTTAGCCCATGGCTGGTGAGAGTTGGAATCGGAACCCAGGTCATTTCAGGGCCCATGCTCTTGGCATGAGAGGTCACTGGGGAAGAGCCTTGAGCCCAGCAGCACTGTCAAAGCATGGAAGGAGGAGCATCAGGTTGTGACCACCAAATGAGATCATCCGTGTCCGTGAGAGTGTTGTGGAAACTGTAGAGGATGGTGCAAAAGCCTTGCAGCCTTTGCTCTCGTCTCTCACAGATGGCTTCTTCCGTTCTGCTCTGAATTACAACTGGGTGTTCCTAGCTCTGATTCCCTTGGTGAGTTGCAGATCCCATGCAGGCGAGAACTGTGCTTGCTGGCCTCCGTGTCCCCCTCAGCCCCTGTGCCTGGCATATGTTGCTGATCAGTAAGCGTTCCTTGAATGAAGGTGTGGATGTGAGAGTGGACTCAGAGGTAGACAGGGAAGCCAGAGCTGTGGAGATATTTGTCCAGGTGTGTCACAGCCAAGTGCTTGACTAGAGATTCAGCCTAGAGAATTGGAAAGAAAGCGGGGAACTCTGTGGCTCTCTGGAGATAGGAGTGGGAGAACCCATAATGAGATCTCCAAGTGAATGAACTTCAGCCTGACCCCAGACTTGTAGCCCCATGGCACTGATAATCTGATTCTCTTTTTCTCCGGTGCACTTACACTCTAACATTCTTACTCAGTTTCCTTTGTTAGGTTTATTGCTTCTTGCCTACTGAAAGCTTCAGCTGGAATGTGAGCTTCATGAGGGTGTCAGTATCGTCTATTTTGTTACATGTCTCTGTTCCCCACTTCCCCCAGGCTAAGCAAACACTAATTACTGTCTGCTGCTGTAGATTCGCCTAGTAAGGATTTCTTTTGATTGGAATCCTACAGCTGTGGCTTCTGGTGACTGGCTCCTTTCAGTTTAGCACAGTGTTCTCAAGGTTCATCTGTACTTAAGTCCTTAAGTTTACGGGTAGGAAAATCGGGACTCAGAGAAGGAAGGGACATGACTTGGGCACATGTCCTGCTGGTAGCAGGGCTTCTGTGTCCCTATCCAGTGCTCTGTTCCTGTCTAGGGTGGAGACAAGGGGCTCGGCAGCCACAGCCTCCCCAGCAATGATATTTGCCATCCACCTTTGAGGCTGCTTATGGGGCCCCTCTAAGCATAGCCGTGGTGAGGTGACACCTTGCAGGTAGCCTTACTGTACGGACTGTAGCACCCTTTCCCACATCCTTTCCAGGGCTCACTGTCCATCCGATAAAGTGGATAACTTGTGTGACCAGCTTGCGGTCTTCTGCGTGGAGTGGCCTGGGAGTCCATGCCCTCTGATCACTGTAAGAGAAAAGCACAGCCTGGGTCCCTATTCGTGTTGGCTGTTCTGTAGCTCCCAGAGGGCCATGTGGAGGCCGTCTGTATTGAGCTAAAGAAGAGGCTACGTACACCCTCCCTCAGAGATGCCTAATCTTATTCGGCACCTGTGAAATCTGAGTGGACTGATAATGCCCTGAAATCGTGTTTCCCAAAGGCTTGTCTTTATGCCACATGGCACCCAAGATGGTTTTAGGTGACATGTGAATGAACATTTTTGTTGAAGTAGTAGCATATTTATTTTAATGCATACCATGAAAAAAACCTATCTGGCATGATCAGACCTGTGACTTATTTATTTTTTTAAAAGATTTTATTTATTTATTTGACAGAGACACAGCGAGAGAGAGAGAGCACAAGCAGGGGCAGAGGGAGAGGGAGAAGCAGGCTTCCCACTGAGCAGGGAGCCCGATGCAGGGCTCGATCCCAGGACCCTAGGATCATGACCTGAGCAGAAGGCAGACGCTTAATGACTGAGCCTCCCAGGAACCCCTGATCAGACCTGTGATTTAATGAATATTACTGTTTAGGATGAAGCTGCAGAGGGGGTACCATACCAAAGATCCCTCCTTACACAGGTGTGACAGTGGCTGTTTGCTGACATGGCAAGAGCCGTGAGGACAGTTTGAGGTCAACTGTCATTTGGAGACTGCCACTCTGGGGTGATGATGATGCAGGGTACTTTCCCATGGGCCACCTGCTGCATCTCCTTTACACCTGATGCAAGGTGAGATGGCAGAGGCTCCTGGTGACCAGAGCTCCTTTATATGGCTGAGGGATTTAGAAAACTAGGAGAACCTGCCATGAGACACTGGTTTATTTATTTCCTTAGGCCTATGATAAATTTTTTTTTTTAGGCATTCAAAGCCCTTTCTATAAAAAAAGGGCTTCCTGCTGAAAACAGAGACTGAAAGAGGGGTAAGAAGGGAAGATGGAGGAGGAACAGGAAGGATGTGTGGTGTTATTTCAAAATAAATGAAAATAAAATATCATTTAACTTTTGACCCTTTTTATGACCACAAATGAACTGGCTTGTGAAGTCAGAATGTTGGAGGCTGTGTTGCAGTGAAAGACTTGACTGGGATTTCTATGTAGGGAAGAGTTTCCGCTGCTTCCTGGGGCCCTGGTTGCAATTATACTTGAGGAATAATAATGTGGCATGATGGGTAAGTTCCCCTTCCTTCTCATCTTAGACTGAATTCCTTTTAGAATATTAATGCAGATGTGAGACCCCAGCCCATTATCTCTTACTTAGCTGTGATCACTGAAATAAACCAAGGCAACATCAAATGATTGACATTAGAAATGTAAATAGGAGTTTCCGTAAGTATTTATAAATAACTTTTTCTTTTGCCTTAGAACATTCAAGAATTAAACTTGCCTTTTCTCCTGGTGTTCTGATCTTACCATGGCATTTCAGACATCCCTAAACTGCCATTATTCAACAAATGTCAACTGAGCTCAAGGCATTCTTGTAAAGAAACAGGACACCTTTCTCCTACTGTCAAGGAGCTTACAATCTAGGGGGCAAAAAACAAGACCTGAATCCATAGGAAGTGAGGAAACACAAGACAAGAGCATAGATGAGTAGATCACAGGACATAACACAGCAGCTCTGTGATTGGGGAACTAGGAAGGACATGGTAGACCAGTAGGCAGAAATCCACCCTGCACGTGGTGGAGCTTGAACTGAGTTTTGGAGGTTAGATAGGATTTGAATACGTCTCAGAGAGTGGGGAGATCATGAACAAAGGCACAAGGAGGGGCCATCTAGGGCTGTTTTAAGGGACGGAGAGGCATCGGAATGGAGAATTACATAGTAAGAGGAGGATGGGGCCTTGGATCCCCTTGTCCACTTTGAAGTTCTTTAACCGCAACAAGCCCAACTTCCTTGTCCTCAAAATGGAATAGTTATGGATTCCAACCATGTGGGGTTGTCATGACTAGCAAATGACATGCTATAGGTTAAAAACATGATAGTTTCCTTCCTTTTCCAAATTGGTCAGGAGAGTAGTAGTGGGAGATGGAGTAGAACATTTGGGAAGCAGTTTGATTTTGGGGATGGGGAGCCTTGGAGTACCTAAGGAAGGAAGTGAGATAATACAGCTTTAGAATTGGCAGATACTTAGAGAAATTCACTGCTAAGATAAAAGAGATAGCCAGAGGTTTGGTGACTTACATACTTCCAGGCTTAATAGAGACAAAGGCAGGAAGAGAAGGTAGGTCTCCTGACTTTTAGTTCAGTGTACTTCTCAGCATTCCCTAGGTTTGACCTAGAGAGATGTTAGAAAAGCAAATTCCTGGGCCCCACTCCAGACCTACTGAATCAGAAACTCTGGGCCCCAGCAATTTGTGTCTTAACATTTTTTAAAACTTTATTTATTTTAGGGTCACCTGGGTGGCTCAGTCAGTTAAGCGTCTGCCTTCGGCTCAGGTCATGATCTCCGGGTCCTGGAATTGAGCCCCACGTTGGGCTCCCAGCTCAGGGGGAGTCTGCTTCTCCCTTCCTTCCCCTGCTCATGCTCTCTCTCTCTCTCTCTCTTACTCTCTCTCTCAAATAAATAAAAATAAAATCTTTCAAAATTTTTATTATTTTAGAGAGTCCACATGAGCTGGGCAAGGGGCAGAGGGAGAGGGAGAGAGAGGATCTCAAGCAGACTCCCCGCTAAGCATGGAGCCTGATGCAGAGCTCCATCCCACGACCCTGCAATCATGACCTGAGCTAAAATCAAGAGTCGGACACCCAACTGACTGAGCCGCCCAGGTGCCCTGCGATTTGTGTTTTAACCAGCCCTCCAGGTGCTTTAATGCTTTTAGGGAACCAGTGTTCTTGGTTTTCCTAAGAAGGAATGGGGGCGGGGGTAGGATATGAGAAAAACAGCTTCCTTATCAGAGTTAGGGTATTACTTAGCACCACAGGAAAGGGTGAATCTCAGTGCCAGAGGTAAGCTTCTTTTTTAAAAACAGAAAAAGTTTCACATACCATAAAATTCACTCTTAAAGTGTAGAACTCAGTGGTTTTTAGTATTTCACAAGGTTGTACAATGACCACGGTCTAATTCTAGAACATTTTCATCATCCCCCAAAGACACCCCTTATCCATTATTAGTCCAGTCTTCTTTCCCCTTCCCCACAACCCCTGGCAACCACTAACCAGTTTTCTACATGTATGGATTTGCCTATCCCAGAAACATATAAATGAAATCATCTGTCTACTTTTGTGTATGTTTTTAAATTTCCTTAAAAAATAGAAAAGTTCTTTACGTTGAGTTGAAATTTGTCTTCTTCAACTTTGATGGATTGTCACTTTAGGGCCATTCAGAACATGTTCAGATTCCTGTTACACGTATAGTCCATTCCAGTATTTGTGATGGTTCATAAATTCTCCTAAGTCTTCACAACTGAACAATTTTACCTAGTTTATTTTTCTCCAGTATTTTGAAATTGAGTCCCATATGCAATTATGCCACCTTTTGGCACTGACAGTTTAAGTGCCTTTGCTGAACTTCTCTCTCATTTCTCTTTCATGTTGCACTGGCTGGCAACTCCAATATTGTAGTGAACATTGTAATTTTATTTTCTCAGTGGAATGCTTCTATTTTTCTTTCTTTTTTTTAAAGATTTTATTTATTTATTTGACAGAAACAATGAGAGAGGGAACACAAGCAGGGGGAGTGGGAGAGGGAGAGGGAGAAGCAGGCTTCCCGCTGAGCAGGGAGCCCGATGCGGGGCTCGATCCCAGGACCCTGGGATCATGACCTGAGCCGAAGGCAGACGCTTAATGACTGAGCCACCCAGGCGCCCCACTATTTCTCTTTCTAAAATAATATTGAACTGCCTATTTTTTAATCAAACAAGATTAGCTTCCATTTTCTTGTGATCATTTTACTTTATTACTTTTTATGAGATAAAATATATTAATAGTTTTCCTTAACTTGAGATTTTCTTTCTTAGGATAACCAGCTTCACTATGGTATGTTATCCTTAAAGGTGGATTTTGTTGGAGGTAATTTCTTAAAATTAGGAAAACAAGCATATTAAGAATTCTCCATGCAGAAGTAGAGAGAACAGTAAAATGGACTTTTACATACCCATCTCCCAGCTTCAAGAATTATTAACATTTTCTGGCTATGATCTTATTTAGGAATTTTTTGAGTATTTCATGAGTGAGATTGACCTATGTCCCTTTTTAGTGAAACTTTGTCAGATTTTAAATGCAGGGCTATAGGAGCACCTTGGTGGGTCAGTGGGTCAAGCGTCTGTCTTTGGCTCAGGTAATGATCTCAGGGTCCTGGGATTGAGCCCTGTGTCAGGCTCCCTGCTCAGTGGGGAGTTTGCTTGTCCCTCTGCCTCTCCCCCCACCCCCCCACTTGTGCACGTGCTCTCTCTCTCGCTCACTCTCTCAAGTAAATAAAATTTTTAAAAAATATAAAAAAATAAACGCAGGGTTATCTTTGCATTGTTAGAAGAACTTGGTAGCATACGCTCATTCTCTGTTGAAGAATATTATCTATTAATTTTGAGGAGAGTTTGAAATAATTCTTTATAAACACAGTAACATCAAATTCTATGTAGGGCACTTTTTTCCACAGATGTTTCTTTTTTAAATTCACTTTCTAAATTTCTTCTGCAGCTATAGATTTACCTGGAATTTTTATTTCACATTTTTAGTCCTGGTTCTTTGCTTTTGGAGGTGAAGGTGGTGAACTGCCTTAGTTTCCTGGAGTTGATCAGCCTTGTGGAAACCACAGAATAAGTAAGCCACATACGTTGACCGCTTTGCCAGGCACCTCCCACCACCAGTCAGAGAAAAGAAAGGAGCTGACCCATGAAGGTGGGGCTGCATTTCACTCATTTCTCATTCTTGGTCATCTGCATTTAGTGTTGTTTTTTCACTAAACGAGTGTTTCCTGAATTGGATTAAAAAAAAACAAAAAACAAATAGTATCTTCAGCACATCCAGGAAAAACCAACATCAACCCCTTAGTCTCTTGGGTTACCAGAGGCTTCCAGAGGGTTTCACTGCTGAGCTTCCTATTTTTATCTTCTTGTGTGGTTCTTAGAGTCTTCTCCTGTCAAGATCCTACATGGAAAGTATACATCTTCCACTATGACCAAGGAACTGGTCTAGGAAAAATCCCTTGACAGGTAAGAATACACTTACATACTAAAAGGTTGATGTAGAAATCTTGGAAGACACCGTTCTGTGAGGCTGACCTTGTTACCCAGGAGTCTGCCCCTCAGGAAAATTGAAGGGCTTACCAGGAAGACTCTAGAAAGATACATTCCTAATATATCTTCCAAAGCCGCCCATATTTACTTAGCTTACCTAAATTCCTTGTGTGTAACATGTATAGCGCTCTCTAATAGTTTTTTCTGTAATGTTTGTCTTTGATCATTTCTCATTTTGTTAATAATTTGTACCCATGGTTTACTGTCAGTCTTTGTAGTTTTTAACCCACATTAACTTTGTCTCTATTAAGTGAAACTTTATACTAATTTTCCAGTTTATTTCTCCTTTTGCTTTAATTTTGTTCATTCACTCATTCAACAAACACTTGTTGAGCCTAGGTGACAGATCCTGGGAGAAATAGCATAAGACATGGTCTCTATGTTCAAGTTGCTGACAGTGTAATAAAAGGAGAGAAGAAATAGTGAAAGAAAAAAGAAAACACTAAGCTGACAAAAGACCTTCATTAGTAGGTTAGAAAAATCACAGAAGGACTCCTTGGGATGTCTTTCAAGAACAGAATTTCAAATATCACTTGTAAAGCAAACTTGAGTCTATACTAAATAATATGCTGCAAAACATATGAGCCTAATCTTTTCCAAGTGATCGTATTCTTTTCCTCTTTTAAAACGGGTTTGAAGGATGATTCTTCAATCTTTGAAGTTTAAGAACTTTAGTTGCTGTGTAAGGAGGCTTCCTCAAGGCATATATTGGAGAGTTGATTTTCGTGTTCTTTATATTTGAAACAGGTATTTTTCAGCTCAAGAAATTTACTTTTGACTCTTTGATTTCAATTTCATGCATTGCTTTTATCTTTGCTAGTGTCTATTTTTTTTAAAGATTTTATTTATTTATTTGAGAGAGAGAATGAGAGAGAGAGAGAGAGCATGAGGGGGGGAGGGTCAGAGGGAGAAGCAGACTCCCCGCTGAGCAGGGAGCCCGATGCGGGACTCGATCCCGGGACTCCAGGATCATGACCTGAGCCGAAGGCAGTCGCTTAACCAACTGAGCCACTCAGGTGCCCTAGTGTCTATTTTTTATTATTATGTTAATCACCATACCTTACATCATTAAGGTATGATGATTATCATTAGTTTTTGATGTAGTATTCCATGATTCGTTGTTTGCGTATAACACCCAGTGCTCCATGCAGTACGTGCCCTCTTTAATACCCATCACCAGGCTAACCCATCCCCCCACCCTCCTCCCCTCTAGAACCCTCAGTTTGTTTCTCAGAGTCCATAGTCTCTCATGGTTTTAGCCTCTATTGTTTGTAAGTTGAATATCCTGTCTGATTCTATGTCTGATAGCTTTACTTGAATTGCAAGTTTTATTTTGAAATTTCAATTTAGTGTAAGTGGTTTTTGGCTCTCCAGTTTCTCTTCTATCCTTCGCCGCCTTTGTTATTTTCATTTCTCAATAACAGGTACTAGTTGCTTGAAGTCCTTTACTATAACCTCTTATATCCTTTTTGAAGGATTTATATCCTTAACTGTAAATGTGCTTTTAAGATAGTTGTCTCCCTGGTGTCTTTTCTCCATTTGCAAAATATTTTAAGAGAGTTTACCTTTTCATATTTCTTTGTTCCAGACTACCAGAAGTGTGTTCAGTTTGGGGATTCATGCCCCTTATAGGACTTTGCCAAATTGGTGTGTGCCCAGAGGAGGGTGATCTACAGTGATCTTGTCATATGAAGAACTGTGGAAGGAACTGGGGATGTTTATTCTGGGGCAGAGGAGACTTGAAGACAACAAGATTGCTATGTTCAAATCCAGAAAGGCCGATGTATAGAATAAGAAGCTGATTTCTTCTAGACGGTGGTGAGGGGTAGGGAGAAGTGGTCGGGGGGCAGCTCTACTGCTGAGGACTGAAGCTGCAGAGAGGTAGAATTTAGCTTTATGTACAGAAACTTTCTAGCAATCAGATGGGTCCAACAGTGAATGACAGAACATTTAGAGGCCAGATGACTTCTTGGCAGTGGGATTGCAGAAGAGATTCAAATGTTTGGAGATTATCTGGGCTCTTATTTTCTTCCATTAGCCCAGCAATCCAGAGGCTAATATTAAAACCATTAGCAGGTCATTTTCTTGACTTTAAACTCCCCTGCTCAGACCTTGCTGAGTCAGGGAGCACTTGTAATGGCTTGGTTGATGTAGTCATTTGTTTGGTCTTCAGGGATCCCTGGATGAAGGCATGTGCCTTACCCATAGTCCAGATATATAATGCAAATTAATTCTTATCATTAAAGCCGTATATGTTTATATGAATCAAT